>NW_026889782.1:33852500-34107500 GCF_033153115.1 Saccostrea echinata | reverse complement strand
ATTCTTAAAAATACAATAAAATGAAATGATTTGCGATTTTAAACTGTAGGAGACCATCAAGATACATCAGAACTAACTATACCTTGCTGTATTGTCATTAGCTAAATCCCGCATAGCAAGGTATAAACAAGTCACTGATGGCGATGCACTTGTCGATGTGACGTCATTTCGTAAAACCTGACGCAGTTTGTTTGCAGTGAGAGGCGGATCAAGTAATATTTTCACCGCGAAAAATGTATTCTATAATTAAATAAGATATTACTTGCAGATATTTAAGAGGCCATTAACTTGGATGCAATGTCTTCTTTTTTTATTTTATTCATATATTTTCCGTACATTTCCTATATAACTGATACTGCCGTATATTTGTATGCAAGTACATCGGAGGGTAATGTAAGTGTCTTAATAAATCGGTCTAGTGCAAGGGCATACACTCTATGAATCATAGTAAACTTTTACACTTAAACTCTAGAACCATTCAGGTATTTGAAAAGTGCTGCGATCCTGGTGAAATCTTGAAAATGAATTAATTATATCTATATTTAATGCCGTTGACCAGCAAAAAATACAACATGCCGTCATACGAATATGATTTTAACAATGAAATAGCAGAATCTGTATAGGATCGCAGCACTTTTCAGAAACTACAATGCGTATTAAAATTATTTATAAACTGAACTTAGAATTTTATCTTAGTTATGCCCTTGCACTAGGAAAATTTATAGGTGACCTCAATACTGCAGGTATATGTGTTAAAATCACGTGACTGTCGCATCACGTGACAAGTCTAAATATAAAATTTAATCGTCCTCAATATGTAGTTATTGACCTAATTACATTTGTCCGATATGAATAAAGTACTAAAATGAATCGACATCCTGATTAAGATTATATGTTTAATCACAAAAATTGCCGATATTTCTCTTGCGCACATTAACTGTACTGCGAATATTGTTCGTAAATAGAACATGCTCTTGCGTATCGAATCAAATGGAAGACATCAACCCCACATGCAGGTGATAAGGGTATATTTCTACTAAAGTAAGGGAAGTTGACGATAGAAAAGTTTAAGTCGTCAGGTTTATTATAAAGTTTTGTTGGTAGGTTACTATTAAATCCTTTTTTAAGTAAAATATCCAAATATGGAACAGATGTGTCAGACTCTGTGGTATCTTTTGTTTCGAGTTCACTGGGATATATTAAGTCGACATATAAATGGAAGTAACTATTGTTAATTGATGATACGTCGTCGATAAATGTAAATGTCGAGTTGAAGGCTAAAGCAAATGTTACAACAATAACTTAAAGTGGAAATTTTTATTGGAAAATAGTGTCGAGATGGATAAACTTTTAAGTACAGGGTCAGGTTATGTGTCATATTCAAGAAAGAATATGCAAAAAAAAATTTGGAGAGATGTTCTGAAAGCTTTCCAGGAAATTCGAGAGAAAATATTGAATGATATAAAACTGGCAGGAATATTAGGCCTTTCAAATGCCGCTAGGGTTCGACGTAAAGAACGATAACTCTTTACTGGAACTTGTTTACAACTGGTCCGAGGTAGCTAATTGTTTATAACTGTGTCAATTGTTAGCGTTTTCAAAGTGTCCCTTCAGTGTCAGCGGAATCTTATGGTTTTAAAATTCAATACAAATTGTAAACGTATTTATCAGGTAGTTACAAACACTGTACAATAATTTATAATATAAAGTAAAGTCAAACCCCGCTCCTTAATTTTAACCCGATTAAAATTTTATACTTTGTCGTCCTTCTTTTTGCTTAGTAAAAAGAATAAAATGATGAGTTATTGCATTTCATTGTAGAAATATCTTTATAGAAGAAGCACAACAATGCACACACAAAAAACATGACAATTTTTTTTTTCATTACCACTGTCATATAGAGTTATAAATCTTGAATATAGCCCGTTTACTATTCATTTTGATCCCGTTATTCCAGATAGAATACAAAGAACCCTTTTGTGTACATAACAACATCGACTGAAGCAGCCAATATGCCATTCCTATAAACGATAACTTATAAATCGGCAATTTGTTGATCGTTTTTCACACTTGAATTACCTGTCCATAAAACAGAACATCGTGCAAATCAATTGATAATAATTTAAATTTTCAATTATTGAATTAGACTTATGTTACGATTCTACTCTATTTTGAGACTTTCAAGTACCTATAAATCTACCTATCAAATGTTTTTTTTTATCATATGTGCAACTTGAGAAATTAGTTGAAAGACCTAGGAATATGCCTGCCAACCTTTATGGTATAACAACAATTTCAAAATTGAAAATCAAACAATATTCTATAAGTCCTGGTATGTAAAGGGAATAAAATATGTAAATGATCTTTAAGATGAGAATAGTAACTTGTTATCATTTGACAACATTCAACAAAATTTAACTTTTAAAGACATACGACAAGCAATACTGGCAGATTTAAAGAGGTATAACCTTTGTAAAAATGAATTCATTCATAAAACAGAAATATAATGCAATATCAAAAAAAAAAAAAAAAAAAAAAAAGATAATAGCATATTTATGATATGCGAAATAAATAAGTAATAAGACAGTAATCAGCTAAATCAATAATATAACCTGTTGGTATGGGGAAATGGGCAAATTTCTTCAGCTTGACAGACACACACTGGAAAGCAATTTATAATTCACCCTTTTTAACACCCCCAAACAGTACATTACAATGGCTTCGATATAGAATCAATCATAATATATTGACCACCAATAGTCTTATGTTTATTATAGGTAAAGTAGATTCTAATCTATATACATTTTGTGACGCAGAGGAAATAACAATATATCATTTAATTTGGCAAGTTTTAGCTGTGCAGCAATTTTTAGATGACTTTTTAGATTCTGTCACCAAAAAAGACATTTATCTAAATTTAGATTTTAAAATCTTCATATTTGGAGATATAAGTAATACAAAATCATCAAAATCTTCAAATATTTTTCTTATGTCAATGAAACAATATATTTACATTGTTCGTTGTCAAAACATTAGCCTCTCTATACATGGCTTTCTAAATGATTTTGAAATTCTTTAAAAGTCATTGAAATATACAGCCAAGGAATGCAATAAAAATAAATGAGTTTAACACCTCCTGGCAAAAATGGCACTCAATACTTTATACTGACATTAATGAAACCCTGTCTTTAATTAGCTTTTGCTCCCTCTTTTTATCAGCCACCCACATTCTTTTTTTACTCGCCCTCCTTCTCTGAGTCCTTTTCTCACTTTTTTCTTTCTCTCTCTCTTTCAACCCCCCCCCTCTCTGTCCCTCTCACAAAATGAATACTACAATGACAAGATTATGGTAATTTTACATGTTTATGTTTGTATTATAAAATTGTGGGGGTTTTTTTCAAAAAAAAAAAAAACTTTTTCTATTAATGAATATTGCAATCTCTTCAGAGTTTACATGCTAATACAGTGTAAACCTTTTGTAATACTAACAATGTTTTTTAGAGCTTGTCTAACCTAGTTTGAAGAAGGAAGTTTTGGACTCGCATTACATTAAAGATCCGCAAAAATGCACTTTTAAAGAGCCTTGACCGAGTCAAAACTTTGTCTATGTTCCTGCAAACCACTGTTACAGTTATATAGAAATAATTGACTTTACCGTTTTTGAAGTAGGAAATATTCTATGTACATTTCAGAAATAAAAATGAAAAAAAAATGGCCTCTTTACCCACAATTACTCCGTTGGAAAATGATTTTCTGTTATTTCACATACGTGTATAAAGTGAAAAAGAAGAAAAAAACATTCAAAATAAACAAAATAGAGTTCCCAATAGTATGATTTTATCATTACTGAAAGTACATGGCCATTACAGTTGTAGTGTTACATAAATAAATAATATAGTTAAAGCGAACAGGATCTTATTTGTATGATAATAACACTATATGTTTTTAGACTTTTGCGAGAAAAAAATAGCTTTATTCCCTCTGAACTAATTTAAATTCACTATGCATTTAAAATATATATGAGAAACCCAACCCACTCAAAATTTTAGCAGGAAGTGGATATGTAATATTTTAGCTTCATTTCCTTTGATCTTTAATAGGCAGGGTATTTCTATGAAATTCTGCTCCCTTCATGAATAGAAAAACGCCAAATAAATAAAAACGATCCTCACATTTTCTTCTTCCTCGTGGGTATCCGGTTAATGGATTTGAGATGTATAAATGGTATTGATTGTTTCAGTCATTGCATAGAATCATGAGTTAATTTTGACTAAGTTTCTTGTCAATCAAACATTCAGGAAACAGTCATGCGATTTTACCTCAAATTATAAAGACCTTATCTAATGATAATTGATATTTATTGCACAAAAAGAAACCCCATTTACATTTACCAAAAGTTAAAATGTAAAGGGAGAAGATACATTTACCAGAAGTTAAACTAAGGATATGACATTACTGACACATTGTACATAGGTGATAACTTCATTTTTTTTTTCAGCAAAGGTCTCTATTATCTTTTTTTTTCTATAGTGTTCACACCAATGTAAACCCCTTCCTCGAAGTGCAGTCACGCATTTTAATGCATATACGTTTACTGCAATTAAGCAATTTAACAAACATTCAATTTTGAAGATTTCTGCTCTGATAACGTTTTCATTGTTTGATAATAAATGATTAGGTAAACAATTTTGCAACTCTATTTTAAAATATTGCCCAAAGAAGAATGTTTAATTCCCCATTCAAGAAGTCCGAGTTGTTCAATTTTTTTGACGAGTCAATTTATGCAAGCCTTTCTACTAAATAAACTCACCACTGGAATCATTGCCATGGTGATCTGTTTTAGAAGGTTTTGATGTCCTCAAATTTTGTGCGAGGTGGAAAGCTTGATCCACAATTAACAAAATTCGAAAAATGAAAAGATTTTCTCTTTAGTTAATGTTTCATGAAAAGTGTTTTTTTTTCACTTTGACACCTTTTTAAATATTTCAGGATTTGTGGATTTTTTTTCGGGGGGGGGGATGTATTTTATTGGTCAATTGTTTGTTAACCAGGTAGGTGGCAATAAGATTTTTAACAGGATATAATATATTTCATTCACATCACGTTTACCAAAAAATGAAATTTAAAAAAGTCAATGCCTCCATGGTACCGGATCTAACCTCTGATGTCTTAGAGGTCCGTGTTTGTTCTGCTCCTATTTTGTATTGTTTGATTAACGTTTGAGCTCGAATACTGTTCGTTATCTTCACATATTTCATTGATAAATTAATTTTATATGTATGCAGCGTTTCGATTTTATTTCGACTTTATACTGTGCAAGTTTGATTAAATTCGATCTAAATACGCCTATTCATAAAATTCGTCATGCCATAGAAATGTGATGATAAAATGTATTTCGTTTGTATTTACCAGAAGTTAAAATGTAAAAGGAGAAGATACATTTACCAGAAGTTAAACTAAGGATATAACATTATTTTATTTGTTCATTTTTTCTCAGCAAGGGTCTCTATTATGTTTTTCACATTGTGTTCATACCAATAAAAACTCCTTCCCCGTAGTAGAGTCACGCATTTTAACGCAAATACATTTACCCTGAAGTCATACAGATTACCGCACATTCAATTTTGAAGTTTTCTGCTTTGATAACGTGTAAAGTTTTCGTTGTTTGTTAATAAATGATTAGGTAAAAAAAAATACAATTCTATTGTAAAATATTGCCCAAAGAAGAACATTAATTTGTTTACCCCTTTGAATAAGTCAGAATCGTTCAATTTATTTGACGATACTTCGCGAGCGATCCATTTCACGCAAGCCTTTCTACTGACGCTTAATAAACCCACCACTGGAATCATTGGTATGGTTATCTGTTTTTGAAGGTTTTGATGTCCTCAAATTCTGTGCGAGGTGGGAACCTCGATCACAATTAACAAAATTCAACAAATGAGTTCTGTCAGTTACTGTTTGATGAAAATGGGCACAGAAATTGAGGGAATGAACTCATTTAATACTGAAATGTACAAAAAAGTTAAATGTATATATACAAAACTCACCATCTGAAAATCTATAGCGAGGAGTAGTCAGGGGTTTGCCCTACTTTTTTAGTTTTAGAGTAATTAAATCTTATAATGAAGTAAGCAATCAATAGTCCCCATATTATCAAACGTAAACATATCATGTATACCTTGTAATTTATGAAGTTGTAGTACTTTCAGAATAGATAGAGGGTGCACCAGGTGGAATTATCATAAAAGGTGGAGGGTGCACCACGTGGAATTGTTAGAATAGATGAAGGGTGTACCAGGTTAAATTGTCATTATAGGTGGAGGGTGCACCAGGTTTAATTGTCAGAATAGATAGAGGGTGTACCAGGTGAAATTATCTGAATAGATGGAGGGTGTACCAAGTGGAATTGTCAGAATAGATGGATAGTACACCGGGGTGAATTGTCAGAATAGATAGAGGGTGCGCCAGGTGGAATTGTCAGAATAGGTTGAGGGTGTACCCGGTGGAATTGTCAGAATAGATGGAGGATGTATCGGGTAGAATTGTCAGAATAGATGAAGGATGTATCAGGATGAGTTGTCAGAATAGATGGAAGGTGTATCAGTTGGAACTGTTAGAATAGTTGCAGGGTGCACCAGGTTTAATTGTCAGAATAAATAAGGGATGCACCAGGTGGAATTGTCAGAATAGATGGAGGGTGCACCTGGTGGAATTGTCAGAATAGATGGAGGGTACACAAGGTGGAACTGTCTGAATAGGTGGAGGGTGTACCAGGTGGAATAGTCAGAATAGGTATAGGATGCACCAGGAGGAATTGTCAGAATAGATGGAGGGTACTCCAGGTGGAATTGTCTAAATAGGTGGAGGGTGCACCAGTTGGAATTGTCAGATAAGGTGGAGAGTGTATCAGGTGGAATAGTCAGAATAGGTATAGGATGCACCAGGAGGAATTGTCAGAATAGATGGAGGGTACTCCAGGTGGAATTGTCTAAATAGGTGGAGGGCGCACCAGTTGGAATTGTCAGATAAGGTGGAAAGTGTATCAGGTGGAATTGTCAGAATAGATGGAGGGTGCACCAGGTGGAATTGTCAGAATAGATAGAGGGTGCGCCAAGATTGATTGATTGATTGTATATTGTTTTACGTCCCATTCGAGAATTTTTCACTCATATAGAGACGTCACCATATACCGGTGAAGGGCTTCAAATTTTGACCTTTACTCGGCACTCAGGGCCATTGAGCAGTGAGGGATCTTTATCGTGCCAACGCCTGCCGTGACACGGGGCCTCGGTTTTTAAGGTCTCATCCGAAGGACCCGCAACTTTCACTTCAAAGTGCCGAGCGCATGGCGAAGGAACAGTTGCTACCTATTTTTTATCGACTTAGGTCTGTCGCGGCCGAGATTCGAACTCACGACCTCCCGATCACGGAGCGAGCGCTCTACCGACTGAGCTACCGTGAACGGTGGGTGCGCCAAGAGGAATTATAAGAATAGATAGAGGGTGCACCAGGTGGAACTGTAAGAATATATATAGGGTGCACTAGGTGGAGTTGTCAGAATAGGTGGAACAAACCATAAGCAGTACGTTTGTATTTCATTCATATATCGACCATGATATTGCTAAGAATATATCAATTAGAATAAATTGACTCCTTTAATTTTGACAAATTACTGTCATCGATAGAAAATTGCGAGACATACTACTTTTTGTATGTAAAAAATTATTTCCTATAAAGTAAAACAAATGTATTGTGTGCTACAAATACCATATGTAGTATGTTAACTTCCCTTAAAGTTCCGTAAACAGACTGTCATGAAAATCTTAATGAGTGATTATTCTTCTCTTCTCATTCCTTTTTTTATTTCATAGGAAAGCCTGCAGATTTCGACGAAATGGTTGTGCATTCACAAAAAATAAAGGGAGGCAGGAATGTCGTCTCTCAGTTTAACACAAAAATGGAACCCTGTCTCGAAAATCCAACATTTTTTAACAATGTTTTAGATTAAATAAACTTTTTAATTAAGTACAAACCTATGATACTACATTAAACCTGTGTAACACAAACCATACGAAAGAATATTTTAAAACAAAATACACAAATCACCATCAAAAATACTTGATGTCATCTTCGGATGGTTGCGCAAAGTACGACGATAAATACAACCTGTTTTACGATGAAATCATTTAAAAGAAGTAGTGAAAAAGATATGAAAACCGTTTTCTGAGAGACAATAGGCAATATTGATACATTTTCTTTGTTTGAGATAGAGAAAAAAAAATTATACCAAAATTTCTTCATTTTTCATTGCAGAAGGCAGTTTAAAACATGTTTTCCGTTGAGTTTACCTAAAACGTATATTCAGATACACATTTTATCAAGCTTTAGCTGAACAGGATCATTAAAAGAATCCCTTGCTCAAATTTGGGAAATCTGTAGGCACTTTTATTTACTTTAACTTGACCTTTAAGAATTCCCCTTCTTAGCAATAGAGTCAAAGTTCTAAGAAATGATTAATGTTAGATGCTTTCTATCACGGATTTACAGAATTGATCTGATTCTCATCAAATCAAGCCCAGTACCTAAGGATTTCAGTACTAGCTTGAAAATACGGATATATATTTTTTTTTGCTGTGGTAAAATTTAGAAATATATTTCAAAATTAAGGATTATCTCCCTCATGCATAGGTCTGATCCGTCGACGGTTTTGGCTCCTGTCTTTGGCAGCCCCTTTTTAAAGCTTTTCAAAGTCTTTTTTAATTAAAATATTTCGGATTTAAAACGTTTTGGCACGAGCATTACTGAAGAGACATAATTTGTCAAAATGCACATCTGCAGCCTGTGAATCGAAATTGGTAGTGCCACATAAAAATTACACTCCTAAGGACCCTCTATACACTAGAGGAAAATATTTTTTGGACATTGAGAAAATTATAGTGTGTAAAGGTGTAAGTATTGAGCTTATCTATCACATTTTCAACATAGGGTGCCTTGCATTTACCCCAAGGAAAAATGTTCACAGACAATGAAGTACTGATGAACATAAATCACTGTTGTTTACTTAAGTGGGCAAAATATCTGCAAATGAAGTGTTCTATCTATTCATCTTGGCCTATTAAAGTGTTATGAATGCCTGATTTGATCACAAATTAAGTAATAAATTGTACATTTCAATTTATTTTATTCTTGATCAAAGGGCAGATCACTCTATTTGCATAAAAATACCACAAAATCAGAACTCTCTAGTGTGCAGTGTATAGAGGGCTCTTAAAGGTTCACAGAAACCTTCTGCTCACTCATATAGCATGGTTAATGATTGTCCAAAAGAATTATACTTCATCAGTAAAAAGAAATATAGTATAAGCAGCGCAGTTTAGGCTACAAAAAGGAGGCCGGTGTAAAGACGAATAATGACCCCCATAGAATAATGACCGAGGGGTCTTTTTTCAACGAGAAAAAAGTGACCCCCAGCCTTAGAAAAATTTTTTTTTTTTTTGTAGAAAAAGAGCCCTAGGGGTCATCTGTTTATATTTGTGTCCTTTAAAAAATTGACCCGTTCAAAAATGACCCCTTTTCCAATAGAGTGATACAAAATTTATAACAGGTGATTGATGCCAAGGTTTGAAATATTGGCTATGACAACATACAAAACTAACAATTCTTAAAAATACAAGAAAGTCAATTGATCTACTATTTTAAACTGTAGGAAACCATCAAAGTAAATCAAAACTTACTATATAACATCCTGTTTTGCCATTAGTATAATCCTATTAAGCAAGGTATAAACAAGTCACTGATCACTATGCACTTGTCGATGTTGCGTCATTTCGTAAAACTTGACGCAGTTTGTATGCAGTGAGAGGCAGATCAGGTAATATTTTCGGGAAAAAAATATATTATTATATAAAATATTATTTGCAGATATTTAGGAGACCATTACGTTGGATTCAATGTCTTCTCTATGATTTTTTTCATATATTTTCCGTACATTTCCTTTTTAATTGTATATCTGTATGCAAGTACATCGGAGGGTAATGTAAGGGTTTTAATAAATCGATCTAGTGCAAGGGCATGCACGCAATGAATCATAGTAAGCTTTTACACATAAACTCTAGAAGTATTAAGGTATTTGAAAAGTGCTACGATCCTGGTGAAATCTTGAAAATGAATTAATTATATCTACATTTAATGACCAGCAAAAATTTGAGCATGCGGTAAAGCAAACTTGATTTAAGCAATGAAATAGTAGAATTTATATAGAATCGCAGCACTTTTCAGCAACCACAATGCGTGTTGAAAATAGTTATAAACTTAACTTAGAATTTTAAATTGGTTATGCTCTTGCACTAATGATATTTATTATATATTTATTTATAGGTGACCTAAATACTGCAATTATGTGTGATAAAATCACGTGAATGGCATATCATGTGACAACTCTAAATATAAAATCTAATCGTCCTCAATATGTAGTTAATAACGATAATTATAAATATAGTACTAAAAAGAATCGCCATCCTGATTAAGAATATATTTTTAAATCACTAAAAATTGCCGATATTTCCTTGGCTCACCTTCACTGTACTGCCTAGCTTGAGAGACAAAATTTGACAATAAAAGACCTTTCATCTTCATAAATTTATAGAGAAATAATAGAAAATATATGTCATTAAGAGTTATCTCTCTTATCAAAGTATCAATGAACCTTAAGAAAGGAACACTTTTTTGATTCCCTAAAATTAAGTATTTCCAGGCAAGCTCTCATTTCTGAATGAAATTCCTCCCCCCTTTCGCCCAATATATTGAGACCTGAAAAACTTGTACAAGCTCATCCCTATAGTTTTTTTTCTAGGTATCGGATTTTTACATTGCACCTTATCCCATCTCTGAGGTTTTTGGAGGTCCATGTTTGCTCTGATCCCGATCTGTGTTGTTTAAATGGACTTTGAGCTTTAATAACGTTTGTTATCTCCATATTTCATTTAAATTTTAATTTTGATGAAACATTTTAAAAGGGCCGGGCAATAATACCAATATTCCTGTATATTGCAGTATGTTGACAAAAAATCTCGTATTGCAGTATGTTTACGTAATACCGATAAACTGGCGATATGTTTGGACTCAGGAATTCTATCTTACTGTATAAAGTATAAGTTGTCAGAAAGGTGTGTGATCAAACAGTAAGACAGCAAGACAAAACCTGTTGTATGGATGTATTTCATTGCATAACTGTAATTTAATCAACAGAATATTTTTAATTCAAATTTTAAATTATCATTGTCACTGTCACGTAAAATTTCTGCCCTCCGTAGAATTAAAAAGTTTCTTCCTATTCAAATGTACAAACTGTTTTACAATGCGTATATTATGCCTTCAATTGATTTTTGTTTAACCGTGTGGGTAATACATCTCACTCAAATCTTGACCAAGTTCATAAGCTTCAAAACGTGCTGCAAGGTATATATTAGATGCTCCCCCTGATGCGGCCTCACAACCTCTCTTTGAGAAACTTGATTGGTTCACAGTGTATAAGTAACTTAATGTAAATAAATATGTTCTGTTATATAAATCACTGTTTAATTCTAACTCTACTTATTTAAATAGTATGTTTGATTTCCAGAGTAATAATCGATACAATCTTCGATCTGAATCCAACTTAGACCTGTGTGTACCAGCTCATAAATGTACACTTTTTGAAAATTCCCTCCAATACTCTGGTGCTATGTTATGGAATGATTTACCTGTATATATAAAAATTGTCTCCAACACTCAATGCTTTCAAGCACCAAGTTAAAAAAAATATGTAAAAACAATGTCGCAATAATTCATGATTATTTATTGACTGTGTGTATTTGTATATGTATGTATATTGATTTTTGTCTACTGAAGGCCCCGGGGAAGAAAAGTGCTTGCACTAATCGGGTTACCTTCTTTAAATAAAGTATTATTATTATTATTATCATTATGTACATTCTTAATGTAAAAGGAAGTTAATATAATAAGAAAATACCATTTAAATACATATCGCAATACAGCCCAAAATATCACAATATTTCGCAATACAAATCTCTAGCCAATACCCAATTCTACATTTTTCATGTAATTGCATCTATTAATTTAAAGAATTGGTGCGGTTATATTTTGAGGAAAACTTGGATCAGCCAGAAAATAAATTAGATTAGGATCAGAATCTATCTTATTCCTCTTCTTTACTACGGATCGAAAAAAAGTACACGAATTTTGTAGCAGACCGATTTATATAAAAATGTATTTTCAATCATTGTTTCTTTTCTAAGTTAAAATCATAAAATCTAACCGACAAATATCTTATTTGATAATTAAGCACGTGAATGGAATATTCTCTGGTCTGGATTTAGAAGTTCCCATGTGACCTCATATTATTGAGAATTTGTTATGTATTATAAGCAAACTTATTCAAGGAAATGTAGTAATTCGTGTTTTACATTTCAGAAGTCGATCATTATTTTTTTTTTTTTTCACAGAATGGTGAATATGTTACTAAACGGACCCCAAAACCTAAACTAGTGCATGTGTAATTTTTCACAGCACATATTCATTTGACCATTCTGGGTTTATACGGAGATTTTCCTACTCTTAATTTATATTCTCCGTGGAACTCGTAAATGTACCTACTTTGATTTTGGAAATTTGCAAATTATTTTGCTAAACAAATTGTTGATTGTACAAACAAGTAATCCGAGGTTGATTTTAAAAAGATACATGAGTTTCTGATTGACAGCATCTATGAAGTTTTTGGAGATCAAGTCTTCCAACAATAAGTCGGAATTCCACCCGTTTATTAAAATACATATCTTTTTATGCTTCCTCTTTCCAGCAAAAATTAAATGAACAGTAACCTAGAAAACTATAACTTAACACATGTATGCTTTGAAATTGTTGTTTATTAAGGCTTGATAGATTTCAAGGTAGTATATACAAAAACCAGAATTTGACAAGCAAACACCTGTTTGAGACCAAGTAAAAATTACATGCATTAGCAAAATGTACAAGTCTAAACTTACAAACATGTATATTAGAAGTTTGGTAACTTTAACCAATTGCAAACACAAGAAGTGGTATAATACATCAAAATTACAATATTCCAAAATATTTGTATGGAAACAGACATGACAAGAAAAATCATTGTAAGTGGCAGAAGGTGAGGTCCAAAGGCTCAAAAAGTTGAGGAGATTTGCTGAAACTACCCCACCAGAAGCCACGCAGGGACATGAAACAAGGTCTCAACCGGTTATGCTCAAACGCAAAGGATATCACAAGCAATCAAATAATCTGTCCTAAATCTTCCTTCAAATTCTTACTAATGACTAGAAGGAAGTTTTGACTAATGACTAGATCAGGTAAACTCTAAGGAAGAAAACAAAAACTGTGCACTGAGGTATTATATACATTAAGTTACTAGCCCCAAGCAAGTAACAAGTCATTATACAGTTAACTTAAAATGGGGGAATTGTGATGTTTTATAGTCTTTCATGTTCCAAACAAGGAAAGTTGCTGGCCCCAGCAAGCAACTTTCAGATCACAAATGTCAGGCAACAAAAATGAAAAACTGGTTCCATACCCTACAGGAAACAGAATAATCTTCTAACAGATGAAATAAATGAAAGCTACCAGCCCAAGCAGGTAACTTGGCATTTTAGTAAAACAGGTTATATATATATGGGTAAGCAGGGGAAAACTCATTGTCATGGTACAATTTGTGGTAATCCTTACAAATTAGAGCGGATATACTTTAAGAAAGCATTTGAATGCCACCTACCCATTGACCTAATTTGGGCATCAGATAGGCCTTTCTCTGCTGCTACAGTAGCAGCCCCGATACGAAAACTATGGCCTTTATAACGTGTACTATCCAAATTACAAAGGCGTAAGCAACTCTGCAAAGTTCTGTCAAAAGTGGTACGCAGGATTGATGATCCTGTATTGGAAACAAACATTGGGCCTTGACAATTAGGTCTAACTTTCAAATAATCAGTGGTTGCTGATATAGCTGAAATTTTACAATCACCATGAGCAAAGGAGATGACCTTTGGTACACCATCAAAGTTATGTTTGAATTTTTTGAAACACACATGTATAGCAGTAATTTTACCTTTAACGGAGGAAATTGTTACATCTGCTAATTGTACTACATCACTAGCTTTTTCTGGGGCCGCACATATCAGCTCTCCTGTTCTAGCAAATGATGAAAATGCAAACAAAAATAATGCTTTGAACAATGTTGTGTATACTTATTGTTAATAACGTCTGGGATAATGTCAAGAAGACGATTCAGTATATTCGTCGTAATAGGTAAACGAATATCAAATGTATTGCCTAGTCGATAAGACCCTGCCACTAGCTTTTGAATGAAAAATGAAAGAGTTGGATCTTCAAAGTTCAACATCTTATGAACATAAGCTATTGCAGACAAATATGTTGAAATTGTTCTGGGAGAGAAGGTTTCTTGAAACAAATATGACACAAAAAGAGCAACTGTAGTTACACTCAATGGAACAGTGTTGGGTATCTTAAAGGACACACAGAAAGTATCAAATGTTGTCCATGCTCTTTTGTAAGTAAGTTTTGTAGAAGGGGCTAATGCAGCTGAGGCCAATTTTGCAATGTTGTCCAAAAGTTGTTTGGCATCAGTTCTTCCGGAATTGCTGACGGCTCTTTTCGTGCATCTGGTGCCAAATGTAGAAACTCTTTTACCTGCAACAGAGAAAGACTATCTGCTAGAACATTATTCTTGCCCGGTATATGCTTAGCGTGGAAATTGATATTATGTTTCAAACACGTGAGCACAAGATGTCTAACCATCTGCATGACCCTATTGTCCTTACTTGACTGTTTATTGATGACAGAAACTAATGCTTCATTGTCCGTAAAAAATAAGAGTGATTTGCCAACAAATCTCCCCACATACACACTGCTAGCACAATTGGATAGAATTCTAGTGTCATGATATTTAAATTTCTCCATTGCTCTGGGAAAGAACCAAAAAACCATCTTGAATTGTAAATTCCTGAAAAACCTTTGGATTTCGCTGCATCAGTAAACAACTTCATGGAGTTACTTGATAAAAATTGTTCTTCTAAAAACATAGTTTTGCCATTATAACTCCTAAGAAATGCAAGCCACATAGCCATATCTTCCTTATACTCTTTATGCACTGTTAAGAATTTTTGCTCTTCTGAAACACCTAATAGCAAATTTATCATACGTCTTAAAAAGGCCCTCCCTGGTAGTATGACTGAGCAAGCAAAGTTCAAAACTCCTATAAGTGACTGCATTTCTTTTACCTTACATTTTTCTATGTTTTGAAACTTAGACAACAAGCCTATACATTTTTCAATTTTGTCACTTGGCAAACGGGTCTCCTTAAGTCTAATGTCAATTGTTATACCAACAAATTCAATGACCTGAGTAGGAAGAACAGTTTTATCTGCAGCTAACGGAATGCCTATATCTCCACATATTTCAAGAAATTCTTTAAATTTTTCCAATGCTAAAGTCTTGGACTTTTCAATAAAAAGAAAATCATCTAAAATGTGAACAACAGCTGCAACACCTAACTTGTGGACTACAATCCACCCAATGGCAGTACTAAACTCTTCAAAAATTTTGCAGCTAGTGCGACAACCCATTGGTAAACATCTGTCATAAAAATAATTGCCTTCCCAATGAAAACCTAATAACTCATAATCATTCGGGGAAACAGGTAAAATGCGAAAAGCTGATCTTTTGTCTGTTTTACAACAAAAAGCACCCTCACCAATAGCCTTGATATGTGAAATAGCCTCACTAATTCCAGAATAATGAACAGCTGCTGCCTCATCAGATATTCCCGCATTTACTGAGCCTTCTTTTCTATTAGGATAAGATAAATGGTGTATCATTCGATGCTGATTCGGCACTTTCTTAGGAACAATACCTAAGGGGGAAATTTTCATATTAGTAAAGGGTGGTTGACTAAAATTAAAGGACCCTTGATGCGACCAGCACTTAATTCCTTGGAAATTTTATCAGAAACAACGTTAGGATGTTCTAATGCAGATTTGAGGTTAGGACTGAATTGATGCCCCCTTTCCCCTGTAAATTCTAGACTGAAACCATTTTTGAAACCATTTATCAAGTACTGTGCTTTATTATTGTCATACCCTTCTAAATAATGTTCTAATCTGTGGATTTTGATGGGGGTGGGAAGATAGTTAATCTTTTTTCTCGGCTGATTGTGAAGAGCTAGGTTTTGTGTATGTTTGTCTTTTGTTGTAATTTGCTCTGTCATTATTTTTCCAACATTGGGATTTTGGGTGGTCTTTGTAGCAAGCTGCACAGATGTGAGGGAATTTGCATTCCGAGTGGCATGATTTTCCTTCATTGAACCTGAAGCAGTACTCACGAAAGGGCTGCTTCCGAAAAGAACCTACACTACCTTGGGAACCTCCCAGTTTTTTCACAAGGGCCCTAATGTAGAGCACTTGATCTATTTGTCTCCAGGACAAGGTATTGTCCGCCTGCTTAGCCTTTCTGAAATTGATATCATAGTGGTACCAGTCCCCCCCCCCCCATCTTTTTTGCAACGACCTGATCAAATCCATGTAAATGGCTAAATCCTCATGTAGATTAACCTCAGTTTTGTTAAAGTGTCTGAGGACTGATGCATAAATACTAAAAGCATCAGTCCAAGTTTCAATGGTAAGAAACTTCTTCTTCTTACCCGCACTCAGACCTACTCTTCCTTTGTTTTTTACCGCTAGGTGAAAATCTAAAAACTCTAAATCAGAAGGGGGATCTAGCACATCTGACATTTCAATGAATTCATTAGCACAAATTTTTTCTATGATTTTCGTAGATACCTTGGTGTATAAGGGCCTGCCTAGTGGTTTGTACATGTCATTATCAAAACTATCTGAAATTACAGAATTCCTATATGAACCTGGGATTGATGAGGCAGGTAGTTCTACAACATCCTCTTGGGGTTGCTCTATCGGAGTCTCCTTAGATGCGGTTTCCTTTGTGGCGTTTGATGCTGTTGTTTTTCCTGGCAGTGTTTCTGTGGAAGTAGATTTGGCATTGTCACTCAGAGAAGTAGAGTCAGTGGTAGGAGTCTTCAGCAAAATACCTGCTTTTTGAAGCTCCGCAAGGACAGTCACAGTCACATTTTGAGTTATGTCAAGTACCATTTGGCTTTCTTCTGTCCCTGTTTTTCTCCTCTTTGCAGGCCTTTCCTCCTTGTCCTTTGTTCTTTGGGCCTTCCTCATTTTGCAGCTTCCAAATAAGACTGTAAAAAATATATCTAAAGTTACTAGTATGCCACAGGCCATGAAATGACCCTTGATTTATATCATGCCAAAATACATGGCTGAAATCATACCCCATATATACGCATAATTTATACTGTTTGAAATGCAAGAAGCAAAGCATTACAGCTATGTATTTGGCAAGATAAAATCGATGCTCATATGGTACCGTTATACAAAATTCATGGTCATTACATAGCTTATCAGGTTAATTGATATGATAATAAACCAAAGTACATGGCTTATAAAGTTAATAATATAATAAACCAAAATACATGGCTTAAAAAGTTAATAATATAATAAACCAAAATACATGGCTTAGAAATTTGATAATATAATAAACCAAAATACATGGCTTAAAAGTTGATAATATAATAGACCAAATACATGGCATAAAGTGTTGATAATATAATAAACCAAATACATGGTTTATAGGTTGATACGATTATGAACCAAAGTATATGGCTTTTAAAGTTGATATGATACTAAACCAAAGTACATGGCTTATAAGGTTGATATGGCTATAGACCAAAATACATGGCTTATGATGTTGGTATAATGTAATAACCAAAATACATGGCCTATCAGGTCAATATTAGTTTAAAGCCAAAATATATGGCTTTTAAGGTTGATGATGCTGACCAAAATACATGGTTAGCATAATGCTATTCAGTTCAAACCAAAATACCTGGCTACTAATAAAGTGGTATTACCGAACCAAATTACCAGGCAAACCTCTTAATTTGAGGTTAAAGCTAAAGGGCTTGGCTACATTTATAATAAAGCCAATGTGAGGCCGAATAAATAAAACAAATGGCAATTGTAAGATAAATATAAGGTTCCCAATTTTAATGGCGAATATCATTTACCGAAGGCCAGGTTTATAAACAAACTGGTCTAAATGTTATTTCAAAGTTACCAAATTCATCTTTTTTTTTTTTTTTTTTTTTTTTTTTTTGAATAATCACTTCCAATTATATAAACACATACACCCATTATACAAGTTTATAAAGAGGAGGAGAACCATAACAGAAATTGGAAATATACATCCCTGTTAATTTTTTGCCAGGTGACGAACAGCATGCATAATTGCCAGTCGTAAACTTCTGTAATGCTTTTTATTCCCAATTCTGGATAAATGTACCCCATCATTGCTAATAATCTGCAATGGGCTGTGCATGAGTCTAAGATGTTTCCAGTACATAATAGAACCATGTACTTCACACATGTCCTTTAGCATCTGATTAATAATGGTACGCTTCTTTCATAAGTCTGTGCATCTATGCGTCTTGGACGGGTGCGAATGAAGACTTCACAAATAAAAACACTGTCAAGAAAAGTAAACTGCTTCAACAAAGCTTCTACCCACTCTATCAAATCACACACAAACACTTCTGGTTTCATCTCCGCACTACAAATATCATTTCCACCAATTTGCGCAATGATAACACATGGCCGAAACGACTGTATCTCCGAATAGACGTTAGCGTCCCTTTGAAGTCTGTCCAGAGAGCCCCCGCTGAGACCGCACAGCCTCACAACACATTGATCCAGATCAAGTCCAAAATTTTGTTTTATGTCCTCAGATCGCCACAAAGTCCACTGTAATCTCCTAATAAAACTGTGACCGATGATCAAGACCTTCTTAGACATAATGTTTTGGCGTACTCATTCCTCATGCAAAGCTACATCGTTAGTAAACAAACATGAACTTTGTGTACTAGCCTGAAATCGTGTGGCGAACGCGTATAACTGGAAATAGATACAATGTTCTTTACCTTTCAAAATAACAAATGGATCCTTAAGATATTATTTAGGGATTCCGCCGTAAACACAGATAAAATCTTTTTTTTTTAAATCTCTCTCAGCCTCCTCTTACAAAATATGTCTACTTTTCTTTCACAAATCGTACAAAGCAACGCTAACTCTCAACCAATCAGATTGCCGCAATGACCCTGAGGCTCCCAGTGGGGAGGCCCTTGTAAGGGCTTACCATTACAACTAAATTACTATATGAACAAATATATATGTTGAACATAACACAAATATGAAACACAACTTGCAATATTAAGTCATTCGTCAGCATAAAACTATTTACTGTCATAAATGATATATATTCATATGAAGTAGAATTTATTCAAACTTCTACATGATAAGAGGAAAACATATGCTGTGGCTTTCAACTTGACATATAGATATATGGGCGACATATTATCAATTCACAGTAGTTACTTCCATTCATATGTCGACTCGATATATCCCAGTGGACTTGAAATAAAAGATACCAAAATGTCTGATAAATCTGTTTCATATTTGGATATTTTTCCAGAAAGAGACGACAATGATAGCTTAAAAAAAACAAGAAACAAAAAAAAAACAAAAACAAAAACAAAAAAACAAAAAAAAAACAAAAAAAAAGCAAAAAAACAAAACAAAACAAAAAAAAAACTTAATGATAAACGTGATGACTTATTTATGTAGCAATAAACCCTTATCACCTGCACATGGAGTTAATGTCTCCCAGTTGATACTCTAGGGCATGCTCTGCGTACGAAGAATTTTATAACGGAGGAATCAATTAACAAACACGTTGATGAAACAAGGATACTAACAATCTCGTTTGAAGTCAACATTTCGCATGTTCTCTGGTCGATACAATGACCTTTTCAGCAAATGTAATCTATTATTTAGTCGAATGCTGACCAACGTTTTCATACTAACTGATAGGCCATTATCAATACACACTAAATTGTCTAGGGATTTTTTCGTTTGCCTGACCATGACCAAGACAACATGGCTGATGTGACCGGTCCACAGGGGATGCTTACTCCTCCATGGCACCCCATCCCAACTCTGATGCTTTTGGACGCCCGTGTTTGCTCTGTTCCCCTTTGTATATTTCCATGAACTTTTGACCTTGGTTTCTGTTCGTTTTTCTCTATATTCTTTATTTCTAAATTTCAAAACTGACCATTTTAACAGTATTTTCGCTATTTAAGAAGAAGTAAGTAAAAGGTTACTGTGGAATCATTTAAATTCGTGGGGGTCAATGTTCGTGGGCAAGCAAAATTTTATTGGTTCGTGGGGGATGTAATTTTGTGGGCAGCTCGTTTATTTGGTAGATTTAATTAATCAGTACGTTGACAAAATAATTGTTCGTGGGGATGTAAATTCGTGGGTAAGGGTTACCCACGAAATCCACGAACATTGATCCCCCACGAACAATGATGATTCCACAGTAGCCCTAAATTCAAACTTTTTTGTCCCTGCTTTCACTGAAAGTTGAGAATATTAATTTGGGTATTTCCGTTTGTCCGTCCTTCTGTTCTTCACACTGTTATTTTGTCTGTGTGTAACATCTTCAGATTGTAATTTTGTCTGTGTGTAACATTTTGTTTCTGGACAATATCTCAAGAAGTCCATGAACTTTTTCAATGAAATTATATATCATAATTTCCTTTTGGTCTAGAACAGACCCCTATCGAAATAATTTGCAATTATAACAGTTAAAAGTATAGAACTAAACCCAAACTTAAAATACAGCATTGTATTCATTTTTGTCTATAGCTAAGTACCACGAATCAAGATGTAAACAAGTAGCTGATCGCAGTGAAGTTTTCGATAAGAATCATGTTAGAGAACTTTCAAGCATATTATGTGCGCTGATAGGTGGATCAAAATTTATTTAACAGTGAAAAACCAATTTATTATTAAACAGAATTTTTGATAAATCGGCCATTGATTCTAATGCATAGCCTTTGTTTTATGCCATTGCTATGAAATCCCTAATTTTAATGGGGGTTTAGTTGATTTAGTGGTATGACGAAACCCCTACGAAATGCTCAGTCTATATAACTGTATCGTGAATCTTCTTCAGCCACAAAATTAAAGCCTCTCATCAAAGTAATATTTTTACCTCAATCCTCGAAAATTTGACCCCCCGAAAATATATGATTTTACAGTATTTAATAAATATTTAAAGAGTGTATTGAATTTATTCCATAGCGTTGTGGGTTTAAGAATGACAATTTGAGCATGGAGATACCCCGTTTAATCGTCTTTTTCGCAAGAGTATACACGAGATGTGTCCATTTTTTGACAATATAGATAAATGAAGTATTCCTTAACCTGAAAATTGATGCTGCTTTCGTGAAATAATGAATCACGATCGTTACGTAACTGATACACTAAATACCTGGTGAGGGTCATGCATATTTATTATATCTTTAAAAGTCTTTGAAAACTTGCAATGAAATTTTAAATCACATCTCTCAATGGCCAAAAGAAAATCCTTATCGATTTCAAGCCAAGAGGTCAAAGATCAAGGTCAAAAATATATATATTGCATGAAATAATTTCCAGAAAACAACTTTCGTTCTTTTTTATTCTTTTATCAATAAAGTTAATTATCATAACTCCTGAAGACTTAAAATGAATATGTTCAGGTCTAAATGTCAAAGGCGAAAGTTAGAAATTCATACAATGCAAAAATGGTTTCCACATGATAACTTTTCTACCTTGATCTTTTTTCTCAAGTTTTATATAACTTTCAATGACTTAAAGAAGACCCTTGTGATATCTAGAGGCAAATTATAGGGGAAAGTGCCTCTGTCCAGTAAAGTATTCATACTGAAGTAAGGTAATCTTAATATATAAATTATGCTATGAAGTTAAATTTACTAGTGTTTACTTCTTTGGAGAAATTTACATCATTATGTCTTTGATGTGCTATAAGCACGATTTAAAATCAACATATCATTTAACTCCGAGAACTAAAAAAATTCAGGCATAGCAATATGATAATATTTAGCATTATTAGAAAATTTCAGCCAAAATTGTCCGAATCCTCAAGAAATGGTAAACATTTGCCCTTTATTTTTGCATAATGAATTAATGTGTATTTTGAAGGAATGATTTTGCCAAGTATAAAAATGTTTTTGTCTAGTATAAAAAAAGTCCTTTATAAATTTTTAATGTTTTGTCTGATATTTGTGTCGCTGATACTGTGACATAAATATCAAATAGCGTTTTTAACAACTGAAATATTAAGGATAAAATGTAACAAAAACAACAAAACTGTGATAACAAAAATTTTCATTATAGAGATATCTGAATGCAAGTGTGTTATTTGATTACAAAATGATTTGAACATATCTTAATGAAAACATAATAAAAAAAAAAAAAAACGATAAAACGGAAAATTACGTTATGAAAACACGATATTTTTTAAACGTACTGAATAAAAAGGAAAATTAAAACAATTAATTTTGACATGAAGAAAATATAACTGTATAAGGACCTTAATTTTGGGAATATTTTGTTTTTTTATGAATCGTTAATAAATAGGAAACCCAGTGGTATTTTACTCTTAATATTGCTAATTCAATAATCTTATGAATCGAATATTTTTTTCTTTAAATTCTATGGTGGTTATAATATTTTTTTAGCCAATACAATCGATCATTGCTCGTATTTTGTCTGACATATTTATACCCATTGTTAGATGTTTGTTTTTATATCGAATTTGTCTACGGGTAATTCCGTCTTCCTGATCAAAACATAATGTGTAATCGGTCGAATGGGGATGTTTACTTCTCCTAGGTAGGGTCACACCCAAAGGTCAGTGGGGTTTTTTTAACCTCTTCACCGATTTGTGTTTTATCATCTCATCATTTTTACAGCATAAGCCCTTAAAAAAATTGTCGCCCGCGTGGCGCAGTGGTAGAGCGTCTGCTCCAGAGTCGCGGAGTAAGGAGTTGATCCTTACGTTGCGGGTTCAGATCCCACTGTGGGACGCGGAGACCGGTCCTTCGGATGAGACCCTATAAACCGAGGTCCCGTGTCGCAGTAGGTGCTGGCACGAAAAAGATCTCTCACTGCTCAATGGCCCTGAGTGCCGAGCATAGGTCAAAATCTGCAGTTCTCCAACGGCAAGTGGTGACGTCTCCATATGAGTGAAAAAATCTCGAGAGGGAAGTTAAACAACAAACAAACAAATCATAAAAAAATAACCAATTCGCCGAAAGGAGAGGGAGAAAATTTTTTTTTCAAAGTATATGATGTCTTATCAATATTTAAACTTTTAATAAATGTAAATGAATTTTATGTGAAATTGGTTTCCTTTTTTACAGTAAATATAGCTTTTAATTTGGCTTGGAATTAGGATTTGATGTAATGATTGATACAATCAATAACGTTTATGCGTTCCAATCAATTAACCAGCTGCCTACGAGGAAGAATAAAATGTATCTTTTTTCGTAAAGAGAACTTATTTATTTTGTATTTAGCTATTCATGAGGGGAGCAGAATTTCATAGAAACACTTTGTCTTCTAAAGATCAAAGGAAATGAAGCTAAAATATTACACCTCATCTTCCTACCAATTAAATTTTTGATAAGATTTCTCGTACATAATTCAACTGCACAGAGAATTTAAATTACTTCAACGAAAAAAGTTGACATCGTCACGAAAATTCTAAAAATCAATTTCCAGATGTTTGAATGATTTTTTTTTTCAAATACTTTTTTAAAGTATGTGAAATAATTTGAATATCGTTTCTATTTGATTATGGTGGATAAAGGGGACATATTTTGTGACTAATTTTGCTACTCCATCTTTTTATTTTAAGTTTCTAAAATATACATAGAATATTTCCTTCTTCAAAAATGTTTAGGTTAATTATTTCTAGATAACTGTAACAATGGTTTAGGGGTGTAAGTCATAACAATTAGGAACATAGACAAAGTTTTGGCATCGTTTAGGCTTTTTCTTTTGTGGATCCTTAATATAACACGAGTCCCAATCTTCTTTTCTCTAGTGATAATTAAGACAAGCTAAGGACGAAAAACCATAAACGACATTGTCACTTATTTTAAAAGGGCCAAGATTTAGGGAACCCCCATCTTTCAATTAATTTTATAAATGTTAATTTTATGGAATATTACGCCAGACGATATGCCAAACATGAAAAAGAAGACCTTGACACTTTGTCAGAATTGATTAAATGTATCAGATGGATGATGAAATCTAAAAGTGATTACGCGATTGGGGGAAATATGAAAACCATCCACGGGATCAGTCAGTACTGGTCCGAGCTGACAGAGTCAGTTGTCAGTTTTTCATATTTTTAAAATTCCCAACAGTCAAAATGAATTTGAATTACTATACCTATACTGGATTCCTAAATTTCAAAAAAAAATCCTTTCAAACAAAGAAACCAAGCGGGTTCAAGTAAATGTTCCAACAAGCCTCTTTCTTTACTCCTCAAGAAAAAAATTAACAACAGTGAGGGAGAATCTTCACTAGTACCGTGCAAGAAAATTTTCAAGAAGTGGTGTAAATGAGACGTGAATACTTAAACTTTTAAGCTGCTTTTTCAATAAAAATGGAACTCGTAAATTTAGCTTACCTTGTCATTGGTCTTTTGCAATTTTTTTTTTGTTAAAACAATATTCTGATTGTACACATAGTACTCTGAAGGTGAATTAAAAATATGCTTGAGTTTTTGATTCACAATTTCTACATAGTTGTTGGAGACCAGGTATTCCGACAATCTGTTGGAATTCCCATTGGTAGCAATTGCGCCCCGTTATTAGCAGATATATTTTTGTATTCATATGAAACAGAATTTATTCAAAAACTTTACATGAGAAGAAGAAAACCACTTGCTATGACCTTCAGCTTGCCAGTTAGATATATCGTCGACGTATTATCAATTTATAATAGTTACTTCCATTCATATGTCGACTCGATATATCCCAGTGAGCTTGAAATAAAAAATACTACAGAGTATGCCACATCTGTTTCATATCTCGATATTTTACTAGAGAAAGACGTGAATAGTAACCTAACACCCAAGCTTTATGATAAGCGGTCTGACTTCGCGTTTTCAATCGCCAACTATCCATATTTATGTATCATTATACCCTTACCACCTGCGTATGGGGTTTATATCTCTCAGTTGATTCGATACGCAAAAACATGCTCTACATACGAACAATTTCAAAAACGAGGCTAGCTATTGTCAAACAAGTTGATGAAACAAAAATATCAACAGTCTCATCATTTTTCAAGTTCTATGGTCAATATAATGACCTTGTCAGCAAATACAATCTATCATAAAGTCGAATGCGGTCTTTCATTTTTCATACTAATTGTTAGGTAATTATTTTCACAGTGAATTGTCTGATGATTTTTCCGTTTTTCCCAATAATGAGAAGGAGTACACGGTGGTTGTGATCTATCGGCAGTGGATGCTTTTCCTCCATTGCACCTGATACCACCTCTTATGTTTTCAAGTTTCGTGTTTGCTCTGCTCCTGATTTGTATTGTTTAAATGGATTTTAGAGCTTAAATACTGTTTTTTTTATAATCTCCATATCCTCATATATCGTCCTACACCGTGTCTAAATGAACATCCTAAATGACAAAGTGGACAACACGGAAGAGGGATTTATCTCAAATTTCATTTCAACAATATAAATTTGTGAACAGGGCATTAAAAGGGTTCTTAGGAAATATCAGGTGCGGAATATGGAGCCTAGTAGTAGAAATCTTTCCCTTTCCTCCTAATGAAATAATCCGTAGTCAAGTGAAGAAATGAAATTTGTCTTGTTTTTAGACAGGCATTCGGCAGCATTGAAGTGAACGTTTCGAATCATTTAGATGAGACCTTAAAAATAGAGATTTCATTTCGCGACAGACACTGGAAAGCTAAAACCCACATTACTCTTTGGCCTTTTACTCTCGAGTTTGGGTCTAAATTTACCTTCCAAAGGTATATGGTTATGTCACTTATAAAAATATACTACTAATACTGCCACTACTACAACTTTTCTCACTACTACTACTACTTCTACTGCAGAACCCGACTTCATATTGTTTAGAATCCTTCATAATAGCGTTAAACCTATCAAAATTTGGAAATTAACCTTTTCCTTTGATGATGTTCCATACCTCAAATTTCTCGCCAAACTCTGAACTATCCCACCTTCTTCTACGATACAAATCTGTAGTTTATGTCAAAATGTGTATAATCTATTTCAGCATGCTGTGTCCACTCACTGGTCATTATCAGAAATGCGTTCTTTGATAACATAGTAGATAACTTTAATGTACACTTCTCACAGTCAAGCAATGATGTTTTGTATTTTACATTACTAGGAGGGCTAAAATCAACGTCTATAACATATAAATGATATTAAAGAATTTATTTGTACAAGCTCTAAATTTGTTTGTGGTGCCACTGCCTATTATGGCAAGGCTACTCAAAATGTTGAAAATGTCCACTAAAAGTATGATTATTTTTCCTTTTCTCTCTCATTTTTTTTTCTTTTCGATCCTCTTTGACATGTATATATGTTATTTTTACATGTCGTATACAATTTCTATGATGTTCTTTATGCATTATAATATTTAATTTGTATGTATCATGAAATCTCCGAAAGGGGGGAATAAAGATTGAATGAATTACCATCATAAAACTTTTTTTTAAATCAATGCCTCGTAAAGACTGTAAAATAATTTAGCACACAGAAACTTGTAATATCCACACCATATTTATTATACTTTTCCCCCTTTCTTTTCAGTAGATATCTTTGTTTTGATTAAAAA
This sequence comes from Saccostrea echinata, assembly GCF_033153115.1. Classification (NCBI taxonomy): domain Eukaryota; kingdom Metazoa; phylum Mollusca; class Bivalvia; order Ostreida; family Ostreidae; genus Saccostrea; species Saccostrea echinata. Next base: position 34,080,561 of record NW_026889782.1, on the reverse strand, counting down.
CTTGTTATTCTTATTGCATTCAAATCCTTCAACATTCAAAATAAAAGCGAGTTGATTAGTGTAAATACATGATTTATAATATGGTCATTTCATGATTTAAAAAAAAAAAAAAAAAAAAAAAAAAAAAAAAAACTACAAATTAAACAAATCTGTAAGCAGCACATAAAACACGAACACTAAAAATAATTCCAGAGATGAAATCAGGTTTCTAGGACGAGAAAGCACCCCCTCTCGATCGGTCACACAATATTTTGATCGAGCAGACGGTATACCCCATAGTCAAAATAAGTATCAAATCAAACGCCGTGCAATTGGTATGAAATGTGTTATTCAAAATACCACTTAATGATATGTTATATTTAATAACAAGGTCATTTAAATGACCATAGAATTTATGGTACGGTAAATTTAAATAAGATTGTTCAAATCTTGCGACAGCAATTAAGGGAGCCGACTGGGGTATTATTGTGTGAAAACTACTATAGAGAAACTCTTTAATTTTATACCATATATACCTTACATTGACTTCAGTATATATGCCAAGTTTATTGAACATCTACCTTTTGGTTATTTTTAGGGACAATCTCAAAATACAGGTACATTTACTATAGGGTAATAAAGGAAAATACCATTTTTTTGCACTTCGGAGCAAATTATACAAATGCTACTATAGACTTTCTGCTCAAATTATATTATTTGATGGGTAATACTATATCGTACATTTTTTGCAAGAAACACAAAATTCTACCGTCTGGTTTCTAGAGGGGGCATCTCAAAATGTCAAAAATCGTGATATATTCCTGTTTTTATGGAGTACAACAAAACATGACAGATACCACAGATTTACATAAAAAAATAATACAAATGATTGTGAGATTCTCAATTTCCTGTGTTTAAAATTTCAAGAGCATATATTTTGTACTTTTTATTTTATGACATAATTAATGACCCCGCTTAAAGAAATTCGTTTATTCATAACGTCAGAAACACGCTATTACGACGTCTATCTACCCATCATTTGAAAAATCTTTTAAAAAATCAGTTATTTAAAAACGTAATTAGATTTTTTAACCTTAGTTTTCCTAAATTTGTTAATTTTTGTAAATTATGTAAAAATAGATGCTTTAAAAGAGTAAATACGCTTTATTTTACTATGCTGCGCGAAGTATTGCGCAATGAAAACCCCAGTCGGCCCCCTTAATCTGACAGTATCCTGCTTCAGTTTAAGAATAAATCGTACTAGGAGCAGCAAGCTCTTCAGTATCGAATAGGTTGGGAGACCAAAAAAAATGCAAGTGATAGCAGAATATTTCTTCATTAATAAGAAAAATTGATTCTGGAAAAGTGAAAACAAAACATGAGGGTAACAAACATCGATATAAAAAAGTTATCGATATAAAAACGAATCATAGAACAATACAAATTTGTGAACAGGGCATTTGTAATGGACTCTGGAAATTCCAGAGATGGGATCAGATGCTTAAGATGAATAAGCATTCTCTGAATTAATCTCGTTTGTCATACAGATTACATCTAGATGTGAGTTGACCCTATCGTCTATAGCCAGTAAACCATTCAAATAGGAAACAGAAGTGGCAGACTCTGTTGTGTCTTTTATTTAATGTGCACTGAACTGAATGGAAGTAGCTATTGTTAATTGATGAAACGTCGTCGATAAATCTGAATGTCGAGTTGAAGTCTACAGCAAGTTTTCTTTTCTTCTCATGTTGAGGTTTCTAAATAAATTCTGCCTCGTAGGAATTAAAAAAAGGTTTGCTCATTAAGGAACACAGTAAGAACCTATGGGAATTCCCATAATTTGTTGGAAGATCTGGTCTCCAAAGACTACATAGATGTTGTCAATAAGGAACATCAGTATCCTTTAAATATTAACTTCAGAATATTTGTATGTAAAATCAGTTATTTTAGTGAGTTATTTTTTAACAAAGTAATGTTGTTGATGACCAGTTAGAAGATGTGAAGATTTCTGAGTTCCATTTTTAATTAAGAAGCAGTTGTCTATGGTAATAAAAAAATCTAGTTTCTAATTTAACCTGGGAACTTGTTGAATAAAGTGCAGAAAAGTTATATGCTTTTAAGTTAAATTTGAAGGCATACGGTGACTCCCATATATGATTGGAAAAAAGTATTGAATGAGACGTTAAACAGCATAGTACCAAACAAACGATGATGAGTCAAATAATATGCCAATCTCAAGTCAGGTACATTGACATGTACATACAGATCTACGTCTGAAAAGAATTTTGAAAGAGGTTTTTCTTCAAATGTCTGCATATAGGCCTCACCAAATAAAGGGTAATGAAAATTTATCAGTGTACCAGATTCATAGACATGATGCAAATAAATAAATGTCTTATATTAATGTACATCTAGCTTAATCTGCTATATTTACAGGTATACTTTATATGAAGCAAAAAAAAATAGTTACATGTACGACGTACACAATTGAAATACAATGTTGCATATATTAAACAAACATTACCCCCTCCTCCTCCCTCTCTTTCTCTCTGTGTGTGCAATTTGCTGTACTCATTGGTGATCTATTCATTATTTTTAATATAATATAAAGCTTTCCTTGAGGATGCAGCCAAACACATGTACATTTCCTGATCAATGTCCCAAAGAATCATGATCATTTTTAAAAAAAAAAAAGAAATCGTGTCAGGACATGATTACTTTAGGAGTAAATGTGGGCTAGAGAAGCTTCCAATGTAAAGACTTTATGAAATATATGGAGATAACGAACAATATTCAAGCTCAAAAGTCCATTAATCAATACAAAATAGGAGCAGAGCAAACACGGACCTCCAAACATCAGAGGTGGGATCAGGCGCCATTGAGGAGTGAGCATCCCCTGCCGACCGGTCACACCCGCCGTGTGCTCCTTGTCATGATCGGGAAATAACGGAAAAATCCGTCGACAATTCAGTGTGTAAATAATGGCCTAACAATTCGTATGAAAAACGTCAGTCAGCATTTGACTCAATGATAAATTGTATTTGCTGACAAGGTCATTGTATCGACCATAGAACTTACGAAATGATGACTTTAAACGAGACAGCTGATATTCTTGTTTCGTCAACTTATTTGTCAATAATTTACCTCGTATTAGAAATTGTACATACGTAGAGCATGGTCTTGCGTATCGAATCAACTGAGAGATATATACCCCGTATGCAGGTGGTGAAGGTATATTGCTGCATAGGTAAGGGAAGTTGACGATTGAAAAGTTAAAGTCATCACGTTTATCATAAAGCTTGGTTGTTAGATTAACATTAACGTCTTTTTCAAGTAAAATATCCAAATATGAAACAGATGTGTCAGACTCTGTGGTATCTTTTATCTCAAGTTCACAAGGATATATCGTATCGACATAAGAATGGAAATAGCCATTGTTAATTGACAATACGTCGTCGATATATCTAAAGTCGAGTTGAAGGCCACAGCAAGTGTTTTCTTCTTTTCACGTACAAGATTTGGACAAATTCTGCTTCATATGAATACAAAAAAAGGTCTGCTAATAACGGGGCGCAATTGGTACCCATGGGAATTCCAATAGATTGTTGGAAGACCTGGACTCCAAAAACCACATAGATATTGTCAATCAGAAACTCAAGCATCCTTTTAATGTCAACTTCAGAGTATTTGTGTGAACAATCAGAATGTTTTTAACAAAATAATTTTGCAAATGACCAATGACAAGGTAAGTATATTTACGAGTTCCATTTTTATTGAAAAAGCAGCTGTCAATGATATCAAAAAGACTGGACTTTAATTTATCGTGGGGAATGGTTGTGTACAAAGTTGAAAAGTCGTAAGTTTTTAAGCTGTTGATTTTGGTAAAATCTTGTGATTTCAAATTTTCCAAAAGTTGCGTGGAATTTTTAAGTATCCACATCTGATTTACACCACTTCTCGAATATCTAATAAATAAGCTTTGAAATACAAATCTAAAATCATTATGCTCATCGCAACCCAAAATATCTCCGAAACGGGTGAATGATTATCGATACATGATGACCACGGCTCTCTTTCAAGGGTGCTGGATTTTCTATGCTGCTACAATAGCCATTCCAGTGTGAGAGCGTCGGTTTGATGCAAAAATAACAGCATACGGTAGAGAGAGTTAAAAATGACAGCACTGACGGACATCTCGAAAGCAGCGTACAGTTAAAAGTTAAATGCTTGAATTAACTTTGGAGAAAGAATTGAACATTTATCATTAAAAATTCATCCTTTAAATCCAAGACATAAAAACCACCATAAGGTCTGTGAAAGTTTGAAAAAGTGATTTGTTTGAAAATTTAATGTTTTATGTGAAAAAAAAAACACCAAAGGGAAAAATGAAATTCAGAACAAGATTCTGAATTTCATTTCATTTGTTTTAATTTCATTAATTTTTTGTTTTTGTTTTTGTTTTTTTTTTCCGCTGGTTTTTTTTTGGTTTTGTTTTGTTTTGTATAAGTTTACTTGTTTCAATTGAGTTTTCATTGTTTCCTTGATTTATACGGTTCTAAATTGTGTATAACTCAAATCCCAACACCTTTTAAGAAGTTTTTGTGACGTCATTCTAGGGAGAATGACAAGTCAAAAAAATGCAAAATATTAGGATCAGGGGATAAAAGGCACCTAACTTCGTGAACTGAGGGTCCATATGAAATTCATATAAACTGCATTAATTCATAAATAAAAAAAAAATATTATGACTATGTGTATGTGTTCCACACAAGAATTATTATTATAATGTAACAAAGTTTTTCCTAGTTAAACTTCATAATTTATCCTGCCGCTGTAAAAAAAAAAAAAAAAAAAAAAAAAAATGAAATCAACATATCATATATACTGTTTAACATTTTTCTGTTTTCTCTAAAGAGGATCTTCATAAATAAAATCATATTAGATTAAAGCAATAGTGAAGGATACTAACGTTTGCGTCGATTATCGAAAATCATAATAAAATTAATGTAAAATTTTTTGACAGGATAAACCCATTATTTAGACAGAGAAGAAAACATCGAAGTATTTTACCTCACTAAAAATGGACTTTTTAAGAAAACCGCACTAAAACTTTAGTATCCTGAACACGGATATCTCGAATACCATGGATATGTTGAAGTGATAAGAAGTCCCAAGCATATATTTCCTAAACATTTCGAACCCTAGAATATTTCTTATTTAGAACGATGATATATTAGTGAACTATTTGGCCCTATCCGAATTCCAAATAGAACAACAATTAATTGTCCCATTTGAGACTGAAAGATTGTGTGGAGTAGCCAAAATCATGGACCTTGTATCTGTTTTAAGGGAAAAAAACAGATGAGTATCACTCTAGAACGTCAATCATTCAGAATGCCGGAAAAAGTATCGATTTAAAACATATTGAAATATATCAAATTTTTCACAATTTCTCGGAATTAGTCTCAACTGATGATTTAAATTTATTGGTCTATTGTGTATTAATATATCTAAAGGATAGGATCAAGTCCCATCGAAATTAAGAGGTTTGATTGCATATAAATTTCAGGTTATCCCCTCTAAATACCTTTAAAACAAATGATGCGTACACTTACTAATTTTAAGGAGAATCTCTTCATATAAAATGTTTTAATGATATTTTTGCGAGCATGTCTTTCTTATAATATAATAAATATCCAATACAATTAAGCTCCGCAAAATTTACTTTTTAATATATCCAGTACAATTTGTGGAAACCCCTTATTTTCATTTTTTTTTAAAACCACATGCTTTAAAGTTCTTATGGAAGTTCAATATTATAATAAAAACATTGAAATGCACATCATCATATTTACAGAATAATCAAAATATACATGATTTTTATTTCAATCCACAATAGCACAAAGAAATTACTAATATATTATTTTTTATGAAAAGAGCCTGATAGATTCTGCCGAAAATCTAAAATTATAAATAATTTTGAAAGCTTCAAATGATAAAAATCAACGACAATGAATAATTTTATGAAAAAAAGAAACAAGAAATCGTAACATCACAAAAAAGACTGACCGAAAAGATTTACATTTAGTTAATTCATTTGTCATTATAAGGATCTAGTTAGAAAATACAATTTATTATTGGCTCGTCTTCCATATCAATTATACACTTTGTTTTTACACACTATTTATCAATAAAGGAGGCTTTGACTGGGCAACAGAGCATGTTTACTCCTGCTAGGCACCAGATCCTTCCTCATAAGTTTCCAGGGTCCTTGTTTTATGCTCCGTTTACAGATTTGTATTGTTGAGTATTCATTTTAGATCGACCTTTTGTTTGTTATCTTCGCCATTTTTTTTTTATTTGACAATGTTTTCAGATTTTAAATAAGTCAAATAATAAGGTGTTGCTGACTAATTTTTAAGGCTTATAAGCATAATCAAAGGTCGAAGCACTTGAAAAAAAATCTATATATTATTGTCAAATAAGATAGTTGTCAATATGACCTTTAAATATTTAATTTTTGATTTTATTAAGAGATGAATATCTTCATCTAATGAAAAAAATAATTTTAAAAGTTCGATAATTTAAGGATAGCTAATTCAGAAACACATAACACTGAATTAATATTAGACATGCTATAGACATGAACTTTACATTAATTAGAAGCAAACTTTCATTTAAATATTTGGATTTGCAAAGTAAACATGCATGGTAATCTATATCAGATTCAACAAAGCAATATTCTAATGAATGAAACATACGGAGTACGTAACAGTTAGCCAATCACTTTTAAGTAACTGATATATGATTTGATATTTATATTTGACGTTTGGTATACCATATTGCGAATTCTTACAGGAACGCAGCAACGCAGCAAGTAGCTTTAAATACAAATTACGATATGGGCGCTCTTTGGGCTATCTATTTAATGTTTATCTTCTTTGCGGTGTCGCAGTCTACCATTATTTCGCGGAAATATTCTGCAAAACTGGAAATGGATGATCAGAAATCAAATGACGAACTTTTAGGAGAATACAATTCTACATCGGTTATAGCGTGTGGAGCGCGCTGTCAAATGGCGTGTAGTTTCTATGGATTTAATCCTCAGATGAAGAATTGTCGAACCCACAAGAAGATTTTCACGTCGTCGATGACTCATGAGGGGGGCTGGAGATATTATTCCCACGACTGTATGTATAATTGTTATTTTTTTTCGTTTGCCACAATTCACATAAACATCATTCGTTCTTATCGCTCAGCATTATTTAATCTAAATAATAGTCCTGTTTGTTTACTTATTTATTCTAATTAATCATATTTTTAATGAAAACTGAATTTGAAATTGAAGAAATTATTTTTTTTATATATTTTTACATTTTGTTAGTATTATCTTTGATAAAAATTTTGAACCTCTACTGTGAAGGAAATACAAAGAAAAAAAAAACAGAGCTTACACTGTGACAATACAGAAATGAACTTCATTTTAAGCTTCATAACATTATACCACTCTTAACCATAGGAAAGTTGTTTTTTTTAATTTACTAAAAAAAAAAAGAATGCTCTACAAACTTTAGTAACTCTAAACTATTATTTTGCAATAACTATTCTGAGATGGGAACCCTGCGCAATTGACTACTAAGCATTCTCTGTCATCCGGTATTTTTTAAAGAAATTATAGATTAAAGACTTTACAAATTTATGAAACTTAAATAATGTTTAGTAATGAGGAGCAGTTTAACATAATATACGTTGTAGTTTACAACTTAACTTCAGCAAATAACCTTAATCATTCTTAAAGGTATTATATATCCTCTTACTAACCCGTGTATATATTTGATAAATCTTATTAGGATAAGTCGTTCATTGGTGATAAGAATTTTTATTTTTCTTATTTGTTCACCTTATGCTTACAGCCTCAAATCACTGTTCCCTCTTCTCAACACTTCCCTAGTGAAGTAGAAATGGACAGGTCTCTCCATGACCGTATAAATATATTTAATATATCTATTTTTTTTTTAAATAAATAAATCATATATGAATAAACAAACCACCAAGTCACTCAGGCGAGGAGACTGAAGCAATCATTTTTTTTTTGGTGGCCGGCCATACATGTAGTATAATGTCAACTCAAAAAAATAGGGAAAATAAAGATGAGAGTTGATACAATTTCAAATAGTAAGGAAAAAGGGGGTTGTTTTTCAATATATGCTTAATTTAAGTTATAGACTGAACTAAAAATTAAAGGAAAAAGGGGTGGGGTAAAACACTTTTTAAATTTTAATATATACTGCGATTCTAGTAACTCAACGTTAAACAATAATGTAGATTTTATAAAAGCATACTAGTATACCGATGAGACGGCAACAAATAATTCTATTATTGTTGATTTTCAGTTTATTTTTCTGCTTTAGTTATTCCCATAGATTGTAAGGATCTGCATAAAGATGGTCACACTAATTCAGGAGTGTATGAAATTTATCCCTATGGAACCATTACCAGTCCTCTCAGAGTTTACTGTGATATGGTAACAATGGGCGGAGGATGGACGGTATGTAGTTTATTTCAAAATTAGGGTGCATTATATACTTCATATTTAGTGATTCCTTTGTTCAAAAGAATAAAGAATAATAAAATATGAATATTCTTAGTTTATATCATAATATATTGATCATACAATTGTTTGAAACAATGAATTGTATTGCTATACATGTTCTTCACTTTGAAATGCAATCCAAAAACGCGTAAACGGATCTCTGAGTTTTAACAGGAGTTGGACAGATTATAAAAATGGTTTCGGTTCACCTGAACAGAATGTCTGGGTTGGTAAGTGTAAATCCCTATCAAATAAGGACTTTCATCTGCTTCAAAATTGCTTTACTGTGACAAATAAAAAATAGAATCACATCAAACATTTGATTGTAAGTCTGGAATATATGTTCATGACATGAATTGCAATCTGACATAAAAAAGAAAACAAATGAGAGCGAGGGGATTACATCACACATCGGTATGGTCTTTGAAAGATACTAAATTTAGCATCAATGTCTACAGCTTGGGAAAATAATTTGATTTTTCTTTAATGTATATTCATATTTAAAATAGAATTATTGTATTGCAATAGACTTTACAGTTGATTTCAAATATATTTTAATGCAGGAAATGACGTAATACATCAGTTAACAAAAGAAAAGAACCCATTCCTTTATGTGTCCATCACTCTCCAGAATGGTACAACGCTGTATGAAATGTACGATCGATTCTCTGTTTCCAATGAAACAGAGAAATATCAGCTCTTTCTAGCAGGACCTGCCACGGGAACCTTAGGTACGTGTAATTAAGTTAAGTTCTCAAAATTATTTACGAATCAAGTATAAAATCATATACTTCTATGCATAGAAAAATTATTAAGTTGTTGAAAAAATATACAGATACATTTTTTTCTAGTATTCCGTAGATTTTAATATTTCACGATATCATTCGTAAATATAATTTACGAATTCCGCGGTAATTGAATTTCTCATTGCTTAGTAGTTGGAAATTTTAAATTATATCTTTTAAAACAAAAGTAAATTATATTAATGTTTTTTAACTAGCATATTCAGTAGCAACCTTTGATCCGCCATTGTTATTAATCTTTGGTTTTGTTTTGTTTTTGTTTTGTTTTGTTTTTATTTTCAATAATCTATATTTTGAACTACTACGGAAAAGGAAGTTTGCGGCGCGTAATTGATATATAATGTGATATGTTCCCGAAAGCTCGATATTCAAAGAACACGATTTGAGCCGTAACATAGTCAAATAAAAAAACATTCAAATTCAAAAAATCGCAACGCATTACACTTTTACAATACCTATTCTATATAAAATGAAAATCTAATATTTTAAAACATTTACAGGTACGTCATTTCTTACCTTGTTATTATTTTGAATGATTTGCTTCGTATTGCATTTTATACATTTTAAGGGCAAGGTTTCTATTATTACAATTATTATTTTTTTTTTTTTAAATCAAACGTTAAAAGTGTAACACGCCTGGAGTTTATTGTTCCACTAGAAAGGGTGCTTTATAAATTGCACAGCGTTTTGTATTGTATCTTTTATGCATATCATCGCTATTTACAGAAGACAGCACGAGAAGCCGTCTTAGATTTACTTCAGTATTATTGATAATAAAATTAATGTAATGTGATATATTGATATTCCACATGTATTTTGCTTATAAAGTGTGAGAAAAGATACGGCATTCAAAACACCATAACATGGACAGGGGGTCAAAAGGTTAAAGTATGCGTTTTATTTTGACGTCACAAACGTTGAACGCCGTGGAAATGCTACGTCATAAGTGAAAATCAAAATCAGAATTCTGGCTAACATTGAACAGAATCTGTTGCAATGTCTCTTCCATTAATTGTAACTTACCCTAAGGATAATACAGGGATTTTGAAATCTATATCAAATTTGCAGTCAAGGCCATGAGTTAAAAATTGAAATATAAGCGCTAACGCGCGAAACACAATTTGTTTGCACACACCGTTGCAGTTATTAGAATAAATAAATACATAAAATAATGATTCAATGCTTAGATAAATCAATCAATGATCTCTGTGATGATCTCTGTGATGTATTTTCTCTACAGGTGACAACATGAGAAGTCGTGATCTGTCGTAGATGTAAATCAGTATCATTGACAATAAGAATAATGTGATATGAATTAATTATCTCTGTGATGTATTTTTTGTAATTCTAGAGGAGAAGACATGAGAAGTCGTGATCTGTATGTGTTGTACCTCAGTATTATTGACAATAAGATTTATGTGATATAAATCAATTATCTTATTATTTTCTCTACAGGGGACAGTATGTTAAACACTCCTGATTCTATGACCAATCTGTCAGGAATGTCATAGTCCACCCCAGACACAGATAACGACAGGGCTAGTGGATATGACTGTGCTGCTGACAGTGACGTTAAAGGAGGTTGGTGGTTTAAATCCTGTCACGCCGCCTTCCTTAACGGTCAGTTTTACCCGGCAGTCTGGAGGAGACCTTGGTATCCTACAGTACGGAGTGGGACAAATGTGAGGCAGACCATGATGTTAATCAAACGTCACTAGGTAAACAAAACTAAATCTTAATAATAAGTATTTACTCTTTGATATTTCCTTGAACATTATAAATGGTTATTAGAAAATTCGTATGAGGTAAAAAAAAAAAACTTACCCTTCTTTTTTTCTGAAACATTAGTTAATTCCTGTACTTTTTTCAAAAATCATTATTTAATTCTTTTATTTTTTTTTTTTAATAAAACTTTATTTCATTCTTTTTTTTTTTTTTAATAAAACACACTCTTTTATTTTTCTTAAACATTATTTAATACTTTTATTTTTATTTTTCCTTTTTTTTACTTACAACAGATGGACATTCAAAATTGAGAGACCAGGCCTCAAATTGACGACGACCACCATTCAATCAGACAAAACATTTCTGATAAAAGAGACAATTTTAAATTTATCATGGGATTCTATTCAAGAAAACTTGTAAAGGATTGTGTTTTGAGGGGGTTTTGTGGTTGAGCTATTTGCTGAATCAATAATGTTTTATTAATTTTCCTTACCGAATGTACCCAGTTAAAGCTGTACATGATATGTGTTGTGATAAATTTGAAATTAGAAATATTTCGTTTTTATTTAAGAACACTGCCACATGAAGATGCCTCGACTGATGATTCGGATAAAGATCGCTCTATTATTAAACGTTTTACAGTGGAAACTGTTTTCTCCGACACCAGGACAATCTGTGAATTCTGACACTGAATTTCAATCTCATTTCACTAATTTCTATTATCTTTACACTGTGCAACTTACATCATGTTTATTTTCTCCCAGTGTATGTCGGATAAAACAGGTTTCATTGTATTCAAGATATTTTATAACCTAATCATAATTAGTTACATTTGATGTTCATGTACCGCAGTACAATATATCCAGGATTAGGCTTCTTTAAAGAGATGTCCCCATCTTTTTTTCCATGAATGCATATTTTGAATGGATGAGCAGACATAATCCATTATATACTTAATGTACTTTATATACTTAACAATAATTGCTTAATTGACAAGGAGCACACGGCGGGTGTGACCGGTCGGCAGGGGATGCTCACTCCTCCATGGCACCTGATCCCACCTCTGATGTTTTGGAGGTCCCTGTTTGCTCTGCTCATATTTTGTATCGTTTAATGGACTTTTGAGTTTGAATACTGTTCGTTATCTCCATATATTTCATGATCTTGTTCCATTTTCATTTTGTGGAAAAAAATGAGCTAAATATTTGACGTCAGACGTACTTTATATTTCTTTCAACAAATTGAAATATACCATTAATATATTTATTTGGCTTACATTTTTCTGGCAAGAAATGCAATGATGCCAGGTTTGTATGTCTTACAGGTCTAACTTTTTTAAACAAGGGTATGTTATGAGGTTAAAGTCAAAACATCACATTTTCTGAAGATAAATATCTTTTATTGCTACAGATAATCATTTAAAAAGAATAAAAATTAGAGTTTTTCTGTTCGAGATGGAACACAGATATATTTATATTTCACAAGAATTTTGCTAATTTTGGGGGTGGGGGGGGGGGGCAAAAGGTTATAGTAAGCATTTTATTTTGACGTCATAAAAGTTCAACGCCGTGTAAGTGCAATGTCATAAGCGAAAATCAAAATCCACGTTTACTTCTATTAATTGTAATTTACCCGAGGGATAATATAAATATTAAAAAAAAAAAAAAAAAAAAAAAAAGAAGAAGAAGAAGAAGAAGAAGCAAGGCAAGGAGTTAAAAAAAAGTGTATGTAAACATTGACTCATTATTTTTTGAAAGATGTAGTCACGAATCTGCAACGGTGTATGCAAACAAATTTTCATAACGCGTTTTTCAATTTGTTTGCACACACCGTTAATATTACGAGACAACATCTTTTTAAAAAAAAACGAGTCAATGCTTAAGTGTGTGTTAATACAATCCATTCTCTATTATGCGGTATATGGACTATGATACATATTTCCAAAAAATTTATAGACTGCAGTTTGGTACTTGTAGTCCAATAAAGAGAAAAAGTTTTTTTAGGAGCTGATGTTAAAACAACAAGATGTTTTGAGGAAACAATGATGCCCTCGTATGGCCGCTTATGGCGAAGGTTGTCATTTGCAAGTCAAACTCTAAGGTCAAGGTCAAGAGATCATCATTGTTGGTACTCAAAAAATGGTCTTGTCACAATTAATTCTCCTTTGAAATCTAAAAGCTATGAAGCACCAACAGTTCAATAATTATAGCCAAAGTTAAAGATTTTCAAAAGGAAGTCAAAATCTGTCAAGGCCAAAGGGCCAAAATTAATAGTACACAAATAAATATCAGAAGAAATACACAGGTGAAATGTGAAAGTTTTAGAATCAGTCATTAAAAAGTTATGACCGAATTTCTTTAAAAGTAGGTCAAAGTCTGAGGTCAAGATCAAAGGGTAAAAAATGTTTGTATTCAAGAAAAACGCTTGCCACAAGAAATAAAGCTGTGAAATACTGAAAACGTATAACATTTGGCGGGATATTCTATTTAGCGTCTTTCGTGGAAAGCAGCTTCCGCTAAATCAAGTACTTCGCTAAAGGTCTTGTGTATATATGTTCATGTACAGGACATTCAAAAAAGCGCTAAATCAAATTTACGCTAACTTGTTGAAAAACAATTTCCGCTAAATATAGTACGCTATATATAATACATATACAGTATTAAAGCCCCAGCACTAACCGTTCAGAAATAACAGCCAAGGTTAAAGTTTTTTCAAAAGTAGTTCAAACTCATAAGGTCAAGGTCAAAGGGTCAATAATGTTGGTACCCAAGAGAAGATCTTGTCAAAAGAAATGAAAATTGGAGCATACATTTACCTGATTTAACCGTTCAATAGATACGTCCAAGATTAATTTTTTTAAGTGGGTCAAACTCCAAGATCAAGGTCAAAATGTCAAACATATCTATACCCTAAGAATGGTCTTTTCATTTGGAATACACCTGAAAGAAATAAAAAGCCATACCTCAAACCAATCAAAAAATATGAGTAAGGTTAAAGTTTTTTACGTACTAACGGACAAACACATAAACTGACCATCAGGCAGACAGACAGACTGACGGACGGACGGTCAGAGCAAAAAATATATGTCCCCGAGTCTTCGATTACGGTTGCATAAAATTAATAATAACACTTAATGTTAAGTTTTTTTTTTCTTTGGAAAGAAGAGATCTGAGTGTAAGTTTCCATGAAGAAGTGCAAAGATAACGAGACGCCACATTGTACACTTTGTCTACATGCTATCCATAGTTTATTCAAAAACTTCAGGATAAATCTCTTCCCAGAAAACAAATAAACTACATAAAATTTAGAAGATTCCATTCAAGTATTTACATCTTTTACTCACTAGTCTAACACTGCCATTTTTTCAATGATAAAAATATAATGGTTGCAAAAGTTTATTTTCATTTTAAAAAATGAAACATTACGTAAAAGAACACCCTTCCGGCTCCAAATAAAACGGTTAATCCTCACAAATAATGGGAAGTTTTAGTCCGTCTTCTCCTGTATATTACTTGTAATTCCTCTCAGTAACCAAGCGCCACTTACCGTCGTTATGATAACTCAAAAGGAGGCCAAAAATAGGGTCAACTGCCGTCTCACCCTCGTCGTTTGGATTCCAGTTCTGATACGTCACTGGTGTCCAATTATCAACGCAGGTAGGTTAAGGCTTCCCGTAGAATATCACAGTGCACTCTGTGCCTTCACTTCTCTGAACTACCAAAATATGACGTCATAATGGAAAATGACGACAAGTCACTGCCAACTTGAGGTGTTATGACGGAGAGAGTGTCATGAACTTTTTACGTTATTTCAGACTGCATGTAAAATGCTAGATAGCTATTGCAAAATTCACGGACCGTCAAAGGTTTTTTAAGTCTTATATGTCCGAATAAATTAAAAATACACCGCTTACCTACCCTTGATTGAAATTCAGCATGTTCAAAATGCTTATGAAAAATATTCTTTTGAAATGTACTCTGTTTTATACCCGTGGTTTGAGGTAGAATATATTTTGTGTGTATAAAAGAGTCTGGCGCAGGTGATTAATGAGGAATAATCTGAGAATGTTTGTGGATATCTGTAAGAAGAGGTTGTTCTCTAACTGAATCTTGCTTGGGAAAAATGTGTGTCGGCTTTGTTTTAATACAGATTACGATACTCTGTGGAAAATACCCTCAAATTTGTAGGTAAGTTGAATTTCTCACGAAATATTTTGTACCCAAGTAATAATATGACTTTTCCCAAGCACATTTCGGGTACACAAGGTTACTATGAGTTTATTTATATAACAATATGTTAAAAATTATTGTGTTAATCAGCTGCGCCGAAGCGATTCATATGAAACACTTCAAAAAATTATAAATGACCGTCACGTGATCAAGAAAGTCATGTGATATCATAACAAATATGTTAATATATAGCCGAGGAAACCCTCTATATAAATTGGAAGTACTAAAGTTCAATACTTATAAATTAAAACCAAAACCGACTTCGCAGTGACATATTAAGTCTTGAGTGCATTTTAAATCTTCGGGAAGCCTTAACATGGCTGCGAAAAAATAGTCTTTCGTTGTCGTCAAATGTCAAAACATTGGCACGGAATGCAAAAGAGCTATTGAGATCAACTTCTGCAGAAAAAGGAAAGAAAATACTATCATTATTGAAATACTGATATCTGTGTCATAACATATAAACGTTCTAAACTCCATTTATATAATTTGTTTGTTGTTTACACCCATACCCTTTAAAAACTGTTGGAATTTCGATGGGCACTAACTGTGCTCCGTTATTCACAGTCACTTGAGGTATGCATCCCTTTTCCTTTTTTTTCCTTTTTAAATCTGGGGTTGAGCCACCGTTTTCCTATATTGTATTCTAATATGCAATATATGTTATCAATAATGTAACTCTTTTCATTTTTTTTTCTATCAGCTGTTTTTAAATATATCGTTTTGGATTAATACATAAAAAGGGAGAAAGCTTGCAACTGACATCAAGAAAATTTACCCTAAATGCAGGTGATTAAATCGAAATATTTACAAATCCGGGGCACATAAAAATTAAATTGAAATAGGAAAAGGAAGAAGAATGTGTACTAAGTTTATTGGCGTTTGCATATTCCATGTGTTCTTATTCTTTAGATAAATAATCAGGCGAAGTTTAAGTAAGGTGAGGCAGACGACGAGAAAAGAGTTGCAAGCCTTCTACATGAGAAGAAGAAAGCACTTGCTGTGGCCTTCAGTTCTATATTCAGAAATATTGACGACGTATAATCATTTAACAATTGTTACTTCCATTCATATGTCGACTCGATTTATATAAAACTAAGATAACAAAAATCATCAGAAAAATTATATCTGTTATACTTCAATACTATTTGTTTCTGTTTTATTCATAAAGAAAAAAAATTAAAAATCAGCATTATATTTAGCAGTAATTCATCCAAACACTTCCTAATGTGAAGTTCTGCACACTTTCAATGCTTTTACTAAAAAATGAAAAATACATATGCAAATACTTCATTCATGCATCTGAATCTTTAGGCAATCCAGAAATGAAGGGTTGGATCAGTGTCGTTCAACAAAACGTGGGCGGAATATAAAGAAGGTTTTGGAAATTCTAGTGACACTTACTGGATTGGTAAATATTAATTTATATCTTAAGGAAGGACCGTCTATTTACTATACTTCAGTAATCCGCGACTGACTTAAGTCGATAAAAAATGAGTAGCAACCGTTCCTTCGCCATGCGCTCGGCACTTTGAAGTCAAAGTTGCGAGTACTTCGGATGAGACCTTAAAAAAACCGAGGACCCGAGTCACGGCAGGCACAATAAAGATCCCTCACTTCTCAATGGCCCTAAGTGCCTAAAGGTCAAAATTTGAGGCCCTTCACCGGTATATGGTGACGTCTCTATATGAGTGAAAAATTCTCGAATGGGACATAAAACAACATGCAATCAGCAATCAGTAATCCTGAAATTAAAAAAAAGTGTATATTTCTTTATCATGTTTATTTGTTCTAAATATACTCTTACAATAATTTCTTGAAAGAAATGACGTAATTCACCACGTAGCTATGTTAAGGCTCTCCGAAGGCTTAATATGCATTAAAATATACAGTTTAATTTGAACTAGATTTTAATTTAAAATTTGTAATCTATGTATGAATTTGCAATCAACATGTGATGAGAGTGTAATCAGGTATTATGATAATGCATTTTTGCACTGCTGATCACGTGACGGACACTTATAAATTTCTTAATGTTGCACAAATATTGCATCGGAACAAGTGCAAAAAACAACATTATTGAGAAAAACATGTCACATAAGTCAATTCATCGTTATCTTTGGCACATATAAAGTGCTGGGGACAAGTCTGAATTTTATTTTTGAGAAAATATTCCACGAGAAATTCAACTTACCCACATACAAGGGGATATTTTCCACTCTTTATCGCAATTTATTCAAAATCGGATAATTACATACAATCCCCCTGCAAAACTCAGAGGACATACTTTTCTTGTAGATTCACAGAAAATATCTTCAATCTATCATTATTTATCACTGCAAGTCCAATATATGCGTGATTTATAAATTCTAACTCTGTCCACGGACATGTAAGGGGGAGTGTTTCACGGTATTTTTTTGTGATTGTTTGAATATATACAAGTTAAAGGAATAACGATATTAAATTGCAAATGTTCAATATCATAACAGCAGACTTAAACTTAAAGAACAATCCAGACGCTTGAATCAAACAACAACGCTAACAAATCTTTACACGTCATGTGAAAGGAATGTAAAAGTTATGACACTTTCCCCGTCATGTCAGCTCAAGTATGCAGTGACTTGATGTCATATGCTATTATGACGTCATATCTGGTAGTTCAGAAAAGTTACTACAGTTTGATATTATAACACAATTACTCAATGTGTTTGGATTAAGCAGACTTTTGTAAGTTTCTAATTTTATTATAAAGTCACAGTAAAGGCAAAAACAATGGTACATAAAAAAGTTCAATGGCTGCAGGTCTCGGAGCCAAAATGGTGAAAGCTCGCATATTCAGACTAGGAGCTAAGATGGTGAAAGCTGTCATAGTCAATGCATCACAAAGGTCTCAGAGCTGATATCTTAAAAGCTCTCATAGTTCGTCTAGGAGCTAAGATGGTAAAAAGCTATTGATACTTAGTGCGCACATCTTTTGTACAAGAAGATCATAGGGATCACATATTTGGCAACAACAATTAGTTAGGTAGAGTGTCACTTCATTAGTATTGATATAGTCCGCCCCTCACTGCATCTCCTTATAGGATAAGGCAATGTCCTATGTTTACATTAACATTGTGTATCTTGCACGTTCTTCAGTTAATTAGATGGTTGCAGCTTTGCACAAAGTGCGATTGGAAGTGTCAATGTTAGAGAACAACACATCGTAAAAACTAATTGTCCGTCAAATGAAGACGCTCTCTTATTGTATCCAATCTCCCAGAGTTTGTAAACAAGTTCAGAATTAAGAGGTTATTGTCCGTCGCTCTACACACTGATAGTATCAATTATAATTCAAAACACAATCTTTAAAAAATTATTAAAAACAATGTACAAAATTAATTTATCAATTAAAATTATAATTTGTACGTTCTTTGTTACAACATTTTACAGTCAGTCTTATCCTAGCCGCGCAGCTGACAAAGGGAAATAACTGATCCCTCTATGTCTCCATTACATTAAGAAATGGCGCAACTCTGTATTAACTTTATCATCAGTTTTCTGTTTGCGATCAATCAGACAACTACAGTCTCTTTCTTGGAGGACCAGCTACCGGAATGTAATGTGTAAATTGTATGATTATCAAAAAGCAGAGAGAGAGAGAGAGAGAGAGAGAGAGAGAGATTTCTGATTAGGCAAACAACTAATACTCTGGAGAGCCAGCTACTGGAACCGTAGGTAGATGTATTAGACTTATCTTGTGATTAACACTGTGCCGTACATTTGATTTCTATCTAGGTTTAAGAGATTATTAAATCATTTAATTTCTATAAAATAATTGATTCTGATTGGATAAAAAATTCTTTTGATAACTGCATCAATAGAATTTGGAGTTCGCTTGCACTTAGCAGCCGGAACTACTTTGCCTGTCTTTGCATGTATATTTTCCGCTTCCAGAAGTTCATGAAGGAACAATTGAATACCTTTTCTCTAATAGATATATTCCTGAATTTCGAAACTTGTCCGTTACGTTCGTCTACTTTCGTTTCTTTTTGAATTATCCCCCTTTGCTAAACAAATCAGATCGTCTGCATGACAACAGTAATGGGAAAGAAGGAAAGAAATCAGCATACCTA
The DNA here is from genome assembly GCF_033153115.1 of Saccostrea echinata. NCBI lineage: Eukaryota > Metazoa > Mollusca > Bivalvia > Ostreida > Ostreidae > Saccostrea > Saccostrea echinata. The sequence continues at coordinate 34,061,117 of NW_026889782.1, read as the reverse complement.
TGTTAAATGTTTGACTTTGAGATAACTGGTATGAACAATAGAACTGTGAAGAAATGTTTTTATGCTACCAAAGCGGGGAAATGCCGTTAATCTGTTAATTCTTATGGATCGAATGATCGAGAAAAACGACACGGCATGAAGGGCGCTGTATGAATGAGGACGGAATTCTTTCAATGTTAAACAGTAGGCAACAGACTCTTTCAGATTTTACAGCATGGACAGATTGTGATACATATTTATATGTTCGGTTTGAAATTCAGATGAAGAGATGCGCAAATGAAATTCAAAATTTCTGTGACCTATAGAAAGAGTTGTTAGGATATCTGAGTAGCATCCCTTTAAATTTACGAACCCAGATAGCTTACCGGGGAAAATAAACCCATTGGGATATAGCAAAAAATTAATAACACAACAGGTAAGTTTTCTGTGTTAAAGAACTGTTAATTATTGTTAGAAAAGGTTGGTAGTGACACGACAATATTTGAGAACGTTGTTTCTTCGTTAGGCCTATAGCCATTTTGAATTTCAGCAACATTGTTGTGATATATTCCTACGCACTGTTTTTGATGCGAAAATTTTATAGTAAACTGAGGGAAAGTTTCATTTTATTATTTTAAAATCATAATTAAATGATAAGAAATGAAAGTAAAACGTTTTCATCAATGCGCTACGCGCATTGATGACGTTTTCCGTCCAATTTTTTTCTTTGATACGTCGGTCAAAGAAAAAAGTATTACATTCATTTCTTAAATCAATATTTTATAGGCCCACTATTTTTTGCTTAGAGGAGAACTTAAATTATTTACATTTTTTTCATACATTTTATGCTCAAGCCATATATTTTATATTATAATCTATATGTTTTGTAATAAAATTTTAATCCGTGAACTGGTCTTCGGGACTCTGGAAGTTTCCTTAGCATCCAAGAGTCATTAGTAATAAAGAGATAAAGAAGATTCTAGATCTCATGATGATAAAACCTCACTGAATGCGTCATACATAATGTGTTTAAGATGCATTAGAGTTTGTGTCTATGATGCGTTACTATACAATTATTGCTGGTTTTTGGGGTCAATACGATGATTTAGACACCTGAGGAGTACAGTATTCACCGCGCCCGAAGGGCGAGGTGAATATTGTACTTCGATGGTGGCTAAATCATAGTAGTGACCGAAAAAACAGAAATAATTGTTTTATTATATGATTCAATGATTAAATGATACACACTCATTAAGCAATCCATGCCATCTTACTTGTTCACATCTACTGAAGTACTAGCCGAACATAATGAGAGAAACGGCGTTAAAAACAACCAGTTGTATTATTATGGAATTTTTAAATCTAGATTAGGTGCAATGTGAAAAAAGTCAGCTATATATATAGGATTGATTTTGAAAAGGGGGCATTAAAAGGGAAAAAAATGACAACTTACCTGAAAACAAATCTTTGACTAGCCCCCCCCCCCCAAAAAAAAAAAAAAAAAAAAAAATTCTCCCGACTCAGAATTCTATTTGGTGGGATGTAAAGGTTCATAAAAGAGGGGAAGTGGTTTTCATTGAAATTTTTTATCCTTAAAATTTAAATTAAAACTTTACATTCTCAAAAGGTAGGGAGAGGGGCAGGCCTCCTGCAACCCCCACCCTCACCCCTCACCCAAGAATCTATGTGCCTTAATGTTATGTTCATATGAGTGGAGGTCAAGTGCATGTGAAATAACTTTCCAAAACTATTTGCATCAATTTGGAATTTTCCTATCTATTTTTTTTTGGGTCCAATGTAGAATAAATAATTCCTAGTATTGACCTGGTAGGTCAGTGCAGGTCAATATAATAGTATTTTTCTAACATTGTTGGATCTCAGCCAATCAGAGAGATGAGATTTATTCAATCATATAATAAATGTGTTTATTGAGAACTGTTTATTGAAGTTACGAGTTTGAGTCCATTGTTAGGTTACTTATACATGTACATACAAAGTCTAATATATAATAACATATGTTTATGAAATTTTTCCAATCATAATCGTTTTATCGATTTAATATTACAAGTTAAAGGTGTTATTGATCTAATATTGATCTAATATTATTATATAATTTAACCCTGGTTAACCTTGCGTCAAAAACTTATCGTTCCGCCTGACGTTACATTTAAATTTTGTTCGATTTTAATTTTTTTTAAGGGCAATCATCTTTTTTCTTACACAAAATGAATGAAAATTAAATTATAAGGTATGGAATTAATAGCTACCCAATTTATACGGTATAAAGTGCGTTGGAACAGTTTACGCTTTTTTTATAAACCGCTTCGCTGTTTATAAAGCTTAAACTGCCCCAACCCACTTCTTACCGTATAAATTGGGTAGCTATTAAATTCATTCCTTAAATAATGATTTTTTTGAGTCCAATTAAGTTCAGAAGCTATTGCTATAATCTTATTCTCTAATAATATTATTTTTCTAATCTTAGTATGTAATGCTGTTTTTATCTACTGTTATTATGTTCCCCAAACGAAGTTTGGGAACATATTGTTTTTACTCTGTTTCTTATTATTATTATTATTATTATTATTTTTCTTCCTGGGTACTTTTTTGTCCGTGAGTGATCTCCGAAACTACACATCCGATTGAGGTGAAACCTTTTTAGGGTTAATAGGAATGTTATGTAGATTTGCGGAACGAAGGTCATTTTGCGCGCACGTGCATGCACGTGCGCGCGCATGTAATGGGTAAAATGACAGATGTACTTGATATAGCCATAACTTTCATATCTTTTGATGAAATGCTTTGAGACTCAGGATATCAGGATATACTAAAAGTGTGGACAAGATGACATGGTAAGAATGCACATGCATGCACGTGTGCGCATGCGCAATGATTGAAATAACCAATACAAGTGATATAGACTTAACTTGTACATTTTTTGATGAATTGCTTTGAAACTCAGAATAGATATATATTAGAAGTGTACACAAGATGACATGGTCAGCGCACACATGCATGCACGTGCGTACGCGTGCAATGAGTAAAATTAGCAATATACGTGATATAACCATAACTTTTACATTTTTTAATGTAATGCTTTGATACTCAGAAAATATAGACATATTATAAATGTAGACAAGACGACATTGTCAATATGCACTTGCATGCACGTGCGCGCGCATGCAATGCTAAAATGACCAATATACTTGATATAGCTGTAACTTTTATACGTTTTGATGAAATGCTTTGATACTCAAAATATGTAGGTATATTAATAGTGTTGACATGGACATGCATGCACGTGCGCGCACTTGCAATGCGTAAAATGACAGATATACTTAATATAGCCATTTTTTTTTATCTTTTGATGAAATTTGAATATAAAGATGTATTAAAAGTGTAGACAAGTTGACATGGTCATTTTGTACATGCATGCCCGTGCGTGCGCGAGTAATGCTTAAAGAAAAACAATATATTTGATTGCCTTATTTAATGAAGCTTACAGGGAATAAGGCACCAAAAGGAAGTTGGGGAGCGTTTGGGGAACATCTGTAACGGTCCCCGTTACAATTAATACTAGTTAGATTATTTTTTAATTAATCTTATAGAAAAAAGTAAATGAATATATATGAAAATACTTTTTATGATATATGCAATGAATTCCACAATCAAAGTTTTTAAAACGCTGTGAAAAACGAAATGAATTAATTTGGAATGAATTTATTGTAAACAATTTCTATAAATATTTTCAGAAGATACATTAAATTAGAAAAGTTTCCTAAATATTTACATTTCCAATATTTTTTTTCTCTATGATTCTTTACAAATAAGAAAACAGTTTATTTTCTCATGAACTACAATAAATGACCATGAATATCTCCATTGTAACGGTACAATATCTTACTTGACGTCAAAACTGTAGTGCACATGTTTTGCTTCTACAATGACAGTTGAATGGCAAAATGTATGACAACTAATCAGAAAAATAATGTAAATACGATATGAATTTAATTTTTGAAAACTCATGAGGTTCATGAACTACAACGCTTCACGCCGGCGTGTTTATCATGAAGCGCTAACACACTTCATGAAATATGCCGGCGTGAGGCGTCGTAGTTCATTTGCTCATGAATTTTCAAAAAATATATTCATTTCTTAAAATATACTCCCAAGGAAAATTTCGACCACATATTGAGGTCGAACCCTTAATGCCTGAAAGAATGGAGGGTGTTTCGTGTTTTGAATAAACTTTCACCTACTACTTGTAACCGGAGAAAGCTTGGATATAAATACAACTAATCATGACCTTTTTTCTTACCAAAATTGTAAAAAATTCCCAAATTTTATTCCTATATAATCTTTCAAAAAATATTGCACTCCAGCACCAGCCCTAAGCTCACGACTGTAACATACTTCAATCTGCACTACCTGATGATTGCTACATATTTATGTATGACTTACTCTGATTGATTAATCATGCATCTATACATATTGATGCATGACTGGTGTTGATTGTTTAATTAAGCAGCTTTACATATTGATGCATGACTGCTGTTGATTGTTTAATCATGCACCTTTACATATTGATGCATGACTGGTGTTGATTGTTTAATTATGCACCTTTACATATTGATGTATGACTGGTGTTGATTGTTTAATTATGCACCTTTACATATTGATGTATGACTAATCAAGAAGCTCTGAGGCATGGCCTTTCATTGTTACAACTAAGGATCCCCTTTACCAAGGGATACTTGGTACTAACATTAGTAAAATTTTGTGCAATGGATCTTGAGAAAAAGTTTAAATAATAAGGAAAGTTTACGGACGGACGGAAAGACAGACGGACGCCAGACAACGAGTGATCAGAAAAACTCACTAACTGAGCTTTCTGAGCTAAAATGCCGACTCCGCACCACAATTAAATAAAAAGTTGTATAAGAATAACACAAAAATATGATCTACATTATTATTACTACAGGACAAAAAAAGCTTTATCCAAATGTATATAATGAGAAAAAAAGCAATATTCCGATTGTGACAATTTGTCGCTGATATATTGTTTGGTCAGAAGACTGTGTCCAGGATCGGTTTACCCTGCTATGATATGCAAAGATACGGGAATTCCTGGAGGATTTTCTGTTTTGGATATTCTCTGCTAAATTCATTGCATTATGTACAAGGAAAGAGGGTGTCGATGCTGGGGGTAATGTGACTTGTTATCAGGCGTAGGAGAGCATTGCGATGTTTTCATAATGGAATTTCTTTACATTGACTTTGTGAAGGCATCCATATTCATTTTCATTTCTAGAGAGTATAGGAAATGAAATACTATGTAAATGGCTTTCATTCCTTTTTAAAACAAATTGAAGAGAGAATCTTCAATTGAGGAGAGGTAATCCATACATGACATGCATATATTTCTTGATGGCAACATTTTTAAGAAAAAAAAGGAGACTCTTGTTAATATTGATTATTATAGAATTGAATATTATTACTAGCCATTTTTCAGATTAGAATTTACTGTTTGAATGGCATAAATGCTGGTGAGAGATTTTCAAATATTTCTCTTTCTAGTCTATAATATGATTGATGTAAGATTATTCCGTGTGCATGCGTTTTTGTTATTTTGATTTGTTTGTCGAACACAATGTATATTATCTAGTTCAGGGATTTTTTATAAAATACCTTTATTTGTTTTCCCCACTGAAGACCCCTCGTGAAAAAGAACTTTCTTCCAGTCCAATTAATGTTATGAATGATGTGAAATGATTGTATTGTAAAGTCCCATTGAAAACATAAGTTCTATTGATATATATTTGAATTCCTTATTTATTTTGTAAAATTTTTGATAAAATAAGGGATGAACGTTTTATTAAATTATGCACAGTGACTGTTGTTTAGTAACACTGGAATATTTTAATCAGAAAGTCCGACAGGTATAAAGTCACACAGATATAAAGTAAAACAAGTAAATTGTCACATAGGTATACCGTTAAACAGATACTAAGTCAAACAGGTAAATCTCCACATAGATATAAAGTGACACAGATACAAAGTCAAACAGGTAAATAGTCACGTGGATATAAAGTCACACAGATACAATGTCAGACAGGTAAATAGTCACGTGGATATTAAGTCACACAGATACCAAGTCAAACAGGTAAATAGTCACATAGGTATAAAGTCACACAGATACAAAGTCAAACAGGTAAATAGTCACGTGGATATAAAGTCACACAGATACAAAGTCAAACAGGTAAATAGTCACGTGGATATAAAGTCACACAGATACAATGTCAGACAGGTAAATAGTCACGTGGATATTAAGTCACACAGATACCAAGTCAAACAGGTAAATAGTCACTTGGATATAAAGTCACACAGATACAAAGTCAATCAGGTTAATAGTCACATAGATATAAATGCACACAGATGTAAAGTCAGACAAGTAAATAGTCACGTGGATGTAAAGTAACATAGATACAAAGTCAAACACAATACAGACACACATTGTAGTCTCCATTCAGTGGATACATTTCAGTTATCTTTTAGTATCCTTACCGTCGTTTCCCATTCGCCTTCCAATACCCTCTCAGTTATATTTCAGTCCAATTCTGTCATCATTAAATAACTTTTCATTGGTATACAAGTAATCATTTCTTTAAAAGAAAAAAAAATATATTTAAATGATATTGTAAAAGGATCCCATATTCATATCAAAATTCCAGCAACTGACAATGAATACATTAAAAATCAATTGAACTTAAAACAGATAAATCTAAGATATCGGCGATATTTGTTTTAATCGAGAAAAAGACATTTCTTTAAAATTGTTTCCAACTGATAAATTTTCTGCTCTTCTTGTTGTTCATCTAACACATTGTTTTACAATAAGCAGTCGTGTAAAATGGAGATTCAGAAAAAATAAATGTTTACTAATATCTTTTATTAGACGACCAAATGAAGTGCAAATACAGTCCCTGAAACGTTCTACTTTCCCATTTTTCCGTTCGCTCACCGTTCGTTCACCGTGCGTTCACCGTTCGTTCACCGTGCGTTCACCGTTCGCTCTCCGTTCACAGTTTTGCGTTCAGCGTTCACCGTGCGCTCGCGTTCACCGTTCACAAAGCGTTCAGCGTTCACTCTTCGTTCGTTCACTTTGCGTTCACCTTGCGTTCAGCGTTCACGTATCGTTCTGTCTTTATTGTCATTCGGAACTCCAAAGTGAATGGACTTATCTTTTTTTAAGTAAGGATTTAAAATTTAATAATTAACATATCGTGTTTTAAAAAAAATTATCTACAATATTTATTTTTATTATTCTAACTTAGCTGTTAAGTTATTTATTAAATTTATCTGGAAAATAAATGTTTTTATAAGTACATGTATGTACTTATGTAGAACGATGCTGAAAAATTAAATTTAAATACGGGCAATATACAGATGCTTCAAGCACTGCAACGTTTTGTTGTTATGTTAAAGACGACAAATCGTTAATGGATAGATAATAACCGAAGTCAATTAATTTACCAACTTCAGCAGAAATACGAAAATATTTATTTCTAACACATTTTTTTTTTCAAATAATACAGAAATACATGTTAGAACTAATTCTGAGGATTATAAACAGTACTGCAGCTATCCAGTTAATTAAATATCTTTAGAGGAAATTAAATTGATAGTGTGGTTTGAAAAAAAAATATTTGTTTAAAATATAATACATTATAGAAATTTTTTCTACTTTACAAATATAAAGTCTTTAATTAGAGAGAGAGAAATGCCTTTATAACATGATTATCATTAATATAACCAAAGTGATTCTCCAGTAATGATATTTTTCACCGTAACTTTATATGTTTGCCATTAGATATAATTAAGAGCCCCCCCCCCCTTTCCCGTAAATCTGTTACTTAGTTAGTATTTCCAGTATATTTTAATTAACATTTAAATAGAACTTAACGTGTTTGTAGCACAAAACTTTCAGTCTCAAAACAAACATGCATCTAAACAAAGTCATTAAACAACAGTAGTTCAAAATATACATGTGCCGGCGGTGATATTTTAAATTGGCAGGGAGTAGGTTTCAAATTCAAGCGGCTTAATCATTCCAAGTGTTTATTCCCAATGTATTTTATTCATTTATTATTTTTTTTTTTTTAGAAATGTTGGAATCAGATCTAGAAAAGATAAGAAAAAGTGTTAAAACTTCTTGAAAATACTAACACTTTGCCTTCGGTGTGACGAGACTTTCACACCTGCACAGTGTCGGATGATTTTGATTGACAGGTCAAGCACGTGGACTTCGTGTGAACTTGAAGCAGGAAAATAAAAACCGATTATGACTGTAACACAAATAGGTTTGGTGATAAAAGTAGTTTTTCCATTGTCTGGTATATTTAGAAAATAATTAAGATATTTTATTTGATATACATGTAGGTACAAACATTTGAGAAAGGGGGGGTAAAATATCTCTCTCTCTCTCTCTCTCTCTCTCTCTCTCTCTCTCTCTCATTTGTCTGTTTAATAAAAACTATGACAGCATATTACTTAAATATGAAATTGTGATCATCTTGTCCGAGTATAATCACGGTCGGAAAACATGCAGAAGTCTGCTCAATAAATCATCATAAAAAATAAAACTGACTGATAAATATATTATTGCATTAAAATTTTAAAATACGGATGTATTTATGCAATACGTCCACATATCTTTGTAAATTTTTTTTCTCTCATTATTTTACACGGAATCGTCTAAGCACGGAAATATATGTATGGTTGTTACAACCATTGTAATTCATTCTATAAGTCCGTAGTTTGCTCTTCTAAAATCCACATTATTTGTAAGGATTTTATATATCAAATAAGAATAAACATATTTATTTTACAACTAGATTAATTTTATCTTTTATACTACAGCGTTCGGTAACAATTACAATGTTTTACAGATATAAAAGTCGTGTTATTAAAAAGTTGAATTTAAACATTGTACATATGCGCAGAAAATATTGTTAGAAACTTGAATTAATAATTTTACTTAATGTGCATGTATCGTCTTTCTTAGGATACTTTTCATTTATTTATTTATTATTCATTTATTTTTTAGCACCAGGCATACATACAATAGAATAGTTTCAATGTAAGGAAAAGATCAGAGGCATTCCGAACAAATCGTTCATCTTGCGTTCACCGTTCGTTCACCGTTCACTTTGCGTTCGCGTTTGCGCTCCGTTCGCGTTCTGCGTTCGCTCACCGTTCACCGTTCACACTTCGTTCACCAAGTTGCGTTCAGCGTTCACACATCGTTCACTCACCGTTCGCTCTGCGTTCGTTCAGCGTTCGCTCACCGTTCGTTCAGCGTTCGCTCACCGTTCAAGTGGGAAAGTAGAACGTTTCAGGGACTGTATGTTCATTTCTAGTAAACTTCTCGGAGAAACAGCGAGCAGATTGTCAGACACAATTACCTGGCACGTTGACGTAGATCAACATCTTTCTATCACAGTGGAAATTTCAATGAAACATTTTGGAAGAAAAAATATGAATGTCTTTGAAGGAAAAAATGTGTATGATAAAATTACAGTGTAAAAATATATATTAAATTCTACGTAGTGCAATAAAAGCTTATGTACATATCGATTTATGATAAACGTGATAATTGAAACTTTTTAATCGTCAACTTCCCAAACTTATGTAGCGATATATCCTTAATCATCACTGCGTTAGGGGTTCATATCTCTCAGTTGATTTGTTACACAAGAGCATACTCAAATTACGAGCGATTTCTAAAACAAAGCAAGTTATTGACAAGTTGATGAAAGAATAATATCAACAGTCTCATTTAAATTCATCATTTTCCAAGTGCTTCGGTCGATACAATGATATTGTTAGCAAATACAATATGTCATTTAATGAAATGCTGTGGACTTTTTTCATACTAATTGTTCGGCCAATTGTTAGGAAAACTTGAACATTTTTAGACTTATCTCCCTTTGATTGCTTAGCAATCATTTCCCTCACTATCTCCATTTAAACGTGCTTGCAAATAGTTTAATTTTGAAATGTTTAAAAATTACAATACGTTTCGTAATTTGATCATTTAATGTGTATCATTACAAGTTGACCAATTTACAGAAACCACATTTATAATGGGATATGAAAGATAGAAATTCTTAAACGCAAAATATCATTACTATTCATGAAAAACTTGATTATGTAGATCAAAATAAACTTATTAATGCTACCTGATTTGGGAATTCATACAGTCTGATCAACCTTTAACATGGTTGTGCAGTTTTGTAGGCTATACATAGTCTGATCAAACTTTTACATGGTAGTGCAGTTCTGTAGACTGTACACAGTCTAATCAAACTTTTTCATGGTAGTGCAGTTCTGTAGACGTTACACAGCCTGATCAAACTTTTACATGGAAGTGTAGTTCTGTAGATTGTACACAGTCTGATCAAACTTTTTCATGCTAGTGCAGTTCTGCAGACTGTACACAGTCTGATCAAACTTTTTCATGGTAGTGCAGTTCTGTAGACTGTACACCGTCTGATCAAACTTTTACATAGTAGTGCAGTTCTGTAGACTGTACACATTTTGATAAAACTTTTTCATGGTAGTGCAGTTCTGTAGGCTGTACATAGTCTGGTCAAACTTTTACATAGTAGTGCAGTTCTGTAGACTGTACACAGGCTGAATAAACTTTCCATGGTATTGCAGTTCTGTAGACTGTACACATTTTGATAAAACTTTTTTCATGGTAGTGCAGTTCTGTAGGCTGTACATAGTCTGGTCAAACTTTTACATAGTAGTGCAGTTCTGTAGACTGTACACAGGCTGAATAAACTTTCCATGGTATTGCAGTTCTGTAGACTGTACACAGTCTGACCAAAATTGTTCATGGTTGTGCAGTTCTGTGGACTATACACAGTCTGATCAAACTTGTTCATGGTAATGCAGTTCTGTAGACTGTACACAGTCTGATCAAACTTTTACATAGTAGTGCAGTTCTGTAGACTGTACATAGTCTGATCAAACTTTTTCATGGTAGTGCAGTTCTGTAGACTGTACATAGTCTGATCAAACTTTTTCATGGTAATGCAGTACTGTAGACTGTACACAGTCTGATCAAACTTTTTCATGGTAGTGCAGTTCTGTAGACTGTACACAGTCTGATCAAACTTTTACATGGTTGTGCAATTCTGTAGACTGTACATAGTCTGATCAAGCTTTTTCATGGTAGTGCAGTTCTGTAGACTGTACACAGTCCGATCAAACTTTTACATAGTAGTGCAGTTAGAGTTTATATTTAGTTTGCACTAATGCAGAATAAACATTGGAAATAAGTCAGGTGTTTTATCTGATTGCACTTTAGGGGAAATAAAGTACTTTTAGTTTTGTGAAAAGTATCTTTTTGAAAGAAATGTTTTTTTTTCTTTTATAAACATTAGAATTACGACTTAAGTTTTGGTGAACATTAATATAAGATAAGATGGCATGACCTTTTTAGGAAAAAAAAAGTTTACAGAAAAGAATTTTAGCACTGCAGTAAATTGTTGTGTATTGGTCGTTAATCTAAATATATATCTGCACGATAAGACTGTATTAATTATATATTAAACAATTAGGATGCAGTTTTGCAAAATGAGTTGCGAATCCTTTTAAAACATATATTCATGTCAAATCCACAAAGTCGAAGACATCTGCTATATATACTGTTCAAAAAAAGAAAGGAAACGCATACTGGGTAATACAATTTTAGTGAAACTAAAACATAAATATTACAAAGTATATTGATATAATACTTGTAAAAGAAATGTGGTAAAAGATAGGTCAGCAATTCTTATATTATAATTACTCACAAACGTTACAATCAAAGACAGTTCAATGTCATTAAACAACAACATCGTGTATGCCCACCGACATAAAAAATTCCTAAAACTCTTCTCAACTGACGCAAATAAGAGTATTAAAAACTGTATAGGAATGCTATTCCACTCAAAATGTAGAGCTTTGGTCAGTTGTTGTAGAGTCTGCAATGGACGTTGTTTATGACGGATATGTCTGTCCATAGATCCAATGCATGCTCAGTGGGGTTTAAATCTGGCAATTTACATGACCAAGGCAGAACAGAATGATGGGACTTTGCAAGAGTCCTCTTTTTAAACGAGTTACAAGTAGGCAATGGCTGTGTAATGTCAGAATGAAATTCGGCTCCAGGATGTTGAAGTACTGGAAAGACATGTGAGCCGTCCCATGCGAAAAGGGTCCTTATTGGAATTACGTCATAATCGAGGAAAAAAGTCGCCAAAAATTAACGTCATAGTTTGCAAAGAATTAATTTGACGTCTTCAGTAATAAGAAGAAAGAAGGAAGAATGGAATGAGAATTCCACATTGATGGACTTTTTGCAGATAATAGTATACATGTATTGCATGATCGTGAGGGAAATATGAAGATTTATTCCGCCAAGAATAATCATATTCCACGAGGGCTTCGCCAGAGGGGAATATGGTATTTCTTGGCTGAATAAATCTTCAAGTTTTCCGAACATTCATGCAATGAATTGTTTATTATACCGAAACAAGCAAAAAATTTTAAATAAACATAAACTTTCTAATTCAGCACTTTTTTTAACGTTATGTTACTGAAACCCTTTGATACATCACACTCCGATGAAACGATCAGTAATTTTGCGACGTAAACCAGGATATTGTGACGTCAACTACTCTCGGAAGTTTTCGTTCAACGAACGATAACATTTGCGGGAAAATGCACTAGGTTTCCGAAGAATATGATGAAAAGCATGCCGATGACAGAGAAATATGAAGTTTTATGGCCTTGTCACGTGATAATCTAGCACTAATCAGATAATGCGTTGTATAGAATAATCATAATGAGGTATATTTATACTAATTAGAAAACAAACTGTACTCATATTTTAATTACAGAAAGATATTTTGCAGGAAATATTTAAATTACTAGATGAATGAATTCCTGGATCCACACCTGCGACTGAAAAAATCGCTAAGCAATGCGTCAATCTACATTCACACAAAAGATCGTATAGTTCATATACTACAGCTTTACAGCGCTATTTACCGTAAACAACATCATCAGATATACAGACATAAGCCTAATTGTATTAAATAATCTGACCTACTGTATTATAAACAAATTCGTCCGATTCAATTCTTGTTTCTTAATACTGTTTACATCTTGACCATATTGATAGCGGAAGAAATAACTTGCAGAATTTATAAATGCATTGTTGCTTGTAATTTAAAAAAAATGTCTTTGTAAGCAGGTCATTTTCAACAATGATAATTAACTAAAAAAGAACAAAAAAATCTACTAGTTGGTCAAAATATATAAAAAAGACTTCAGAATTCTACGTATGGGATGCATTAAGAGTTATGTCCCGTAAATGTCAAGGTCAGCGTTCTGTAAATGGTCACACACTGTGAAAGTTATTTACCGTTAATGCCAAATGCTAAAACACGAAGTTGGAAGTGTAAAAAAGAAATGAATAAGTATTTAGTTTACATTTTACGGACACAATAAAATCCGTATTCATACATGAGATCGATAAAGGTGTTTAAAAACAGATAAAAAGTTTCTTTTTTCAACATTTCTAAATATTAGAATCGAGAAATCAAAGACAAATAGGAATTCACACATTAAAAAAAAAACAAAAAACAAAAAATCAAAAATCAAAAAAAAAAAAAATCAAAAAAAAAAAAAAAGTTATTTTAATTTTTGTTTGACTAACGAAAGAGGCAAGTAAAACATGGTAAGATTCTTATTCTTGGTTGAAAATATATTTTGCGTAAAAGGTGTATTTTAGGACTATAAAAATTACTTATAATACAATTACAACAAATAAAAACAGAATTGCAAATAATATCAATTTCCATTTCATTTGTTACTCTGAATGCATGAATAATCTATATATTATAGATACATTAGTATCTAGAAGGTACATAATTGCATTGTAATAGTATAAATATAAATAACCATTATTTTTCAAATAGAAGGATTTATTTTCCTGTCTCCATTTTTTTTAAAATCACAAACGGGGGGGGGGGGGCATTTTGTAAACAGACATACACACATACTCTCTCTCTCTCTCTCTCTCTCTCATTTTAATTTCAATAAATACTTATTCAATATAAGTACTTTTTTTCAATAGATTATTGATGAGCTTCACAGGGAATATTTCACTTCTGCACAAACATGTTTGCGTTACCGTGATAGTTCAGATTGTGATGAACATTCATCTGACAGAAAGAGTGAAGAAATGAACAAAAATGATATTCAAGAAAGATGTCAGCTTTATGCCTGTCAAGCTAACATGATGGAAAGCAAGCCTAAAGATGTCTCAATGTCTAATTTGGAACAAATAGTTAGAGAAAAAGTTAATGACATTTGTCATTGTCAAATGAAATGTATTTCAAATTTAAGTTTTAAGAAGATTTTGGGGCATATATGTTGCATGAAAGAACTTTCAAATGAAGAGGGATATGATTCTTATGGGGAAGCTGAAATGCAGTGGCTTTGGGGATGATTCTGGTAAACAAATCAAAAGACAAAGATATCATTACAACTTTGATGACAAAGAGATTTGTAAAGACGCTTTTCTTTTTATTCATGCCACTGGGGAAAATGTCTTAAAAACTTAGTAAGTCACATGAAAACCAATGGCATCAGGCCACGGCCGATACACGGGAATCCGGGAAAGAAACCGCACAATGCTCTGACATATGATGATACATGTTATGTTGTAAGCTTTATTTAGAGAAATGCTGAGGAGCACGGTCTTCCTATGTCAGCAGTCCCAAGAGGTAGGGATTCTAAATCACCGATTTTCCTACCTTGCTCTCTCACAAAGAAAGATCTGCACACAAGTTATTCTGAAAAATGCAGTACTTCAGATAAACGATATGTACAGTTGTCTTCTTTTTATGCCATATGGTCTACTTGCCTGTCCAGTATTCAGATTGCCACACCGAGGTCAGATGTATGTAGTACATGTGAGCATAATAGATTTAATATCATGTATGCACACACTGAAAATGAAAAGCTGAATGTAACACGGTTATTCACAGAGGATCTCAATAAAGCAGAAAGAGAACATCAACATTATATTAAATGCATACAAGAAGCAATGATAGGACACCAGAACCTTTTTCTACAAAATCCTCCATATTTTTCTTTTTCCTCAGAGTACATTAAAGCCCATTACACATTTGATTTTGCACAAAATGTTACAGAACCATACCGTTCTAGGCAAGTTGGGCCTTTTTTCTTTGAAACACCAAGAAAAATACAGATATTTGGAATTTGTATGGAAGGATCCAGTACCCAGTACAACTACCTCCTTCATGAGGACAAGACGAAAGGAAAAGACGGCAAGGATACACACGGACCAAACACTGCTTTGCGTATCCACCACCATCATTTCCAGGAGTTCGATTTGGGGAGAAATCTGCGCTACTGCACTGTGACAATTGGGGAGGTATATTCCCTTACACCTACATTTTATGTGCATATGTTCATGTTAAATTCATCAGAAATCTGTGTAATATACCATGTGTATAAACTTTTCAATTTAATTTGTTTTATTTAAGGACAGAATAAAAACAGATACACCATAGGATACTTACTTTGGCGAGTCATGGTTGGACTACACCTATCGAACCCAACATGCAAGTTCCTGGACACACCAAATGCCAGGCTGATGCAGGCTTTGCACAGATCAAAAAGAAATATCGAAGGTAATTTGAGTAACTTGGTTAAAAAATTAGACCAGTTTTGATTACAGACAAGATGCACAATTTTAATCACGGCATATTTTTAACCATTTTAGAGCAGATTGTGACACAATAGAGCATGTCGCAGAAGTGGTTAACAAATCTTCTCATGGCAATAAAGCTGTAATCGCACAAAACAGGAATATGACTTATTACAACTGGAAGGAGTTTGTAAATAATCACTTTAAACCAACAAGAGGAATAAGACAGTTCCACCATTTCCGAATTTCAGCTTTACAACCAAGGGTTATCTTTTGTAAAACAGATGTAGGCAACAAAGAGGTCCCAATCGTCATAATAGATAAAGATGCACCTAAGGATTTCCCACATGAAATTTTTACCGGGAAGTTTGAACAGAGAAAGACCGTCATATTTGTTCAAACATATCAGACCACACGTCAGAGCAGAGTTCAGGATGTTACATGCCCCCCCCCCTCCTCCCCATTAACATCTTCTGCGACGTCACCATGAAGTCAACTATGAAGTTGTTATTCTTAGATTTAAATTTGTTCATATTTCATTTATTTTTCAGACTTTCTGATTTAAACTTTGGAATTTTGTATTTTAGAAAAAGTACTATTAAAATCACCCTAAAAACCAATTTTCATAAATATGACCTTAAAAACCCTTTTCGCATGGGACGGCTCATGTGTAATTAACATTCTTAGAATAATTTTGCCTGAGAAATCCTTTTTAATCTGAACCATCAGTCCTAATTGAATGAATCACTGTTTCTCACATTACTACAGTACCTCCTCCAAATTTATCAATGTCCCAAAGGCAGATTTCTGTAAAAAGTTCACTATGAATCTTACCCACTCTGACTCATACATGAGGCTTTGTAATAAACAGTCTGAGCTATAAGGTACTTCAAACTGTTAAGCGGTCATTTCGTGGCCATACTCTATAAGTATGAGACGTTTGAAGTAGATATTTTCGGTGTTGTGAAGTCAGAACAATGGCATGGATAAGTTGTCTGGCTGTAATTCCAGCCAGGATTTTAGGTCTTAAAATTAAGGGCCTAGGCTTTTCCATTTGGGAAAAAAATGTGGCATTTAGTTAAAATTGGTAAAAATATCTTAATTCACATTTTTTGAAATAAATTCAAGTAAGAGCCATTTCTTTATTTGCAAGGCATTTATTGACTTTGCATTCAATAAATCTTTATTGAAAATCGGCTTGACTAGATTGCTGTTCTAAAGTTTTATTTAATTTAAGTTTCATTTCTTTCTATTATATAATTTAAGTAGTAATTAGGGAAGTTAATTAAAAAATACATAACTTAAGTGATTTTTTTTTTAAACTTAAAAATATATAAAGAAGTTTTATGAATCCCGGAACTGATTCCAGTCGTCCGATTTTCTTTTTACGATACTCATAATTAAGATGCAAAAAAATTGAAATAAGGCCAATCTTTAGAAAAAAAAACTTAATCAAAAAATCGAGAATCACTGCTTCTGTACCTGAAATGGGATCAGAAACCAACCAAAGACAAGAGGTGCATTTTAACAATTTGCAAATTTACGCCAGATTACGTCAAATTTTTGTTTGTGACTTTTGTGGAATTGCTGTCAAGTTATCATGAGGATTAAAAGTGGTGCATTTAATTCGATTGAATCATAGCCAATTCAATAAAAAATTATGACAAAACGATTTTATATTAATTAAGGTATTCTTTTAATTTATATGTTTCTCTTTTGAGCAGTATATTTGAATAATTTACTGGATATAGACGACAAATGCCAATTCACAACTATATTTTATGACAAAGGAGATGACTTCAGATTTTTCCATTGTCAACTTTTCTTCTTATGTAGTTCTATTCCGTTTTCATCTGGGTATGGTGATTATGTCTCCTAACTTACTTTTTGCTACTCAATTAGCATGCTCTAAGTTTGATCAATTTTTAAACCGATCAGATTATTCAAACTTAAGTTATGTTACAGGAAATTCAACAACCTCGTTTAAAGTCAGCATTTCGTAAATTATATGTTCATTATTAGACCATATCAGCAAATATTTCCCATCGCTGTGTCGTATTTTGATTGATTTATTTCATTCAAATTCTTGAAGCTGAAGATTTTAATATTTTATTGATGCTGATTGTTCTTTTTGTGATAAAACATAACCCGAGAGTGGCCTTGAAGTTACGTCATATTTTACATCATCAATGAGGAGTAACAGGAATTTTACGATTTTGCAAATTTTGAGAGTTGCCGTTCTTTTCATTAATTTCAACGGAACCAGTCAGACTTCGGTTGAATTTGTCAAGAAATGATAATTTTATAGATTTTTTTTGTTTTAATTTCTCTTCATTGTTTGTATATTTTTTTAGAGTTGTTTTTTACTATAATGTTTATTTTACCCGTACATCAGACTAAAATTAACCATTCATCGGACACTTTCCGATGCAGAAGTAATCGCTTCGATTTTCATATAGCTCCCAACTGACAGCTGGTTTTTGCGGAAAAAGAAAATAAAAACTCTAAGTTTTTTAGTGGAAATACAAGTTATTGATATATGACAACTAGAAATGGACTCAATTTATTTCTACAAGCTACATGAAGATAACCCATGAGACAAAGGCGCGAATTGTCATATAACTAGCATTGTAATGTCTTTCTATGGCGACCTGATGCAACTAAAATCTCTTCACATTTGTGGATTGAAAGAGTTAAACAAATTTAACCAGAAAGTTGATTATCAAAATTAAAAAAATCCATATCACTTATTTTAAAACACCGAAATAAATGAATGACATTTTTTACATTTTTAAATACCGTTTGTCCGATGCATGGTTAATATTGTACGATCCATGGTTAATTCCGATGCATTAAAAAAAAAAAAAAAAAAAAAAAAAAAAAAAAAAAAAAACTGGTTTTAGTGATATTTTTTTCAGTAAACAACATACAATTTTATCTCAAATTTAGATTTTAATCGCATTCTACATATTAAGCTCCATATTGATAATATGCGGTCGGTAGCGATATCGCTAGAACTTGTTGAATAACGAGGGTGTCCGATGCAAGGTGAATTTACCTTTGTGGTATTTAACTTACATGCTTTTATTCTTCCGGACCCTTACGTATGTGATATATCCTTAAAAAAAGAAATGATAATGGATTACATCTGCTCATGCTGTGTTTCTTTAATTGAATTTCATGAGTTTAATAAAACATTATATTTATTTATGTAAACTTCACCCAGTGTTTCCACAAATTATTGCATTCATAAAAATATTCTTGTGTTTAAATATAAGTTTAATAAACAGTAGTTAATCATCTTCTTTAAATCTCCAAATTATAGCTATTTCTTAGCCGTCTTATAATTGTAAGTTTATTAATAAAAATAAATATTCCAAATTAATGATAAGATCTTATTTATAAAAGTCAGTCATTTTAAATTCTTTCTAGCCAGTTTTTGAAAAAAAATGTAAAATCTTGATAGATGATGTTTTTGTGAGGAGGACAAATTTTGTTAATTTTCGTAATAAACAACATCGAACATTGATTTTTTTTTTATTCATACGTCAGAGGAAATTCTATTTTCTTTAACATAAGTTTGAAAGACCAGATTTTTGGATTCTGTTTTCTGTTGAAATTTTAATAATCTTACATAACTCGTCAAAACTATGGATACTAGTATATATTATAGCCGAATTAATAATGAAAGCTTATTAAAAACAAAATTACTTTCGTCTTTAATTCACCGATCAGTCTTACATAAGATAACGTCTTATTTATAATTCAATTCATAATTTAAGAACGCCTTATACTATTTAATAAACTAAGTTTATATTTTATTAATCTTGAATTCAAAAAAAAAATTTCCATGCGTAATGTTGTTGTGAATATCATATAATTTATGTACATTTTCGTTTAAAACAACAGTAAACATTGAAAATTGCCAGTTTAGATCCTATTTTCACTTATCTCAGTTTTCATGTTTATTATCTTAGTTGTTGTCTACAATAGGACTGACCTGAGAAATTAAAGATATCGCTCATGATTTTTTTCTATTATCGCATTACTTTCTTCCGTTTTTAATTTCTGTATTTTTAGCTTTTTTCTCTGCATCTTCAACCCTTGTATTGAAGAATCCTATCCTTCAAAGCGTTATAGTTTTTTTTAGGTCACCTGAGTGACTCAGGTGACCTAAAGACTAAAATCCGTTCTCGTCCATCGGCGTGCGTCGTGTGTTAACATTTGAACATTTTTAGCTTCTTCTCTGAAACCGCTTAACCAATTTCAACCAAATTTCGCATATAGCATCTATAGGTGAAGGGGAACAAAAATTGTGAATTTCATTGTCTCTGCCCCCCCCCCCCCGGGGCTAAATGCACGAAAAATATTGCAATCTTTAAAAATCTTCTTCATTACTCCTGGACATCAAGTAGCCAAACTGTTGGCGTCATTGTAATAAGCATTGAGCCCTCTATCAAAATTGTGAAATTCATAGCCCCAGGGTCAGGGGTTCTGGTGTTAGGGTGGGGCTCTATTGATTATAGAGTGAAAATGCATTATTTCTTTGAAAATCTTCTTCTCTGCTCCTTGGTATTAAATAAAGTAACTAAGTACATAGTTATTATGAGCAATTAAGAGAGCCTCTTCCAAAATTGTGAATTTCATGGCCCCAGGGTCAGGTTTTCTGGTGTTAGGGTCAGGCTCTATTGATTATACAGTAAAAATACATTAATTCTTTGAAAATCTTCTTCCCTGCTCCTGGGTATTAAATAAAGTAACTAAGTACATAGTTATGATGAGCAAGAGAGCCTCTTCCAGAATTGTGAAAGTCATGGCCCCAGGATCAGGGGTTCTGGTGTTAGGGTGGGGCTCTATTGATTATATAGTGAAAATGCATTAATTCTTTGAAAATCTTCTCTTCTGCTCCCGGGCATTAAGGTGATAAACTAAGTACATAGTTATGTTGAGGAGGTGGACCTCTTCCAGAATTGTGAAAGTCATGGCCCCTGGGTCAGGGGTTTTGGTGTTAGGGCGGAGCTCTATTGATTATATAGTAAAAATGCATTAATTCTTTGAAAATCTTCTTCTCTGCTACTGGAGATTATTTAAACAAACTAAGTGCCTGATTATGATAGGCAAGGATGCCTCTATCAAAACTTTGAAATATATAGCCTCAGGTTTGGGGGTTCTTGTGGAGGGGGGGGGCTCTATTGATTATAGTGAAAACGCATTCATTCTATTAATTAATCATTAATTAATCAGGGGTTCTGGCATAACGGGGGAGGGGGAGGGGGGGCTTTTGATAATATAGTGGAAAAGTGTTAATTCTTTGAAGTCTATAGTTATGATGATGACGGTAACTCTTCCAAATTTTTTAATTTCTTGACCCTGGGTCTCGGGTTCTGGTGTTAGGGCAAGGCTTTGTTGAATCTGTAGTGAAAATGCATTGTACCTGTGAAATTCTTCTCTGCTTCTGGGCATATCGGAAGCAACTGAGTAAAATTTTTAATGATATAAGTAAGGGTATTTTTACCAGATTTTTGAACATCTGGAACATTTGGTTAAGCATTCTGGTCCTGGGCAGGGCTCTATTAATTTGTATTCTACTGAGAGAAGTTATTCCCCTTTTCCATTCACCTTTGATAATTAATCACTGTAAATAATGTATTTGAAAGGTTAATAGAATAAGATAATTATGCAAGAATTTTTATTGTATAATTCAAAAAGTACTTCCTTATTTTTTAATAATCAGGTAGACCTGTAAGTAATAGATAAATAAAAATGAGACAAAAATATCTTATTAAAAGTTCTTCAAAGACCATAAGAGAGGTCAATGTTAGAGGTCTTAATCTGGGTTTAAAAATAGTGCAGAAGCTCTAATAGTTTGTTAATAGTCTGCATGGTGATAGTGTTAAGTGGGTGACAGATAAGAACTTAATTTATGAGTTGATAATGAATACTTGACTACTTATTTTGTTGATCTTGATCTTCCTTCTTCTCTTGCTTTAGGGCAACAAAGCTTCATCTATCAGTGTATTTATACTATTTAACTTCTAAATTGTTGTATTATACTCAGGTGACCGTTAAGGCCCTTGGGCCTCTTGTTTTCTTTTAATGTAGTTTTTTTTCCTACTAATTATTTATAATAATTACAAATTGAAGTAGAGCCATAACTTAACAAACAAAAATAAATTTTAAAAAAATGAAACATTTAGCAGGATTTAATGAATAAACTTTAGTATTTAATAAAAAGAAAAAAAAAACAAAAAACAAAAAAAAAACATTATTTTCCTAATTTCTGCTTTGTGTTCTTTCTAATTCATATGTAAGAAAAACAGTTACTAATACCTCGGCATTTTTTGAGATTTTTGATTTTAGACTTCACTGTTTTAATATTTCACAGTACAAAAAAATATAATCTCTGCCAAAAGTATAATACATGCTTTTTTGAATAAAAAAATAGAAATACAAAACTTTGCAAAAATTTTACAAACATGCATCCAACGTTTTCAAAAATAAACATGACGGATAATAATTCAAATATTCATGAAAGTACATGTATTTATTACATTGAAAATAACTTAGGTTTCTTTTCATTTTTCATAGAAAAATTGCCAAAAAGATAAAACATAAAAAAGCACTTTTGTGTATCTATTGATGTCATAAAGCAATTTAAATTTTCGAACACTTAACCGTTCCCCAAAACTATCAAAATTAAAAAGACAGGTTATTCGGATTCAAAACCAATTGAAACGCATTGATTGATATATTTAGATATATATATATATATATATATATATATATATATATATATATATATATATATATATATATAGAAAGCACAAAGAAATTCACTTTTTTATAAGGATACCCACTTCCGCCCTAACCCGGGGTTGAACTCTCGACCTACGGAATCTGTCTTCTAGCAGTACAGGAACAGCGCGCTAGACCGCTCGGCTATCTAAGCAAGTCAAAAAAACTTGCTTTCGATGCCGATGGAATTCTCGCGGCGCTGCCCTACACTACACGGTCATATATATATATATATATATATATATATATATATATATATATATATATATATATATATATATATATATATATATATTTCCATATATATATGCATGTACACAAATTACAATGTTTACTATATAAGAGAAATAATTAAGTAAAAAACTGCAATTTTTCTTTATAATTGAAATACATATCTGATTATTTTTCAAATAAATGGTACCAAAATAACCATCTCTTTTTGAACTGAATGTCCTCCATATTTATTGCAAACAAATATTTTTCAAAAGTATAGTATATTCATATTATATTTTTAACTTCATCAAATATCAAAGGTTTACAATTTCTAGATTTTTGATATACATAATGTTTAACAAGCAAGATAATGACATTTAAAGCTGTATTTTCTTTGCCAGAAATACCTAATAGAACAGAAATTGGGTCTAGGTTTATATTTTTTCCCGTTTTTTTTCTAAAATCCACTCTTCGAAACAATCCCATATTCCCTTATTAAGATGACAGTAATAAAAAAGATGCTTCAAAGTTTCCTGCTCAAGATTACAGACAGAGCACAGTGGGTTATCTTTAATTTTAGATAAAAACAATAATTTACAAGTTCTAAGACTTCTATGCATGATCTAATAATTGAACCATTTGAGGTTTGAATCTTTAGTTATATATATATATAATTTTTTTTTATTTTTTTTTTTATTGCCCTATCACATGTCCAAGTATATAATAGTGCCAGGGTTGGGGCCCTGGTTCACTAAGTAACATACATAATACACATATATATTACACAATCATAATGTGACAGGACATTTTTTTCACATATCATTCACACACCATTCGCTACATAACATGCATATGATTATATTTATAATAATATTTAACAACTGAAATTATAGTTATGTATTTTAAATTTGTAAAAAGATCTTTCCAGTTAAAGTCTTTCTGCAACCCTCAATCTCTTGTCCATTTTGCTATATATGCTGGTTGGTTATAACGCTTGGATAGAAAGAAGTTGTATAATGATTTACAGCCAGAACCATCACGACAAAGGAACTGAATATGTGTAGGAATAGATATTCCAATAACTGATGTTCTATTTTGTTTAACTTCAGGCCATTTTTTCAAGATGGAAAGTCTAAGCCCTTCATAATTAGTAAATGGGATCAAAACATCATAATTAATGGATATACAATTAACAATAGATCAGACACAATATGAAAACCTTTTGCATATAATTGTTTGTAAAAAAACAGACTTATTTTGTACTCCGATACTACTATTAAACCACAGAGGTACATTCATAACCTGAAAAATATTTTCAGGTTCAAATGAATTAATAAATTCTTTATCATCAGAAAGAACTTCTTTCTAGAACATATTATTTGTTGTTTTACTAAAATATAAAGCATATTCTGATCCAAACTGTGAGAGTCTTGTATTATTACAGCCTGTAGATTCCATAAATATTCTAGACCAGGTAGAATCTGTATGTATTAACCTCCTGATCCAAGTAAGTTTAAGTGCCTTAAAAATGTTGGCAAATGTGGCATTCTAAAGCCACCATCATCAAAATCTAAAATCATTTTTTGAAACATACTATTTCCTGTTCTTGCTGCTCGCATTTCCCGATAATATATTGGCTCAAACTGTACGCAGTTTGTAAGTTGTTTTTTCCTCAACATGTCACATAACACGGAGGGATCTGTATGCATTGTCTCGTTTGTTTCATATAGATACATAACCTAATTATTTAAAAAAAAAAGATAAACAAGTTGTGATTACAATACACCACTAATGGTTTCCCTTGAAAGAGAATAAAAAAAAATTAACAAATTTTTAATTCACAACTTGTTGGGTGAATTCACATATTTTTCTACAAATAGAAAAGATTCTGTATACTGTATTTCCTACACCTGTAAACCCACTTTCATTCTTTTTAAAGGTGTTTATTGTTAACTCTTTAATAATATCAATTATATCCCAGTTTTTGGTATAAAATTTCTACTCTCAAAAACAACAAGGCATGTTTTCTCAGACAATCCACATACTTTTGTATATACACTTTTGTTATCTTTTATTTATCTTTTTGTTTCTGTCTTGTATGGGGTCAGCAATATTTTCATCCATACTTTTAAAATATTTATAGATCATAATAAGAACAACAACCTAAAATACTTACAGTAAACTGTCAAGGCCTTGGTAACATTCATAAAAGAAGAGATGTGCTTAAGAATTTAAAAGCTAAGAATTATAATGTTTATTTTTTACAAGATACCCATTTTGTGGGAAAAGATGAAAACTTTATAAGAACACAGTGAGGATATAAAGCTTTTTTTGGTTCATTCAAATCCAATTCAAGGGGAGTTGCTGTCATTTTTAATAATAACTGTGAATTAAAAATCATCAATGAATATAGGGATACTGGTGGTAATTTTCTAATTTTGGATGTTTTTATTGAGGATATCTCTTTTTTACTAAAAAATATTTATGGTCCAAACTCTGACACACCTAATTTCTACCTAAGTTTAGTTCATAAAATAGAGGAGATTTACTCTTCCCAAAATATTGTTATAGGGGGTGATTTTAATTTAGCTTTTGATAAGGATTTGGATTCAATGAATTACAAAAATTTAAATAACCCAAAATCAAGACTTGAAGTAATGAAGCTTATGGATGCTTTAAATATTAAGGATGTATTTCGTGAAGATAATCCAAATTTTAAAATGTTTACCTGGAGACGAAAAAATCCACTCAAACGTTAACAAGCTAGACTTGACTTTTTCCTGATATCTGAGTCTATGCTAACTATGATGCCTTGTATAAAGTTTGAAAGTAGTTACTGTTTTGATCATTCTCCAGTTCTACTACACTGTAAATTAAATGAATTTAAAAAAAGGAAAGGGTTTCTGGAAATTCAATAATTCTCTGCTACATGAAAAAGAATATGTTGAACAAATAAAATGTAAGATTGAGGAGGTTAAAATCCAATATTCCTGCCCAGTATACAATACGGAAAAAATCCGTTGCCTTGAGAATGATGCTATTCAAGTTACCATTAGTGATCAACTCTTTCTTGATATCTTGTTAATGGAAATAAGAGGGAAGTCAATTTCATTTTCAACGTATAAAAAAGGAAATTATTGAAAGAGAGCAACAATTGGAAAAGAGAAATATTAGAACAGAATTTAACAGATCAGTCAATTAATGAACTCGAAGAAAAACAAAGAGAAGTAGAAGAAATAAAGAATATAAGATATAAAGTTCAATGCATAAAGACAAAGGTCAAATGGATTGAGGAAGGAGAAAAACCCTCTAAATATTTTGTAAGTTTAGAATCTAGAAACTATGTGAGTAAGCTAATACCTAAAATAGAAAATGGATCAATTGTCTCTTCTCAAATTCAGATTTTAAACGAAACAAAAGCTTTTTACGAGACTTAAACAATATGATATTCCTAAATTAAGTAGAAATGAATCAAACAATCTGGAAGGACCAGTAACAAGTTTTTTTTATTTTCTTAAAACAAATGAAAAATAAAAGAAGTCCAGGACCTGATGGATTTACGTGTGAATTTTTCAAATTTTTACTGGAAAGATATTGGCTCCTTTATTACAAGAGCAATAAATAATTTAAATGAATTACTTCAAATCTCAGATTCAAATAAATTGGGAATCATTACGTGTATTCTGAAAGCAGGAAAGGAAAATCAATTTCTGAAAAATTGGCGACCCATTAGTCTTTTAAATGTGGTTTATAAAATAGCATCAGGATGCATCGCTGAACGAATGAAAACTAAATTGGACAAATTGATAAACAGAGACCAAACTGGATTTATTAAAGGTAGATTTATCGGGGAGAATATTAGACTGATATATGATATAATGCATTATACAGAATATAATCAAATACCTGGCCTATTGATGTTAATTGACTTTGAAAAAGCATTTGATACAATCTCTTGGAACTTTATATATCAAACCCTTGACTTTTTTTAATTTTGGACCTTCTTTTATAAATTGGATAAGAACCTTTTATAATGGTATTAAATCATGTGTTATACAAAACGGATTTACTTCAGATTATCTTTTCCCCCAAAGAAGCTATAGAAAAGGTGATCCAATCTCACCATATCTCTTTTTTTTTTTGCAGGTGAGTTAAGGTTAGGTATAGGCAAATCTATGCAAATAAACTAATTAAATGCCTAAGGACTATATCTATTTTACAGAGAAAGTTAAAACTTATTGTCTAATACATACTTAGTACCCGCGACATGAGATAGCCAGTACACATTATGACGTCATATTATGACGTCATTCTTCTTTACTACACATGATTTTAATGGATTCTATTTTATTTGACTGAAACAAGGTATATTTAGAAGCAAAATATTCCAATGTTTGCTGGTATTGCTGCACAAATATTAACAGCTCAGTTGTATGATTTCAATTCGTAAAGTTTTAACTTGATTTGGAGTAAAAATGTACAGTCCGGTATAAGTTTCCTTAAATTCCGATCAAATTAGAAAATGCCTAGGATTTGTGCAGCGGTTTTATTAATCTGTAGAATATTCTTCTTAGCATTATACATTTTTTATTTAAAAATAAATAGGGTAATCCCTTGCGCCGAAGCTGTTTTGTTGATGTGTTATATTACCTCCAGTAGGTAAGATCAATGACGTCATAATATGACGTCATAATGTGTACTGGCTATAAAATATCGTGGGTACTAAGTATGCATAAGAAAATAAATGAAAACATTCTTTGAATAATAAATATACCTCTTACGCGTCTTTATTAGCTCATTTGCATAGAAACGCCTATACCTAGCCTTAACTCACATGCAATGTGCTGAAATTCTTGGAATCTTAATTTGAAATAATCAAGATATTAAAGGTATAACAATTGAAGGTGAAGAGTACAAACTTTCGCAATATGCTGACGATACCTCTCTTATCTCAGATGGATAACCCAGACCCATGGATGGTATTCTCCGAGAATTAGATTATTTTGCCAATATATCAGGTTTAAAAATAAATTTCTTAAAAACTAAAATTATATGGATCGGAAGTAAAAAATTCTCAAGGGAAGTATTCCATCACTCGAGGTGGAAGCTGGATTGGGATAATACAAATTTTGATCTTCTAGGACTAAAATTTTCAGTAAACTTGGATGAAATGCCTGATTTAAATTATTTCATAAAACTAAATGAAATCAAAATATTGTTAAATAAGTGGAGGTTGAGGAAACTTACCCCAATTGGAAGGTTAACAGTAATTAAAACTTTATTATTACCTAAACTAAACCATTAATTCTTACTTTACCAAACCCTAAGTCAGAATTTTTTAAGATGTTTGAGACAGAAATGTATTATTTTTTATGGGGTAGCAAAATTCATAAGGTAAAGAAAAATGTTATAATCCAGGAATATAAATATGGAGGTCTTAAAATGATTGATTATACAGAATTCATTTCTGCTTTCAAATCAAGTTGGATCAGAAGACTTATTCACTCAGATGCAAACTGGGTAAAACTATTCGAAGCTGAAATAAAACTAGACATAAAAAAAATCTTTGGATAAGGGGTTCTGATTACATTCTGAATCTTTCCATAAGGTTAAATAATGTTTTTTTGGAAAGAAGTTGTCAAGCTGGGCAAGGCTAATTAGGATAAATCAAGAAAACGACAGACATGTGCTCTTTGAACATATATGGAATAATCCAAAGATTAAAATTAACAATAAATCTTTCTTTTGGAAAAAACTATTTTAATGAAGGTATTGTTTTTCTTATTGGCCTCTTTAATAATGATGGTAGTTTCATAAGTTTTGACTCCTTAATAAACTTTAAAGTGAAAGCAAATTTTATTGATTATAATGGTCTTAGGACTGCAGTGTTAGATGGACGGGAAAATATAAACAATAATGAAATTAAAAATATAAAGTCAATTGGACCACATATTCCAAATTCCATTTATGTGTGTTATAAACATGATAAAGGTTGTAAGGACATGTACAATATATTCGAGAAGTGGTGTAAATCAGATGTGGATACTTAAAAATTCCAAGGAACTTTTGGAAAATTTGAAATCACAAGATTTTACCAAAATCAACAGCTTAAAATTTTACGACTTTTCAACTTCATACACAACCATTCCCCACGATAAATTAAAGTCCAGGCTTTTTGATATCATTGACAGCTGCTTTTTCAATAAAAATGGAACTCGTAAATATACTTACCTTGTCATTGGTCATTTGCAAAATTATTTTGTTAAAAAACATTCTGATTGTACACACAAGTACTCTGAAGTTGACATTAAAAAGATGTTTGAGTTTCTGATTGACAATATCTATGTGGTTTTTGGAGACCAGGTCTTCCAACAATCTATTGGAATTCCTATGGGTACCAATTGCGCCCCGTTATTAGCAGACCTTTTTTTGTATTCATATGAAGCAGAATTTGTCCAAAATCTTCTACGTGAAAAGAAGAAAACACTTGCTGTGGCGTTCAACTCGACATTTAGATATATCGACGACGTATTGTCAATTAACAATGGTTATTTTCATTCTTATGTCGATACGATATATCCTGGTGAACTTGAGATAAAAGATACCACAGAGTCTGACACATCTGTTTCATATTTGGATATTTTACTTGAAAAACACGTTAATGGTAATCTAAAAACCAAGCTTTATGATAAACGTGATGACTTTAACTTTTCAATCGTCAACTCCCCTTACTTATGCAGCAATATACCTTCATCACCTGTATACGGGGTATATATCTCTCAGTTGATTCGATACGCAAGAGCATGCTCTACGTATGTACAATTTCTAAAACGAGGTAAATTATTGACAAATAAGTTGATGAAACAAGAATATCAGCTGTCTCGTTTAAAGTCATCATTTCGTAAGTTCTATGGTCGATACAATGACCTTGTCAGCAAATACAATTTATCATTGAGTCAAATACTGACTGACGTTCTTCATACTAATTGTTAGACCATTATTTACACACTGAATTTTCGACGGATTTTTCCGTTATTTCCCGATCATGACAAGGAGCACACGGCGGGTGTGACCGGTCGGCAGGGGATGCTCACTCCTTCATGGCACCTGATTCCACCTCTGATGTTTGGAGGTCCGTGTTTGCTCTGCTCCTATTTTGTATTGTATAATGGACTTTTGAGCTTGAATACTGTTCATTATCTCCATATATTTCATTTATAAGTAAAAAGAAAGAGCCAGTCAACTCACTCAAAAAATGGAAAGAAAACAGTGTTTCTCTTTGTGAAGCAGACTGGAATAAAATTTGATATCAAAAGAATCTAAATTTCAATGGCTACAATTTCAACTATTACATAGAATCATCCCAACTAATTATTATCTATTTAGACTTAAATTGATTGATTCTCCAGCATGTACTTTCTGTAGAAGTGACATAGAAACAATTGATCATTTATTTGTAGAATTTTTTATGTAAAAGAACTCTGGTGTACCATTGAAGAATGGATTTTCAATAAGTTTAACATCCATTGTACTTTTGATAGACAATACTATTTGGTAATTTGAAAATATGAATGTTTATAAATTTCAGAATCTTTTAATACTTATTGTAAAACAATTTATTTTTGCTAGTAAATATAAGAAGGTCCCAAAAGTAAATGTTGACGCTGTACGAAAAGGGGATCACAGATAGAATTTTTATTGAAAAAGTTTTGTTGTTTAAAAGTTGTAGATATCAGGAAAATGAAAGGCATTGGCAAAATATTTGTGATGCACTGTAATTAATACAGATATATATATACTTCCTATTACCTATTTGATTCAGAAGAAAAAATTAGATTGATTATTTATTATTTTGTATTATTTGTAATATAGAATAATTGTTTTCTTTTGCTGACCCCCCCCCCTTTTTTTCTGTTTCTGTTTCTGTTTCTTGTTTTTTTTTCTATCTCTAAACAAGTTTCATAGTGTATAAAAGTAGATCTGTGTAAATATGATTAAGACAAGACAGAACATGTGTAATCGGATGTTAACTTGTACCAAATGATGAAATTTATGTTGTATACATATACCTATGAAAGTGTTATAACAATAAAAAAAAAATCTAAAATCATTATATTTCGAGCTATTTTATCATTTTTATTGTTCCATACAAATAAAAAATAGATTTCTCAAGGTTTTTCATAGTTTCATCACATGGTTTTGGCAACGTTAACAATAAATGTGTAATTTTTGAAAGAAGAAGAGATTTTATAACTATAATTTTACCAAGAGGTGTAATATGTCTCTTTTCCCAGCGGCTCATTTCTTTGTTTATATCATTAATTCTGTTAATAAAATTTATCTTTTCAATGTTGTTCAGACTGGCATTAAATGTTATTCCCAATATTGTAAAGGTCTCAGATGCCCACTCTAAATTATATTCCTTGCACAAATTGTCATTACAGTTAATTTTTGATCCAATCCAAATGGCTTTAGTCTTAGAAAGATTAGGCTTTAAACCTGAAAATTTAGCAAACTGGAAAAGAAGATCTTATGCACTCTTCAAACTTTTTTCTGATCCATCCAAGAATATAACTGTATCGTCTGCATACTGTAATAAGCATACTTTTTCCTTACCAAATTTTATACCCGTTATATTTTTATTTTGTCTAATAAGGTGACCCATTATCTCGACACACAGATTAAAAATATATGGCGAGACAGGGTCTCCTTGGCGGCACTCTCTACCTATGCAAAAAAATCTGGAAAAAATGCCATTTTGTAAACACATAATGTGGCATTTTTATACAAAACTGAAATCCATCTTAGAAAATCATGACCGAAGTGAAAAAAATCTTAAGTCTTGTACATAAATCTCCAGGAAATAGTGTCAAAAGCTTTCTCAAAATCTATAAGTAACATCATCCCTGGGATTTGTTTTTCTTTTGTAATATGTAGAACATCGTATATAAGTCGAGTATTTTCTCCTATGAATCTTCCTTTCAAAAACCCCTTTTGGTTCTCATGGATTAAATAATCTAAAACACTTCTAAGTCTATTTCCAATACATGCTGATATAATTTTGTATGAAACACTGAGTAGAGAAATAGGTCTCCAGTTTTTTAAATATTTCCTTGGTTTTTCACCTTTTGGTAATATAGACAAAATTCCCTGTTTCTGTGTTTTAGATAATTCTCCTTTCAAGAAACCAAAGTTAATAGATCGAAGTATAAAATCTCCAATATCCTTCCCAAAAAATTTAAAGAACTCTACGTTGAAGCCATCACTGCCGGGACTCTTGTCATTTTTCATATTTTTCAATGCCAGTGATGCTTCTTCCTTGGTTATCAGACCCTCTAATTTGGAAGCCGACTCCTCATTTAAGATGCGAATATTTTCCTTAAGTATCAAATTATTTAAATTTATATCTAGTAAAGTGTTATCACAGGAGGAGTATAAATTAAGATAAAAATTTTCAATTTCTTTCAGGATTTCTTGTTGCCAGATAATTGTCAAACCATTATCATTAATTAGTTTTGTTACTGTTTTATTGATATAATTCCTCTTTTCTAGACTCAAGAAATAGTTTGTAGGTTTTTCACCATATTCTACCCATTTAGCTTTCGTTCTTACAAACAGACCATTTATATAATGTTTTCTAAGTTCTCCCAATTTAGATTTTTCAGTAGAAAGTGTTTCATCAGTTTCCTGAGAATTGTTTAAATTTCTGATGGTTTCTAATTCTTGTATTTCTTCTTCTAAAAGATTTACTTCTCTATCTCTTTCCTTTTTCTTTCTAGAAAAATACTTTATAGTTGTACCTCTTATCTCAAGTAACAGCATTTCTAGTAATAATTGATCATCAATTGTAAAATTATTTTTTGCGTTTTCTATATCCTTAATCATTGCACGATTACATGGTGCCCCTGCATACTGAAATTTAGTTCTATTTATTGTTTCTTTAACTAAAGTTATATAATTTTCATCTTTTAAGAGAGAGTTATTAAACTTCCAGAACTCTTTAACCATCTTAAAATCTGAAAATAAAATATGAAGTTCAATAACTGAGTGATCATTTCTGTACTCCGACTTTATATCAACCTTATCTACAAAGGCCATTAATTCATTTGATATCAGAAAGTAGTCAAGCCTGGCCTTTTTTACTGGATTGTTTTTATCTAGAATTATTATATTTAGTCCTCCATGGGTCACATAAGTCCTGGTTTCTTTTAACTTAAGCAGGGTCTCTCTTGCTTTAGGGTTATTAAGGTTACGATAATTATAGCAATTTAGAGTAAAGTCTTGAATTAAATTAAAATCTCCTCCCATTAACACAAACTCACCCTGGTATTTCTCAATTTCATCTCTGATGTGAGAGAGAAAATCGGAAAAGAAAAAAGAGAGTTACAAAAACTAAGCAATGACCTAGAAATAGCGTCTAGGAACGCTCAACAAGCAATATAAATGTCAAACTTTAACCAACAATATTCCCAAAAATGTAATATTAAAATACTGGGTTGGCGTGAGCAGCAAAAGGAAAATCTTAAAAGGGACTTTTGCACAATTCTTAAACAAAAAGTTGATCTTCATGTGGACCCTACGGACATCCTTGCATTGCACCGAATCCCCGGAAATCGGAATGGTGGATCGCGACCGGTCATAGTGCGGATGATCAGTACGGAGGCGAAAACAGCCATTATCAAACATCGCAAGGCAATGAAAGACGAATTTGTTATGATGGATCACATCACTCAACTGAACGCTAAACTCATACAGACACTAAAGGATCACGAACTAGTGCATTCCGCCTAGTACTTTAATAGTAAAGTGTTTGCCCTGGACAAAAACAATAGACGCCACACATTTGATATTTTTGATGATATTAACAAGAAACTTAGAGCGTGATTTTTAAGGTTCTATGAAAGTAGCGCACTCAAGACACTAAATGCATTGGGATCGAGCTCAGTGCTTTGAGATCTCGGGATTGGTATTCCGGAGAACACATTGTTTAAGTCCAGCAGTTCTTAACGGGACTTACTTGACACTTTTTTTTTGTTTCTTTTGGTATGTATGTATGTGTGTAAGTTGTGAGAGTGTTGCCTATCAAATCAGTATCACCATATTTCAAGATTATGTTTACATATTCTTTTCTGCGCTGTCACTGTACAGTCGTTCATTGACATAAATATCACCGATCAATGAGTCTTGTGAGTAAAGCAAACACGGTCTTCTGAAAACATTACAGATGGGAACAAGAGCATTTTTGTAATTCTTTTGGAATCATTACTTTTTCAAGGCAATAATACTACATACAGGACGAAAAAAAATCCTAACTGAAATGAGTTTGTTAATAAATTGGCTTGCCGTACTTCGGAGTAGAGGATAAAATAGAATTTGAGTTGATAAGTATAAGAGGCTAAAACAATGTAACACGAGCTATATTGATAATATGTTATCAACAGAAAGATACTGTTCGATCGACGGTATGATAAACTACGAAAAGGGACGAAACGGAATCAAGTGAGACAAAAGCCGATAGCTCACAATCGTGTTCTGATATTGATACGATATTGTCTACATCGACAGAAGGATAAGTAAACTGGAAATATTCCAATACCCCTACAAGTATAAACAGAGTATAAAATACAAACATCAATGTCCTCTATCATGACTATATCGACAGTAGAACAAACTTAAAATGAATATTATTTAACATGTTTACAATAAAAGACCATGATATTAAGTGCAAAAACACACTTTCCAGGTCATCTTTAAATCACTGTTTGGTTGCCCTCTCCCGACCAACTGGCTAAAAATGGCCCAACTCAAAACTTTTTTTTAATATCCAGGAAGCATTTTTTTTTTCTATGCATTCCGGATGATAGATTTTGAAATTTTCTAGGAAAATTTTTTTTTCTCCTATCTACCGACCTAATTTTTTCACCTTGAGTCGGGAGAGGGCAAATGAACATTATTTTAAAGTTGGCCACGATTAATCAGAATATTCTTGATTCGTTATTGATACGATATCGTCGATATCGACAAAGGAAATTTGATCAATGCAAAATAACTAACGATATGCACAAGTTTAAACACGGACAGTAGCAAGGGCGTTCACAACCAACTTCTTCGAGCCCATGACGTATGTATAAACTCCTTCATCCGTCTCACTGCGCCACGCGGCGACGGCTGTTATTGTTCAAGTTAGTATTCAACCTATGCAGCAATATTCCCTTATCACCTGCATACGGGGTTTCTATCTCTCAGTTGATACGATACGCAAGAGAATGATCTATGTAACATGAACAATTTCTAAAACGAGGTAAGTTATTGACAAACAAGTTGATGAAACAAGAATATCAATAGTCTCGTTTAAAGTCATCATTTGGTAACATTTATGGTCGATACAATGACCTCGTCAAGAAATACAATCTAACATTAGGTAAAAGGCTGACTGATGTTTATCATACTAATTGTTGGGCCATTATTTACGCATAGAATTGTTGACGGATTTTTCCGTTACTTCCCGATCATGACCAGGAGCACACGGCGGGTGTGACTGGTCGGTTGGGGCTGCTCACTCTTCTATGGCACCTGATCCCACCTCTAATGTTTTAGAGGTCTGTGTTTGCTTCTTTTCTTCCTTCTACACTAAAAATAAGAAATAACCTTTAATAGCAGTGAAGGCAGGTGCATGGTCTCCACGTGTCAGCTATTTATTATTATAAGCTTTTATATCACCTACATTTATATTGTAAAATGCTGCAAGGTTTTTCCACAATAAATGGATTTGAAAGAAATTGTATTAAATCTACTAACGACATTATATTATATTCATTCAGCAGTTTGCAGCACCGTTAATTCTACATAAAGGAGGCGTGGCATAATTTATACAGGAAATGCTTACCGTTACACTATACAATATCAATTCATAATATCATACAATGTAAAAATCTGTATAGCGTATAAAATATTTTCTTCCTGTGCATGTATAATTTTACAATGGATATTTTGTTGTGTGTATAAACCATCTAAAAATAAAGATATTATGTAAGATCTCAAGGAAAACATGTTTACCAAATCTGGAGGACAAGAATTGTGTTAGTGGGGGGATTTATCATAACAAATGCATAAAAATAAAAACAGAAAGTTGTGGAATTTGCGAATCTCAGGGAAAGCGTATAACATTGTCATTACTGTTTAGTCAATCACTTAGGATAAAAATAGAAGAAAACAGATGTTTGGCATGAGTGTAGGATTCTCACTGCTGATAGGAAGCTTGATGGTGTTTTCTATTTGTTTGCAGATTGAGAACTTCTTGATAAGATACTGGTTTGCTCAGGAACGAGGGATTAACAAATCAAAGAAATTGATGCGAGAGACCAGAGGTCATGCATTTGTATAAATTATCTTCACTGAATAAAATGTAAATAAAAATATGCAAAAGGTTCAATGTGAATTTTAAAATGCAATTAAAAATGTAAAGAGTGTTTGAGGACGGAAAAATATAAATAAATAGGGTAAGTACATGTACAAATATGGCTCAGATAGAGACATCCGACCAGTGGTCAGCTGGATTGTGTCTCTTTCTGGTTACATTTATACAGGTAAGTTATATTGATAGCATTGTGCAATTTTTGTCAAATGCGTAAAATTTTCAGATGGCTCAGTTTATTTACAAGTTATTTTATACTGTAATAGTAATGTCAATAATAAAAGCTAAGTTATTTCACTGTAATTTTTGCATCTTTAGAAATTATAATTAATCAGAATGTATTGGTCATTTTTATAAAGAGTAGTCAGCTTGATTGTGTCTCTTTCTGGTTGCCTTAATTATACAGAATGGGTAACAGGATCACTTTCCATAACCTGTGATGCGCAATAACAGGAAAGGTGTTAATCCCTGGAAGAGTAAATTCAAACTGAAGCGTCATTTCGAGAAGTAATGGACTATATAACATAAATAACTTGGGTCAATCTGGTCAAGACCAGGGGATTGTAGAACTGATTCTTCTTGGTCTAAAAACCTCTCACGTGCAAAAACCGTACAACGGGGTTGAAAAGCAAATTATTCTGTTACCTGAAATATTATCTCGGCAAATAAAAACATTTCATAATAAGAGGTGAATCGCACCATATTTTTTATGATATAACCCTTCATATGACCTGCATTTATATTTGTAAAACACTTCAAGAGTTTTCACAGTTTATGGCATTTGAAAGAATTTGTATGAAATCAACTAACGATAGTATATTATATTCATTCAGCAGTTGGCATCACCATTAAGACTACATAAGGAAGGCGTGACCTAATTTATACGGAAAATGCTTACTGTGACATCATGCAAAAATAATAATTTTTCATAATATGTAATTATCTGCCTGTTTGAACTGTATAGGAGTATGAACATACATCAAAACTTACCACCTCATTTTTTTCTGGCTAATTAAATTCAACACAGCAAGATAAAAAACAGGTCACTGATCGCAATGCACTTGTCGACATGACGTCATGCTGGTAATATTATAAGTATAAAGCATTTATTTAGTTCCTTTTCCGTTCGTCTAACATTTATTAAATACCATTATTAAATTTTTATCGACAAACTGTATTGAATTTATTATCCCCTGTTTTGTGTAAAGGAATTGCACGTTGAACATCGAGAAACCCCAATAAATCGCCCTAGTGCAAGTGCATAAACTTAATAGATCTTGACCAATTTTTAAATATAGATAGAAGTGTTCCTTAACCTGAAATCTGCTGCTGCTTGCGTGAAATTGAGATCATTACTTAACGAACATATAAAAATAACTCATGCGTAATAATTTGCATGATTTGTTCAATGATAAATATTATTCAAACTATTTTACGTAAAATAAGATTATATTTAATGCCATAATTACATCTGATAAAATATAATAAAGATTAGAGTGATTAACCAAAGAGTTATAATTTAAGAGAAAAAAGGTCAACTTGATTGCACCGTAGCTCAGTAAGATGCACATTGACCCCCATTTTCTTTGCGATTTTGGGTAATGCTATATGAGTACTTATCTAAAGTATATTTCTAAAAAAATCCTTGATATAACTAATTTCACGAGTGACATACCTTAACTAATAAAATGCAAATTCTAGGTAAAGCAGCAGTATTTTACAGAAAGCACAAGATGTATAGAAACGATTTATGAATTGAAATTTGACTTTGAATGAGGGTATGTCTTTGCGATATTGATATTTATTTATGACCTCCATGCAGTACACATTATGTGCATTTCTCCCGTGACTGTCAAATTAGGTGACCAAGCTAAATTCACTACAGAATGGAGTTTAACTATGTCCTTACAAATAGAATGAAATTTATGTAAAATAACATTAGCTCTGCCAAAAAAAAAATCAGTTTGAAATGTATCTTTTAATGCCCTTCTATATTCCGCTGATTTCTTCAAAGCCTGCTTTAACAATGCTGCGTCATTTTCAAAAATAAGCGAGAGCAACAGTATTTTACTTATTTGAAATGTCCACACTAGGGAAATAACTGTGCCATCTAATAAGTAAAATCTTTCCAAAACGTTCAGTGTTATTATGTGTTCTGAATTACATCTAATGTATTATGAAATATTGTACGTATCATATTAAGGACAGATGATACAAACAAACTTTTATCAAAGATCCTGAAAATAATTA
The DNA here is from genome assembly GCF_033153115.1 of Saccostrea echinata. Taxonomy (NCBI): domain Eukaryota; kingdom Metazoa; phylum Mollusca; class Bivalvia; order Ostreida; family Ostreidae; genus Saccostrea; species Saccostrea echinata. Next base: position 34,022,670 of record NW_026889782.1, on the reverse strand, counting down.
CTATAGTCTTATGTTTACATAAGTAAAATGAAAAAGTTTAACCGCATAGATTTTTATATTTCATTCAAAGTTTCACAATATTTGGATTTTAGATGACAAAAAGTTGTTTAGATTAATAAGGATGGTTGGAGAAAGGTGAAATTTTGAACATCATAGAAAGTTAAGAACTTCTTAATATTTTAAACATTAATTATTCTAATCATTTACAACCAAAATAGGTCAAAAAATATGTACCAATCCAGGCATCCATTTTTTATTCGTATCATCTGTCTTTAAAGCAAGCACATTAATTTCTTTCTTACTCAAATTAAAAAAAATTCTTCGTGCATTTATTTAATATCTTTAAAAATACGTATGAATTTTGTGATAATCAAGAACAAAGATAGAGAATATTTTGATTCATTATGTGTGCAATAATTATTATAGAAAAATGATAGAAATATCTGATTTATAGGATACATTAATTTTAGATCGAATATGAACAAACGACACTGGTAAGAAAAATAAGCAAATCCTCAAATACCGTTTAAAATTATAATCATATTTGTCAAATTGTGTTGTTTACTCTATGTGTTCAGTTGAAAAACATAACCTGGCATGCTCATTAAATTCATTGATTTTTCAAGGGTAAGGTAAGAACTTTCAGTTTGAGTTAAAATTTACGTCCTACGAAAAATGTAGCTTTCAATAATTAAATAGAGATTTCAAATTTATTGTCAAAATTATCATTTCATATCCATATTCATTTTACCCCCTCCCCCCATTAAAAAAAACTCTAATCAAGTGATATATTAGAAATAGAACGAGCAAGATATGCATAGGAGGGTCAAGTTAGCAATAGAAACTCACAATACTTGTTGTTATAGATAAAATAGCAGAAATTGCAAACACATGATGTTAATATAGCCTATATGCATTGGTTTCAGTTTCTGATGTTCTCTCTTACTATTTTCCAGAAATAAATTACATATTTTTGTGGGAAGTAAATAATAAGCATGTGGTCGTAAAAATTCCTTTGCTTCTATTATCTACAGAGGACGGCTAAGTGGTTCAATTGCCAGAGTAATTCTGGCTCTGTTACCATTTCGTCAAAAAACAACTTCATGACATAATCAGAAATACTTTTGTGAGATAATTATGTTATCTTTTGTCACAGTGTAAGTGATTTCTGTTATACTTCATCACGTTCTTGTTTTTTCATCCCGCTAATTCTGACAACTCCAGAAACAACTCTTTATACACCGTATGACATCTTCTGATTGGGGAAATCCCCAACCGACTCTATATATACCGTATGAAATCTCTGATTGAGACACAACATTGTTCTGTTCTGGTAAATTCACCTCGAAAATAAAAGAATGATGTTTTCCATTCCTTTAATGCTTTTTATGTCAATGCCACAAGTCAGAACGGGGTCCTTGTTAACCGGTACGTATGATCCGAACTCTACGGCTTTGATCAATGAAAGACGTGACATCAAGGAAATCGACGTTCTTCGGCAGATCATCAACCAGGAAACTCTCATCCGTTTAGCCGTGCTCAAGGATGTAAAGACAGTAGTGGACGACATTAGTTATTTGAGGCGAAGCGTGGCGTCTACAGAAACGATGTCCTCCTCTCTACAGCAGGCCCTAAATACATTGAAAAGGCAGGTTGATTCTCTCAGGCAGGACAAGACCGGAGCGCAGAAAGCAGAAATATTACAAAGACAAGTTGATACTCTTAGAAGAGAGAACAAAGTTTTAGCAGAGAGAATAGAAAATTTGGAAAGACAGATTGAAATAAATAAGAGTAACGCTTTACAGCAAAGTGTAGAAACATTGACAACACAGGTGAATTCTTTAAGTCGGGAACAGAGAAGAGAAAACAAGAACATTGCACTGAATTGCGAGAACAAGATTCAAGAAACTGAGCAGAAGTTTAATAGAAACATCGCCGAGCTGATAAATAACATAACATTGCAAACCGTGAAGAAAGGTATTCCTCTCTCTCTCTCTTTCTCTCTCTCTGTATATGTGTCTGTGTGTATGTATGTATTTATATTATGTGTTATTTTTTTTTAAGGTTCAAAAATAAAGGATTGTAAGGACCATTATCTACATGGACAGACACAGTCTGGTGTTTTTGAAATACATCCCTTTCATAACGAGATCCAGGTCAGCTTGTACTGTGATATGGAAACTGAAGGCGGAGGGTGGACAGTAAGATCTCTCTCTCTCTCTCTCTCTCTCTTTGAATTTACGAGTAAAACAAAAAAAAGATCGTCAGACTTCAAGATATTTATTTTCTGTTGATAACCTGTAGGCAATCCAGAAACGGGTGAGTGGATCCGAGAGTTTTTACAAAACGTGGGAGGAATACAAAAATGGGTTTGGAACCCCTAATGACTCCTACTGGATAGGTAAATGCTTTTTTACTTCTGTTTATATTTCAAAAATATCTACTTATTTGCATCTGTGTTTATTCTAAGGAATGGGATTTTTTGCAAATATACTTTCTGCAATTAATATCTTGTTGATTTTGTATGACTATTTACTTTGTTTACCATGTCACGTATTTAATTTTTTTCAATAACTAATAAACTCTTATATTAACGTATTGAAGGAAATGACGTCATACACCAGCTTACCAAGGGAAGCAACTCATCTCTCTACGTCTCTATTACATTAAGAAATGGTACAACTTTATATGAACTATATCACCAGTTTTCCATTTCTGATGAAACGGACAACTACAAACTTTTTCTTGGAGGACCAGCTACCGGAACCTTAGGTAAATAATAGGAAAAATGTGTGACGATACAAAGAAAGTGAGAGAGATAGAGAGTGAGAAAAGGAGAGACAGAGGGAGAAGGAGAGGGAGAGAATTAGAAAAAAATGAGACGTTTTATGTAAAAAAAAAAAAGGGGGGGCTATGGCAATTTTAATGTAATGTCATGTCTTCCATCAGCAAAATGTAAGTGTCTTCTGTTTCTTTTTCTTGAAAATACCCCCCCCCCTTTATAAGAATGATTCTTTTTTTTAGAAAAGGTCAAAATATTTTCAGACTACGTTATTTATAAAAAATGCTCACACCTTTCCCATTTCCCGTGAAGCTACAATACTAGGTATAAATGGAAATATGGTCTGAGAAAACCATTTATTACTTTGAAAAAAAAAAAACAATAATTTTACATATTTCATGCTACAGATATTGTTTTTGAATAAATAATTACCAGTTGTTTTAAAGATTTTTATCAGCCAATATATTTTGTATGTCTCACATTCTTCACCATAAAAGCATTGCTTTTACATTACTTATTCTCTATTTGCTGTCACTAGTCTCAATAAGCTAATATCAGAGAATGGGTTATGATTATGTGGCTATGTTATAGAAATAAGTAATAGATATAGCAAAAGATAAGCAACAATAGAAAGGATGAAATGTTATTGTGTACGTCATTTTGAAGTATTCCTATTTGTTCGCTATTTGACTTTAAATAGGGGAATATGGTTTTGAGTCGAGTAAAATTCGTTAAATTTTAAGAAATATATTTAACAAAGAATATGAATACACCTCACTGAATAATAACAATCTACACAACATATGATATAATGCTATTACAAAGTTTATGTAACTTGTTAATATCCTGTGTATGATGTGTACAATTCATTTAAATCATTTCAGAGTCCATGTAACTTGTTTGACATCCTTTGTATGATATTATATATCATTTAAATCATTCCAAAGTAACATATTTGAATTCTTGTGTTGGGTATGTGTAATTCATTTTACCTATTTTAAATATTGATAATGAAATGCCTTGAACTGAATTAAGTTTTGAACATAATTTATTTTAATTCTACAGGTGACAGTATGTTAGACACTGGGGATTCTGCCCGTGATTTGTCTGCAATGTCATTCAGTACACCAAACAGAGATAATGACAGGTGGGATGGTGGTAACTGTGCTGCTGTCATTATCATGAGAGCAGCCTGGTGCTATAACGCCTGTCACTACGCCTTCCTTAACGGTCGCTGGAACCCGGCCCACTGGTGGGGACCTTGGTATCCTACAGTAAGGAGGGGGAAAACTGTGAGGGGGACGCTGATGATGATAAAACGTCACTAGGTAAACATCTGTCATTCTTTAAATTTTTAATAATTTTACACTTAATTTGTTTTATAATCTAGAGTCGCAGGTGTTAGGGGTCGAAAATAAAATTTTGTTGTTAATTTTTCTTTTATATTGCTTTTTGTTTTTCTCTTCAGATGCAGATTAATAAACAAAAGAAATGGATCTATAATGCAAATTAGAATACAATTATAAACCCCCACAGACAAAAAATGGCTAATTCAATAGAATTATTATAAGTCACTGATAAGCACTGTTCCTGAAATAGACATTTTCATTTATATTTATGTTTGTGTTCTATGATTTCCAAGTTTTTATAAATGATGCGTGTTGTCTCGATATGAAGATTATCTAATCAAGTAATACATGTTGTATAAATGCAATGGTTTGCACATAGAGTAGGCCTTTCAACTAATTTTTCAAGTTGAACATACGGTAAAAAACATTTGATAGATAGATTTGTAGGTACGTGAAATTAACCAAAAAAGATTATATCCTATACATACCTTTAACTAAATCATAAAACAGTTATTAATAATTGATTTGTTCGATACTGTGTTTCAAAGACAGGTAACTTAAGTGTGAGAAACGACCAAGTAATTTCCGATTTATGAGTTATGAGGAATAACAAATACGCTGCTTCAGTTGGTTTTGTTATGTACACAAAAGGGTCCTTTACATTGTTTTGTACACAAAAGGGTTGACCAAAACAAGGAAAATGTCTTCACTCTACCTGAAATAACGGGAGAAAATGAATTGGGAACTGACTCTATTCAAGATTTTTAACTCCCTCCGACAGTTCTTATGAAGAAGAAAATATGTCACGATTTGTGTGTGTGCATTGTTGTTCTCCTTTTAAAAAGATATATATTTCTACAATTAAATTCAACAATTAATTAACTATTAGACCAGGTATAAAAATTTATACAAGGTATAAATATTTACCTTAAAATTAAGAAAGGGGGGGATTTCACTTTATATTTTAATTCAAAAAATCATTTATATATTATTGCACAGTGTCGGTAACTATTTGATAAACAATTTTAACATTAGTGCTAAATTTTAAAACCATTGAATTCCACTGAAAATGAAGAAACACTTGGAAAATGCTAAAACTCGACCTGCTTAAAAACAATCAGCTACCTCGGACCTGCTGTGAACAAAGTCAGGTAATGAGTTATCGTTCTTTACATCGAACCCTAGCGGCAGTTAAGAGTCCTACATAGAGTCGACAGTTTTACTTATTGCAGCCCGGAGGACCGGGCTGCTCTATACATATAAGTTTAAGTGTTGGTATATGGGGATTGAGGTGGGAGAAGTTATTCAGAATTAAAGGTTTTCTAAACATTAAAAAGATTGTTAATCAGAATGTTCTTTCCCTTTATAAATTACGAGATACACGATATATTTACTTCCATAAAGTGAATCTGTAAAAATATATATGTTTTTCATATTTAATATATAAAGTTGCTTATCATTTACTATCGAAAAACGACAGGTCCCTTTTTTTAGAACATCGAATTTTACTTATCGCATAAAAACGTAAAAACGTACTTTACACAGTTCGTGTTTTATATTCTTAAGGTGAAAGACATTTTTGAAAATAGGTGATGCATGTGTCTGGTTTCAAATTATATTTTATGCAGCCAAGATTTACTTGAGGAATTGATAAAGTTTAAAAGGTATCGTTTTTGTTCAATTTTCATCCGACTATAAGTTTTCAAAATATTCTCGACTATCGTCTCCATCATTTAGACGCATGCCTTTTTCACACATATCGAAGCGGTTTGATGATCAAGACTCATTTCCATTGTTTACTTTATTTATTTCCCGGGCGACAATTGATGGTTACATCAATGTTTTCTTGTTATGTATGATCAAATGCAGATTTTTTTTCCATAAAGGATTTGAATCTGTCCTAAATGATGTGTTGTTTACCAAAAATTTCAGAGCTTGGGTTTAACTTATTAATGTACTTCTTCTTGCTAGATATTTAACGCTTAGGCCACCTTTAAAAAAAATGTGTGGTTGCCCACTCCTGACCGACTGGTTCAAAATAGCACCACTCAAATTTTTTTTAACCTCCAGGAAGTAATTATTTTTTCATGTACCTGGAAAACTGAATTTAAAAAATAGCATTGAAATTGAAATTTTCTGAGAAAAAAAATTCTCTCACCTACCTACCGACCCAATATTTTCAGACCGAGTCGGGAGAGGGCAAACAGACATTATTCTAAAGTCGGCCTTATCATCATTTTTGCATGTATGAACATAATGATATGATCTTAAATATTTGAAAGGTAAAAAAATTAACTTTCACTTTATGAACACTACCATGCTGTGTGTAGAAGATGACAATTCACTCATCGATCCCCGCAGCCACTATTACTAAAATTATTCTAGTATTTAGATATTAGTGTTCAGATCTTTTTTGTTTTGGAATGATCTAACTGGGGAATAATAAGTAAACGTATCCAAAAAAATTTAATCATCATTTTCTTTTTTAAAGGTCATATGAAACGGTTATTTACACTAGGATTTTACTTTTTTTTAAAATGATGACTGGTATTATAGAATGTTTACCCTAACAAAAAAATACTATAGTAAACTATAGTTAACTATAGTAAATCAAAGTTCCAAAGTTTTCACTATAGTAAATCAAAGTTCCAAAGCTTTACTATAGTAAATCAAAGTTCCAAAGTTTTCACTATAGTAAATCAAAGTTCCAAAGCTTTACTATAGTAAATCAAAGTTCCAAAGTTTTTACTATAATAAATCAAAGTTCCAAAGTTTTTACTATAATTAATTAAAGTTTCAATTTTTTCCCTTTACTTAATCAAAGTTTCAAAGTTTGTTCATTAGTTTAACAACTTATGTATTTTTATTTATTAATTTTTTTTTTTATAATTTAGCCGTTTTAAGGGAGGGTGGATATGGGGTTGGTTGGGGCTGGTTTTTGTTGTACATCTTTATTTAAATATACAAAGTACTTAATTCAAATGCAATATTTACATTTATAAATTTAAAAAAACATACATGTTTACTGAAGTTGATGAAGCAGATATTTTGATTCTAAATGACACAATTTTTATTAATAATATATTATTTTTTCTCCATAAATAAGACTTACGTTACATCTGCATAACATCAAAATTAAGTACATTGAAATAAATATTGCTTATCTATCAGCGCAAGCGACAACCTTTACATTAAAATTCATATCTTGTACATTATTCTTTTAGGGGAGGGGTCGGGTTTTTTTTTTAAATTTTCTCTAAAGCTTTTATGAATCTTAAACTTGAAATATCATAAAATGTAAAGAATGGGAATCAAAAACATAATTCCACGGGATTTATCGTACTTAATCAAAGTTCCAAAGTTTTCACTATAGTAAATCAAAGTTCCAAAGTTTTCACTATACAGTGCAGGAAACTAATTTTGTTACTGCATCAATGCTGATTTGAATGCTTCCTTTGCTTGCTGATTTGAATGCTTCCTTTGCTTGCTGATTTAATGCTAGTAATCCTTATCCTGATGCTGTTTTATAATTAGGTCAATGCTACCGGAAGTAGCATCATGCTACCGGAAGTAGATAATGAATTTCAGCATTGCCGTTTAAAGCAATAAAAGTGCCTTTTACAATTATTTGATCATAATATCTCACTATGTATCAATAATGTGAATACTTTAACCAATATTCTTTCTTTCTTTTTTTAATTTTTTACTGAATTAAAACTCATTGATTTTCTGATGCTAGTAGGATAATGCTGATTTTATGTAGGTCAATGCTGGTTTTATCCTTTGTTTGCTGATGCTGATCCTGGTAATGCTGTTTTTTAAATGCTGATGCTAGCTCGATCCTGATGCTACTAATGCTGATGCTGGTTTATGTAACAAAATTAGTTCCCTGCACTGTAGTAAATCACAGTTCCAAAGTTTTCACGATAGTAAATCAAAGTTCCAAAGTTTTCACTTTGGTACTATAGTTAACTATAGTAAACTATAGTGAACTATAGTATTTTTTTGTTAGGGTAATTACGTTTATTGAAAAAAAAAAAGATAAGTATATGATACATGATAGGTTATTTTTCATTCCCTGTGAAATTGTTTAATTAACCAAAAAAAAAAAAAAACAACGTAATTAATTATTATTGATCTGAACCTTCTTACAATAAAAAAAATTAATGGGCATGTAAAATCTGTAAAATAAAGTTGTGTCATATATTAACAGGGAAAATATCCAGCTCAAGAATACCCCCCTTTTTCCAAAATAAACACGGGGATATTGAAGTTCATGATAAACGTGGATCAATGAAAAGTCGGCGTATTGGAATGCACGCTTTCTGCAATCTGAAACACGAGGACTTGTGTAAAAACGATATTGAAATAGAGGTTTATGACGACACCATTGTAATTTTGCTGTCACAAGAAACATGATTTTAAAAATTGCCTCAAAACTTACCGGTTTTACGATTACGTACATGTATATACATGCACTATAATGTTACCGTGCTGAAACTTCTAACAGTTTGGCTGAGCAATTACAGTTTGAAATCGTGTATGAATTGATCAGTCTTAACCTGAACAATTTTTAAATTAATATTTTTACAGTTAAATATTGTTTTTTAAAAAAAAAATCAGACAATATAATTTATACTGAAATAGACTAGTTCAATTCAGTTAATGACTATATAGACGCAGAAAAGTAGGATTAAATAGATAAAACTGCATTTTATGTCTGACTTTGTAAAATTATTACGATAAAATAGTAACAGTTTATATGTATATATATATATATGTACCGACCTTTGGTAAGAACAAAATCGGAGAGAGTTATCGAGACAGAGACAGCCAAAGACAGAAAAGAGAAAGCGATTGAAAGAAGGGGAAAGCGGGAAAACGATAGAATCATTTCATTTCCTATAAATAAATGAAATCATTTAATAGTCAGGTTTAGTTTCTTTCATACACAGCGGTATAAATGCGTGTGCTAACGATTTCATAGATATCATCTGATCGTTGCTTGAAAAATTTCATTAGAAAACAAATCATCAATATTCTTGTGTTAGAAATTTATTCAATTGTAAATTATTTGACAGCGTCTATATTCACTTACTCGAGTACAGACCCCTCTCTTTGTCTTTTTTTTCTCTCTCTAAGGATCGATCTGTCTCGAAATGAAGTGCCGAGGGACGACAATAAATTACAGTAACACAGATAGAACACGCTAAAATCTTGCAAATATGCAAAAGTATGTTAAAAGACAAATACATTCTTGTTTGAACTTCGAATATTTATGCGATGTTTTAGCCAAAATAACGATATATATAGTAATATTGATCGACTCTATTGTCGCTAATTTGCATAAAAAATCCAAAATGTAAACTCAGGCTTACTAAAGTAGCTCAGATGAACTCATTTCCCCATACAACCCAAAATGCTCAACACAATGTTTCATATGACCTTTAAATTCAAAGTATATAGATGCCCTTGAAATAGCCATTTCGCAACGATATATCAAATCAATGGGACCATTCATACCAACAAAATGTTTATTGGTCATACAAGTCGCTAAAAGAGATAACAAAATGCTTTACAGTAAAATCTAAACCCTTGCATAGAGGTGGATCTGTGGCTTCGCGACAGCTAATTCGTCTTTTTACCGTTGTTAAGCTGTGATATCCCCTTCTGATGTTTGCTATAGCTTTATATGATATCTCTTGAATTTCGATAAAAAAGGTTCCAACTTCTTTTGAATTTCTATGAAAAAGGTTACAATTCTCTTGGATTTCGATAAAAAAAGGTTCCAACTTCTTTTGAATTTCGATGAAAAAAAGGTTCCAACTTCTGTCGAATTTCGATAAAAAAGGTTCCAACTTCTTTTGAATTTCTATGAAAAAGGTTCCAACTTCTCTTGGATTAAGATAAAAAAGGTTCCAACTTCTTTTGAATTTCGATGAAAAAAAAGTTTTAACTTCTTTTGAATTTCGATGAAGGTTCCAACTTGAATTTCAACTTCTTTTGAATTTCGATAAAAAAGGTTCCAACTTCTTTTCAATTTCGATAAAAAAAAAAAGGTTCCGACTTCTTTTGAATTTCGATGAAAAAGGTTCCAACTTCTTTTAGAACTTTTTTCATACATTACCACACTGCCTTGATTTGACTATACTGCAAAAAGTGTGGTGTTGGATGGGGTTGGGGGGACCGGCCTTTCAATGAACATGTTCAAAAGTAGAAATTAATGTTTAAAATGTACAAAATGAAGAAAACAGTGATCGATCTCACAAAATATATAAACAAGAAGTCTGTGAGCCAAAATTTGTTATGTATGGTACGGACAGACGCACGGATAAACAGGAAGTTGACATCGGATTCGTACAAAAATGAATCCCACCACATGGCATGCCTAAACAAAGAGTGTGTTAAAATTTCAAGCACCTGTGATGAGTAGTTGCTGAGAAAACTGTGACCAAAGTTTGTTATGTGTGGTACGGACAGACGCACGGATAAACAGGAAGTTGACATCGGATTAGTACAAAAATAAATCCCACCATATGGCATGCCTAAACAAAGAGTGTGTTAAAATTTCAAGCACCTGTGATGAGTAGTTGCTGAGAAAACTGCGACCAAAGTTTGTTATGTGTGATACGGACAGACGCACGGATAAACAGGAAGTTGACATCGGATTCGTACAAAAATGAATCCCACCATATGGCATGCCTAAACAAAGACTGTGCTAAAATTTCAAGCATCTGCGATGAGTAGTGGCTGAGAAAACTACGACCAAAATTTTTTATGTATGGTACGGACAAACGCACGGATAAACAGGAAGTTGACATCGAATTCGTACAAAAATGAATCCCACCATATGGCATGCCTAAACAAAGAGTGTGTTAAAATTTCAAGCACCTCTGATGAGTAGTTGCTGAGAAAACTGCGACCAAAGTTTGTTACGGACAGACAGACAGACGGACAGACAGACAGACGGACAGACACACAAGGGTAAAACAGTATACCCCCCTCTCCTTCGGAGCGGGGGTATAATAATACAAATACCCGGTATGTTAAAGCTGAATACGACTCGTAAATAGGCATACGCCATTTTCGATACTATTAGCTACGATATCAGCACCGGGATATACCCTTCGGATTCGTTACACTTGACTGTGGAGTGGCGACACTTGTTGTGCTGGTTATCTTGCTTTACATTTGCTTTCATTTTATTGCACTTACGTGTATTTGTGATTGTTTGTATACTGCACTGACCTGTGCAACTGTTGTAAGTTTCTCGGGTATCTTACTTTCCTGCATTAGAAGAAGTACACAGTTATATTTTGTCGCTACCGAGTGCTGTATAGCATACGTCCGTCTTCACCGGTGTCGATTGAATACACTGAACAGTGATCAAGTCAGCGGCTTTATATAAGAACTCAGATATAGCAAGAAACCAATCGAATATGGCGGACACATTCCTTTTATGAATCGTGTTCAGCTTTAAGAAGGAATAAAACACGAACCTTCGGAAATCAGTGTCAAGGAGGAGTAAGCATCCCCTTTTAACCGGTCACACCCGCCGTTAGCCCTATGTATTGATCACGTAGACAGAACATTTCGTAGTCAAATTGACAGGTGAGCGTGTTCTAGTGTGCCCAAGCTGCACTGAGCAATGCAGACATACCCAAGAAAAGGCTTGAGGGATTCATTTTAAAAACTTAGGACTTTATCGATTAATGAATTTCATGGAAGTGAGTTTTCACATTTTTCTTGTTAATGTTTAAATATACATATGAATGTATGTGTTTATTTACGGATACTTTTTACAACAAACGGAAAATAATTTTAAATTTGTTAATAAGAGGTCATAAGTAATATTTTATCACTTTCTCACATGACTGTAGTATCTCAATTGAAGAAATTTGTGAATATTTTTCAGACAATATAAAAATTAACATACTGAACTGAAAGTGCACAAGACAGGGGGACATTTTACTACCGCAATTTACTTAATGCAAGAGACGTGAAAGGGAAAGTAAAGAATACATTTCGTCCACACAAGATCTTGTACTACACCACTCTGGATGCAATTTGTCTTCTTATGTTTCTTCAAGATTTGGATGTTGATTTGGATTCAGAAATACCCTTGCCAAGCCACTTCAACAACTTGACAAATGATGAAAAAAATACAGTGGTTGAATGAAATATGCGGTAAAATACTAGGAAAAAATATTTCTTTGATGGATCATCTGATGTGTGTGAACAATTACGTGAAATTACAGGGAATCCACATCATCATACCTATTGGGTACATACTTTAGAAGATGGTCGAATTCGATGTCTCTTTTGTCCTAAAACATATGCTTATGTAGGCTCGTTAAAAGCTCACGAGAGCAAAATGCATAACATCACCATAGCAAAACAGTCCAAAGTGTCTAAAAAGAAAGATCCTAACGCAGATCAACTTCAGGACTACATTTTAATGCTCATCACAGTTGTGATGCTACATAAGAATCTCGACAGTGCTCTGGACATGGGAGATGGGGAACGATCTGTAAGATCAACAAAGTATTAACTGCCAATATACAACAAACCCAACAAGCAAATTCAAAGAATTGTGGTCCCCCGGTGTCTTAGTGGACGGGATGACATTATTTACGACATATTGTAACTGTCTTGATTGTGTGTCCCGTCTTGTCTGTGCATTATACAAAAAAGATATTAATTACTGAATCAATAACAGTTATGACAAAGAATAAAGCTTCTCAAAACTACATCAAACTTCAAGATCAAGGTCATGAGGTCAAATATCATAATAAAATCCGAAAGGTCTTGTCACAAGTAATGCACATGTGAGAAAAATATCAAAAGCCAGACTATACAATCGAAAATTCTTGAAACTTGTAATGCACATGTCATTTGTAAATGCCATATCTTCTCTCAATCAAAAGTTGTTAGCAATGTTAAAATATTTGAAAAGTAGGTCAAACTTCAAGGCCATGGGATTATAAATGAAAGTACATTTGGGAATGCTTGTCACAGGTAATGCACGTGTGAAATAGGATTGCCCTATCTTTGCTCCTTCAAAAGTTAGCAACACTGATGCAATGTTTGAAAAATAGGTCAAACGTGAAGGTCAAGGTCACGGGGTCAGATATCATAGCATATTCAAAAACATTTTGACACAGCAAATGCACTTGACAAATATAAAAGCCCTATCATATGTAATTCAAAAGTAATCACCAAAGTTAAAATTTTTGCAAATGAGGTCAAACATGAAGGTCAAGGGGTAAAAAATCATGGCATGCTCAGAAACACGTTCTCACTTGTAATGCACATGTCAAACATGAAAGCCCTATCTATTCTCAATCAAGTTTTCAGCAAAGATAAAAATTTTGAAAAGTAGGTCAAACTTCAAAGTCATGGGTCAAGGGGGTCTAAAACCATAGTTCGTTTGGAAAAGTCCTGTCATAGGTAATACACATGTCAAATATGAAATTAAGCCATATCTCTTCTCAATCCAAAGTTATAAGTAAAAATAAAATTTTTGGAAAGTAGATCAAACTTCAAGTTCAAGGGGTTAGAAACATAGTATATTTGGAAAGGTCTTATCACAGGTAAAATACATATGTAATATGAAAGCCCTATCTTTTCTCATTCAAAAGTTATTACCAATTAAAAGTAATGTTAAAATGTTTGAAAAGTAGGTCAAACTTCAAGGTAAAAGGGTCAAAAATCATAGTATATTTGGAAAGCTCTTGTCACAGGTAATGTACATGTAAAATATGAAAGCCCTATCTCTTCTCATTCAAAAGTTATGACCAAGGTTAAAGCTTTTGTGATAGACAGACGAATGAGATTTAATATCCCCTCGCTTTCGCGAAAGCGGGGGACAATAAGACAAAATGCAGCATCGGATCAATTCATCCTACAGCTTTGACATCCGGCTTGCTTCCTGCCAGTCAAGAGGAGAAATAACAAGAGGCCCATGGGCCTTGAATCGCTCTTCTGATAAACTGTACAACCTATCACTTCTATTTGAAGCCTCAAAGTATCCTGTATATTTACATAAACCCTTGAAATTCCAATTCACACTCTGAGAACCCAAGATGATTCTAAGCCAATTAGTACCTGAGAGTTGGTCATGGTGACCTACTTATCACTTGTCATTCTCTGAGGACCCATCAACTAAGATTGATGATTCTAAGCCAATTAATACCTAAAATATTTTTTAAAATTATAATCATAAAATTTTATAAGTAGGTCAAAGTGACCTACTTTTCAATTGTTTTACTCCAAGGACCCAAGATGCATCAACTGACAAAGTTTGATGATTCTAAGCCAATTAGTACCTGTAATATTTAATTAAAGCCATAAATTTTCAAAAGTAGGTCACTGTGACCTACTTTTCAGTTGCTGTACTCCGAGGACCAAAGATACATCGACTGACAAAGTTTGATGATTCTAGCCAATAAGTACCCAAAATATTTAATTACAGCCATAAATTTTCAAAAGTAGGTCACAGTGACCTACTTTTCAGTCAACCTACTCCGAGGACCAAAGATGCATCAACTGACAAATTTTGACGATTCTAAGCCAAATAATTCCTGAAAATATTAAATACAGCCATAAAATTTCAAAAGTAGGTCACCGTGACCTACTTTTCAGTTGTTGTACTCCGAGGACCCATGACGCATCAACTGACAAAGTTTGATGATTCTAAGCCAATTAGTACCCGAAATATTTAATTAAAGCCATAAATTTTCAAAAGTAGGTCACGGTGACCTACTTTTTAGTCAATCTACTCTGAAGACCCAAGATGCATCAACTGACAAAGTTTGATGATTCTAAGCCAATTAGTACCCGAAATATTTAATTATCGCCATAAATTTTCAAAAGTAGGTCACTGTGACCTACTTTTTAGTCGACCTACTCCGAAGACCCAAGATGCATCAACTGACAAAGTTTGATGATTCTAAGCCAATTAGTACCCGAAATATTTAATTAACGCCATAAATTTTCAAAAGTAGGTCACTGTGACCTACTTTTTAGTCGACCTACTCCGAAGACCCAAGATGCATCAACTGACAAAGTTTGATGATTCTAAGCCAATTAGTACCTGAAATATTTAATTATAGTCATATAAATTGAAAAGTAGGTCACAGTGACCTACTTTTCAGTTGACCTTTTTTGAGGACCCAAGATGCATCAACTTACAAAGTTTTATGATCATAGGACTTAAAATGTCCAAATTATGCCTCTAAAACGCTTTGAAATCGAATGCCTGCAAAGTTCAAAAAGTAGGTCACTGTGACCTACTTTTTAAAAAATGTTTTATGGCCCCAAGATGCATCATCTTACAAGATTTAATGATTCAAAGCCTCCCAGTATTCGAATTAATGACCTTAATTGTTTTAAAAAAAGATTAGCCATAAAATTCAAAAAGTAGGTCAAGGTGACCTACTTTTTAGTTGACGTACTTTGAAGACCCAAGATGCATCAACTGACAAAGTTTGATGATCATAGGCCTAAAATTGTTCAAAATATGCCTCTAAATCATTTTGAAAAAGAATGGCCGCAAAATTTAAAAAGTAGGTCACCGTGACCTACTTTTGAGTCAACATGATATGAGGTCCTTAGATGCACCAACTGACAAGATTTGATGATCCTAGTCCTGATAGTAAGCAAAATATCAACATTTTAATAAAATGTAATTTTTGGTCAACTTTGAAGTGACCTTGAGACCACGCCCTTTGCCCCAGGGTAAATCCCCGTGCAAATTTTAATCTACAACATATCCTCATCCTTTTGTGTAAGTTTGGTGATAATCTGCCCAGTGGTTCTTGAGAAGAAGATTTTTTAGCAACCAGTACTTTTGTTTCTATTTTCCTAATTATCTCCCCTTGTTAAAGGGTCACAACCCCAGTTTTAGTATAAAAGGGAGCCCTTGGGCCAAGGATACCCTGTGACAAATTTGACAATAATTGGCCAAGGGGTTCTTGAGTTATGGCCCATATTCTAAAAAGTTTACGCACACCGCACACCGCACAAATGGCCATAGCATTAGCTCTTTGAGCCTTTGGCTCAGAAGAGCTAAAAAGCAAACAGATTCATCAATCTACAAGGTGGTCACAACAACAACATTGCTGTGGATGAAATTGTAGAAATGCTAAATAGAGACAGCAAAGTTGTTTGCTCTGGGCACCAAACAGGAGACAGTATTGTCCAGCATTCCAGAGAGTATCCACTCTTTATTAACATTGCAAAACATTATGATATTATAAGTAGCACTAAGGGATTCCATCACAAACAGGATGTCAGAAATATTCTTCAGGATCTCCAGGAGCTAAGCATTTTAGAACATACCCCTAAGCACATCTTGAAGTGTAAAAGCCTGACCCCAGAGAGGAATCCATTCAACAATGCTTACCAAGGGTTATCCACCATGATACATCGACATCGACCGTCATTTCTCTATCGTCGTCTGCGCAATCCTCGTATTTAAACTTATTTAACATATGTTCCAAATTCACATGAAGGCATGGATTTCCATGAATGAAACAATTTGCAAATAGTATTTTACCAAGTGAGAATCAAATATCCTGTGTAATATGTGTTAAATATAGGAGGGTGCACATTATTACTTATAATTCCAATTTTCTTGATTTTTTTACACTATGTAGTGTTCTGCTCTTTCATGTCAGAGAGAAACCTTTACTTTAAATTACTGTATTGGACATAATTTAACATGACACTAAACAAATATACAGTAATTTTTATTTGTATCTATTTTGCCCATTCAATTTGCTACACTGATATCTGTTCATGTTGAAAATTCACAAGGTAAAATATTTGTTTTAAAGCCCCTCAAAATTTTTGATATTCTCTCAAAACCCACGCAGCTCTGTTAAGGCTGCATAAAGGGGGCGGGGCATAATTTATACGGAAAAAGTTAACTGTGACATCACACAAATATAGCAATTCCTCAAAATAACAGAAAATGAAATAATCTGCGAATCTAAACTGCATAAGAGTAATGATCTACATCAAACATACCACTGCTTTCATTTTTGTCGCTAGTTAAATCCCACACATCAAGATATAAACAAGTCACTGATCGCAATGCACTTGTCGTCATGACGTCATCATGGTAAGGTTTGACGCATTTTTTGTGCAGTGAGAGGCAGATCATTTAATTTTTTCACAGTAAAAAAAAGCATTTTATTATTAAACAGAATATTATTTGCAAATCTTAGGTAGACCATTAATACAAATTTGTTTAGTGTCATTATCTAAAAAAATATCGAGAGAATGTTTTGAACTAATTCTACCGTGTTTTTGTCTGCAGAGTGTGCATGTTTCACACAGAGGTGCCTCATTAAATCGCCTTTTCGCAAGGGCATACACTTAATAGATCTTGACCATTTTTTGAATACACATAACGGACATATTTCTTAACTTGAAAGTGCTGCTGCTTTGAAGAAATCGATAGCATAACTTAATAAATACATAAAATAGTTGGTAAAGGTCACACATATTTCGACATTAGCCAGATAACTTGAAATTAAAACTAATAAAATGCGAATTCTATTTAAAACAGCAGCACTTTCCATAAACTACGAGTTATTTAGAAGCAGTCTATTACTTTAATTTTTAATTTTCACTAGGGTATGCCCTTGCGTTATTGAAATTTATTTGTGACCTACATGCAGTACACATTACACGCATTTATCACGTGACTATCAAATAACGTGACCAAACCAAATTCAGTACAGAGCGGGGTATACAATGTTATTTCAAAGAATGTTAAAGTCATAATATAATATAGTACCTTTACAAAATTAAAATTCAATTTAAAAAGGTATGTATTTATGCAGGTTTATATTGTGTTGATTTCTTCGAAGTACGCCTTAACAGTGCTGCGCAGTAAAACATTTTCCATTATGTTTACAGTTGCGCTAACCTTGTCATGTTTTTTGATTATACATGTATCTCATTGTATATATACTACCCAATTACTGCACATTTTGTTTTAAATTAAAACGTTGAGTTTATTATCTGATATGTAAAGAAACAAATCAAAAAGTGAAGTGCCGCAAACTTTGATCTTGCACTTGGGAAATAAATTCTACAATTGCTAAGGCCATCTCGGAGGAAAGGACAAGATAGACTAAGACGTCCTTTTGGCCCCTGGTATGGGGAGTCTTTTAGAATGTTGCAACAGTTTATCAATGAAAACCTGTTGTCACCCCTGCCACAAAATAAGTACTGGTTCTAAGTTATGGGATACACAGAGGTCACAGGAAGGTCAGAAAATATGCCATTTTCCGAATTTTCTAGTTTGTATGGAAATTTTCATCGATTTTAACACATTTTATTTCAGAAAACAGAGAGCACAAGCTTGCCTATCTGCCAAATTTATATCCTTCATACTCTAGCATCAGATGCATCTTATATATAAAAATCTCAGATAGGCAAGCCTGTGTTCTATGTTTCCCGAAGTTAAAAGTATCTCAAATTTGACGAAATTCCACCAGAATTGAGGAAATTCGGGAAATTGGTCTTCTTCTGCACCCTCTTGTGGCCTTCATGTAAGCTTTAAATCAAAATTAGTGCTGGTTTTAAAACAACTATCATTTTAAGTTCCTAACTACAATCTATCACAATTTTAACTGTTTTCTGATTTTTTAAATCAAATTAGGGGCTAGATTCGACTGTTACCATACCTTGCCCTTTGGTTGCCCTCTCGCGACTGGCTAATAAAAAACCCGACTCGAAACATTTTTAACCTCCAGGAACAATTTTTTTTAAGCATTATGTAAAATTAATATTGGAAATTTAGCATTGGTGTTAAAATTGGGGGGAGGGGATTGTCCACATACCTACTAACCCAATTTTTTTCCATCCTGAGTCAGGAGAGGGCAAACAACCATAATTTTAAAGTTGGCCTTATATTATCAAGCATTTGTGCTTCTTCAAGTGACTTCCACGCTCCTATTTTCAAGAAGCATGTAGTGGATGCTAAGAAGTTTTAAAATACCATATTATAGGACAAGAGGCCCAAGGGCCTTAACGGTCACCTGAGTACAGTACAACAATTTAGAGGATCCATAAACTGATAACTGAAGCTTTGTTGCCAAAAAGAAAGAAAAATAGTATGATTAGCATTAACAAAATAATTGGTCTAGTATCTATATGTCCCCCATTTATCACTATTACCATGCAGACTATAAACAAAGTGTCTATTTTTTAACCCCATATTATTACTTTTCACATTGGCCTCTCCTGGCTTTTGAAGAACATTTTAAAAGATTAGTTATTTTTGTCTCAGTTTTATTCATTTATTATTTCCAAGTCTACCTGATCATTAAAACTATGAAAGTCCTTTTTGTATTATACAATAAATATTCTTGCATAAGTCTCTTATTCTATTAACCTTTCAAGTTCATTATTTACAGTGATTAATTATCTAAGGTGAATGGCAAAGGGGAATAACTTTGCTCAGCAGAATACAAGTTAATAGAGCCCTGGCCAGGACCAGAACACTTGACTAAATGGTCCAGGTGTTCAAAATTCTGGTGAAAATACCCTTGCACATGTTACATATTAAAACTTTTACTCTGTTTGCCTCAAATATGCCCAGAAACATAGAAGATTTTCAAAAAAATGGATTTTCACTTTATTTTTAAATAAATAAAACCCCATTCTTACACCAAAATTACCCATAGGCCATGAACTCACAATTCTGGAAGAGGCATCCTTGCACATCATAACTATACACTTGTTTCTTTGTTTTATGACCAGTAGTACAAAAAAATATTTTGAAAGAAATTATGGATTTTCACTATATAATCAATAGAGCCCCCCCCCCTTTCACTAGAACCCCATGATTTCACGATTTTGGAAGAGCAATTCTTCCATATCATAACCATGCACTTCCATTGTTTGAAAAATACCCAGGTGCAGAGAAGAAGATTTTGAAAGATTTTATGCATATTCCCTATATAATCAATAGGGTCCCACCCTAACACCAGAACCCCTGACCCAGGGGCCATGAAATTCATAATTTCTGAGGAGGCAGCCATGCTCATCATAACTTTGTACTAAGTTTATTTAATATCCAAGAGGAGAGAAGAAGATTTTCAAAGAATTAATGCATTTTCACTATATATATATCAATAGAGCCCTGCCCCAAGACCAGAACCCCTGACCAAAGGGCCATGGAATTCACAATTTTGGAAGAGGCATCCATGCTCCTTATAACTATGCACTTAGTTAGTTTATTTAATATCCAGGAGCAGAGAAGAAGATTTTCAAAGAATGAAAGAAAAAGTGAGCAAGCTCACATACCCCACGCTTCCCCAAAACTCGACAATGCAACACGTAATGAATGGCACAGTGCATTTTAAATACACAGTATAATTCAAAAAAGGGGCATTACTTGCAAAAAATCATCACATCAAAACTTCTTGCATATAAGGACATTCAAATCTTTGTATGTTACAAATTTAACTGGGCTGAAGTTTCTAGATAAATAATGGAATCAAAATTTCTTGGTAATATACAAATCTATACATTATTCTGAAATACCTACAAAGTTTCAAGAAATTCAGTGCCGGAATTATGCTGACAAACTGTTATTTAAATTCCTCAGTGATTTCGATTTGTTAATGAGTGTAAGTCCATGTCCAACACATGACAGTTTACACATTTAAATAATTGATGGAAACAAAATTATGATGTAGTCATATGAATCTGTTTATATACTGTACTTATGAAATTATTTAAGGCAAAGCACACCAATTTGAAGGGGGGGGGGAGAGAACTATCGAAGATGGTGTGTGTGTGAGTGTGTGTTTGTGTTAAACCATTAATATTTTGATCTCAAAATCAATAGGGGTCTTTTAAGGTCATAAAATATTTCACATAGAATTTCATTATAAAAAGCTGATTCCAGTGGAGTTTCTTATTACCTAGCTGGAAAGTTTCTTCAATAAAAGGCAAAACTCTTAAGGCAAAAATAATGGAATCGGAATTTCCTGGTAATATGCACATCTACACACTGTGTACTAAATATCTGAAAAGTTTGTCCAAATTCTGTGCAGCGGTTTAAGAGGAGTTGTGCTGACAAACTGTTCATCTCTATATTCAAGATATGGCCAAAAACCTAAGTTGAAAAGTGCCGAAATTCCCAGAAAAAATAATGGAATCAGAATTTCCTGGTAATATGCACATCTACACACTGTGTACTAAATATCTGCAGAGATTGACCAAATTCTGTGCAGCGGTTTAATAGGAGTTGTGCTGACAAACTGTTCACCTCTATATTCAAGATATGGCCAAAAACCTAAGTTGAAAAGTGCCGAAATTCCCAGAAAAATACGGAATCGGAATTTCCTGGTAATATGCACATCTACACACTGTGTACTAAATATCTGCAAAGTTTGACCAAATTCTGTGCAGCGGTTTAAGAGGAGTTGCGCTGACAAACTGTTCATCTCTATATTCAAGATATGGCCAAAAATCTAAGTTGAAAAGTGCTGAAATTCCCAGAAAAATAATGGAATCGGAATTTCCTGGTAATATGCACATCTGCACATTGTGTCCTAAATATCTGCAAAGTTTGACCAAATTCTGTGCAGCGGTTTAAGAGGAGTTGTGCTGACAAACTGTTCATCTTTATATTGAAGATATGGCCAAAAATCTAAATTGAAAAGTGCCGAAATTCCAAGACAATATAAAGGAATCGGAATTTCCTGGTAATATGCACATCTATACATTGTGTGCTAAATATCTGCAAAGTCTGACCAAATTCTGTGCATTGGTTTATGAGGAGTTGCGCTGACAAACTGTTCATCTCCATATTCAAGATATGGCCAAAAATCTAAGTTGAAAAGTGCCGAAATTCCGAGAAAAAATAAAGGAATCGGAATTTCCTGGTAATATGCACATCTACACATTGTGTCCTAAATATCTGCAAAGTTTGACGAAATTCTGTGCAGCGGTTTATGAGGAGTTGCGCTGACAAAAAAACAGGACTGACGGACTGACTGACTGACTGACACACTGACTGACTGACTGACGGACGGGTCAAAAACATTATACCTCACGCAACTTGTTGCGTGGGGTATAATTAATGCAATTTTTACTATATAATCAATAGAGCCCCACCCTAACACCAGAACCCCTGACCCAGGGGCCATGAAATTCATAAAAAGAAAAAACTCTGGTGTGTGAACAGTGATACACTGTAAATTAATCCTTTCCTTTAATATACTGTATAATGAGACACATACTCAAAAAGTATATAATTATATGTAAGATTTATTGAAGCTTTAATTCACTCAGGATATCATGATGTACATGTATTTATAAGGTAATCATAACATCTGTATGGAAAGAGTAATGATAAAACATCTTAGCATCTACAATTAAATGGTATATTGGAACATTTCGTTTAAAATAAATAATACTTGACTTTAATATGTGCACAATATTCAGTTAAATCATCATGTGATATTTATTGACTACCATTGCATTCATTTTGATGTGTCCAATTAAGCATGCTGAAGAAATCATTGGTATGATCTTAATCATTTTGTTTAATTTTCAAATGATATGAAAGAACTTGATTGCTCACACAACTGTCTGAAATTTTGTCATGAAATGTACAAAGTAATTTTCACTTTTATCTATTTATATTTACATTTCCAATGTCTTTGTCCGAGATAAAATTACAAATTGTAAAAATACTTTATTTCTACATAAATCTACTGGTTCATCGATAGGCGCGGTTTTAAAAAATCACATGCGGGGCGGGACAAATAGAGTCAGAAGCGGGGCTATTAGCACGGGAATTTGCAGAATCAGGAGCATGTAAATATAAGGAATAACTGTCAGATTTTTTGGATTCATGACGGTGATCAATCGATTGGCTTGCGTGATAATTTTATGCATAAACGCCTTCGGCGTTTATGCAAATTATCACGCAAGCCACTCGATTGATCACATCATGAATCCAAAAAATTAGACAGTTATTCCTTAAATAACATATGAAAGAAGCAAGGTTTACCTCCCTTTACGGGCTGGCCATTGACCTCTTCTTTCCATTTTACTTACCTAAAAAGTGTATGCTTCATTTCATAGGTAATTTCAGACAGTTACAACATTAAATAGATTTTGTGAAATCTTGAAAACATTTTTCTTAAATCAAATTTCAGTTCCCATTATTAATATTCATAGTAAGTTCTGGTGCATGTACATGCACATACTTGAATTGGACCACTTAGCATTATGTGTACATATATACAATTATATCTGCACATGTAATTAAATAATTGAACCATAAAGTTATTCTAATCTTTTTACAATATTATCAAGAATGTAATGAAAAGAAACATGCTATAGATGGCAAGAACACAAATATATAAAGTAAATTTTCCTGCAACAGCATTTCAAAAGAATGCCCCCTCAAAAAAAAAAAAAGTTCTTGAAGCTTACATAAAAAATTGCATGATCAGTGAATCTATATTCATTCAACACTTTTTAATTCAGAGTAATGAAATATTTACATCATTAAAAACTAATAACTTTCAGATGCTATTACAAAATAGCTGTATTCAGTCATTGTAAAGAACAACTTCTTTAATCTTACATACCGAAATCGAAAAGAAAGATTAAAAGTTGTTCAAAGACCTGAATACATTTATGAAGACTTTCATATACATGTAGAACTTTCAAATTTGAGAAATAAATCTTAAGCAATGCTCACTGTTTATTTCACATATTCAAATATAATGTTGTATTTGCATGCTCCAATAAACACTTTGGTCAAAAGAAAATAAAACAATAATAAAGATTTTTATAGCATCCGCCTTTTTGCAATCAAATATACATTGAAAAAGAGGTGGTTTAATTTAAGAAAGCTTAATAAATGAGCTTCAAAATGCATAATTGTTTTAAGGTATTGGACAAAATTGGTAAATATAATTTGGTGTTAAAATTTTCTAAATACATGTTATTTAGTGATAAGAATTTCAAAAAAAAAAAAAAAAAAAGTGTAGGCTTCAAACACCATTTCTTTTAAATAAGTAAATGCTTTCATCAACAGAATTTGAGTACTAAAAAGAAGCATGAATGCTTGTTCAGGGTGAATGTGGTACTTATATGCATATATCACAGTTAGAAAATTCAAAATTGCTCTTGTGGAATTCAGCAATTTTTAACATCCTCAAAAAGAATTCTGTTTTAAAAAATTCAGAAATTCAGAAACTAAAATGACAAATGAATTCTTCATATACAACTATGTTCAACAGAATGAAGATATAAATGTTTAACATGTAACATATATGGAGCTTGTATTTTTAGAATGGAGCTACCTTTTCAGACACAGAAAGGTGATTCAATAGTTTAACATGTAACACACGGAGTCAGAAAGTTGATTTAACAGTTTTACATGTAATATATGGAGCCAGTCTTTTGAAACACAAAAATTTCATTTAACAGTTTTACATGTAAGATATTGAGCCAGTCTTTCAAGCACAGAATGTTGATTTAATACATATGGAGCCAGTCTTTTCAGACACAGAAAGTTGATTTAACAGTTTTACATGTAACATATGGAGCCAGTCTCTTCAGACACAGAAAGTTGATTTAACAGTTTTACATGTAACATATGGAGCGCCAGTCTTTTCAGACACAGAAAGTTGATTTAACAGTTTTACATGTAACATATATAGAAAGTTAGTCTTTGTCTCCAAGGGCACAACAGTTCTGTTTAGTACAATGTCTTTCAGAGATACACTAATGTGATAATTACACAATGAAAGTATATTGTTAATATAATCTTCATAATAATTGTATAAATAATCAACAATTGCATAATATCTGATAGATATGTGCAAAGCACAAAAATGCTTTCTTGTTCTTAAATTCAATGTATCTATTAGTTAATATACAATAGGAATCAATGTTGATTTAAATGCCCATGAGATGAAATATATTAATTTTTATACATGTACACATTTTACCGAACAGATACTATAAAAATTACATACACAAAAACATCAATTGCAAAAAAAAAAAAAAAAAAAAAAAAAAATCATTTACAGAGAAGTGAAGCTATCTGCCACTTCATTACTTATTTCATCTAAACCTAAAAGGAACTATTTGTTATAAAGTTTTAAGTAACAGTTTTTCAATCAATCAATAACTTTGCAGATAAAACTTATAACATAATACCACATTTTAATACATTTGTATGACATTTTTAACAGATATTAGTATTTCAACATTCCCTTCTATTTAAATGTTTCATTATTACAGAAGTTTACATGCAAATTTCTATTAAGTACATATTTATCTTCTCTCTCAAATATTAAGTCACTATCTTTCTAACAAAAATGTTGATACAGAGTTTGAATTGTGGTTAAACAGTATAAAATACAAAAGATACACTGTTTTCACCTGTTTGTTGAATTAATAAGGGCTACTTAAGTTCTATACATATTGAACTAAATAATATCATCTCATGGGAATAATTTAGAATCACTTTTTTGTCCCAATAACTGTCCAATAAGCAGATTTATGTGAATTTAAATTATATATATAATTAAAAATTTTAAACATGGATTACATGGAAGTTATTGGGACAAACAAGGTAGTTGATGAGTGGCAACCCTTGTTTTTGCTTGAACCACTCTAGGCAGTTTGTAAACATTTAGTTTCCATTGGAAACTAAATATTTACATACTGCCCTTGTTGTGCTCCAGAGGGTTTTGTAATTACAGTATGTACTTAAAATGCAGTTCTATCATTAGAATAGCCTTGCTTAAGTCATATTTGCTGCACAATAAACCATACTGTGATCTGACCAATAAGCCTGCAGAACATCTGTTTGTATATTAGTAAAGTTAGTAAAGATTAGGTCTAACTGTGTGTTGTTTTTTGTGGTTACCTTGTTTATTACTTGGACACAACCAAACTTTTCTTTCATAAAGTTTAGGAAATCTGCATATTGGCCAGTATTTGAATCCAAATTAAAATCTCCCATTATTACCGTTCTTTCATTTTTGTTAACAAATGGTAGCAAATGGTTCTTCATGATATCTTTAAAGTGCTGATGAGTACAAGAAGGTTGTTTGTATAAAACTACACATTGTATTAGAGAATCCAATAACATAAATGAAATTATAGAAAATTCTACAGATTTGGAAGTAAAAGAGTTGTATGACACACACTGTAATTGAATCCTCAGATATATGACAATGCCATGATGTGATCTGACATAGGAAGAATTAGCATCATTTCTGAACATTGTGAAACCTTCCAAAGTAAAGTCTTTCTCAGAGTCTAATTCACAAAGCCATGATTCAGCTATACCAATAACATCTGCAGCTAAAACACTTGGTTCCGATTTTATATCAAAGAAGTGTTTGTGAAGAGATCTTGCATTGTTGAACAAAAATTTGATGTCTTTACAAACTGAGTAAAGTGGTGAGTATGAGAGCTTCAACCTATTTTCCCTCAATCTTTCCATCTCTTTATCAACATTTTCATCTTTAGAAAGACTCTTTTCATTAAAATCCAGTATGAATAGACCATCAAGTGACCTTACTCTTGAGAGTGCGACATAATGTATATGAGGAATTTTTCGCTGCTTTGTCTGTGCTAAGCTGATTACTGCACTTGAAAGAGTTGCTCCTTGTGCTTTATGGATTGTCTTTCCAGCAGATGGTTGAAGTGGAAACTGAACTCTCTCATATGTCTTCCTGTTAAATACAAATGTTCTTTTAGCTTCAAATATAGGAGTCCATGTAGTGTTAATATTTGTGCTGAACAAATGGCTGTACTGGTGTCTTCTTGAAATACCTATTTTAGAATCTGGAAACAGAACCCATACTATGGCAGGTCTTAATTTTGAGTGTTTATATTCTATGTATTTCACAACACATGAAGCTCCATTTGTCAATCCATCTGTAACATCAAGATTCACTGATATGTCATAGAGCATATCTACAGCAATAACAAGATTGGTTCTTAATTGTCCAGTAGATGTTGGGTTTTCAGGCAATTTTTGAACTAGTTTTAATTTAATTGATTCAGAAAGTTTTGTCTGTGATATCACATCTGTGTCTGCTCTTACATTTACTTTACTAGTTGAGAGGTTTTCTATTAAATTGTTATTAAAGCAATCAACAAACTTGTTCTCAATAAACAGATGAGGGGCCTGTTTAGGATAGGTTGGAGAGTCTTGCCTGATGATACGTTGAGAAATACGTTCTTTGTCTTCATCTGTCATCTTGTTTTCACGAAGTCGATTCAACATTTCAGCAAATATGAGGTCATCCTTTTGTCTCATGATTTCAGTTAGTTCATGCATGTGAAAATGTTCAAGCCACAAATTTTTTGCTAAACTCTGACCAGGATTAGACAGGTCTTTGAAAATCCACTTGTCTCCAACAGGTGGTAACTGATATAAATCACCAACAGCTATGATGCTAATACCACCAAAATCTTGTTTTCTACCAGTAAGTTGTTGAAGTCTATCATTTATAAATGTCAGCATATTATTTCCAACCATTGAAATTTCATCTATTATCACAATTGACAAATTACGGTACTTTGTCCTAAATGTGTTCAATTCATCTGCACTCATGTGCTGCTGAGTTTGATACATTTTCCTGTGAAATGCTGATGCTATGGTCGTTCCCTTGATATTGTATGCGGCTTTGCCAGTGTGAGCACAGAGCAATATTCTTATATCATCTGGATTTTCACCTTCTTTTGAGTACAGCAATCTGTGTAATGTTTGAAAAATGGCATCAATAACCACTGATTTTCCTGCACCTGCCCCACCAGTAAGAAAAGCATACAATGGCTCATCTTTGTGTTGAAGCCAGTTTGTTACATGATTGTAAAATTCTCTTTGCTTTGTATTCAGGGATTGCAGAAGTTTATAATACTGCTCATCAGGAATACGAACAGCACTCATTTCTGTCTCAGATACTTTTGAGGACATGCCCAGTTCTGGACCAATATCAAAATCTCTGTGTTGAATTGTATCAGGATCATAATGAACAAATTCCTCAGATGGTTCAGAACCTATCTCTGCATCTTCTGCCTCAGCATGTTCTGTATTTGGTGCTACTGTCTCCATATCATCAAGATCTTCTTCAGCTTGAAGTCGAGCTTGTTCCAATTCCTCAACAAAATGTTCATACTGCTTTTGTTTCATGTTTATTATACTTGATTTTTGCCTGTAATGCTGTTCATAAGTTTGACAAGTACCAAGCAAGTCAGCATTCTCATTTCTCCATGGCAGAAAGAGGAGAATTCTTTCTCTGTAATACTGTTCAGAATTTGTTTTTTGGCTGTATCCAACGTATCTAATTACCCGTTTGTTTTTTCGTCTTCTGATCTTAATTCCATTTTTTAAATGAACTAAAACATCCTGATCAGTGAAAATATTTTCTTCAGAATTTTCTTCTGGGTTATCCTCATTCATTTCCTCATGCAGTTCTTTTTCCATTTCTTTTGGAAAAGTGACTTCCAACTCAGAAACAACATCAGCTAAACACCAATTTTCTAGTTGTTTTGGTCTTCTTGCATATCTCTGTATCATACCATCTGCCTTAATGTCAGTTGAGTCTTTTGGTAACTCATTCAATTCATCTTGATGTTTGAGTAAGAATACTCTGTCTTCAGGTGGTGAGGTATTGATAAAAACAACTTCTCTGCTGGATTGTGTAAGTGGCATCTGAAGAATTAAGTAGCTTGCTTCTTGTGCACTGACCTCAACAAAGTTTAAGAACTTGTTTCCAATATGTCTAACTTGGCGCTTAAGATCCATATTTCCCTCTGCAGCTTCTTGAGATGCCTTCTCAAGCATAGCACTTATTCCTCTTTGAGATTTGCTAATGTAAGAAACAATGTATGTGGCACAGGCATAAGGATCAAGTGCAAACTGAATGTCCAAATTAGCATTCCAAGCCTTCAACACTGATGGATTGTAGTAATTCACTCTCATCTCAGATGGACTTCTCTTGAGAAACATTTTGGGACCTTTTAGGGATGCTCGTATACATTTGATATACTCATTCTCACACATTTGTACAACAGTCTGCAATAAAGATTCATAGTCTAAACTGCAACCATCTTTGTAATCATTCATTTTCCTCTGAATATCAGAATATGTCTTTCTATAATGCTCGATATCAACATCTAAGGGTTCAAGAAGCATAGTTTTGGGCAAAGGTGGCAATGGAAATCCAAATCTACATACAGATTTTCCGTTACTGCCTTTTTTACATGTCTTTGAGTGTTTATGTACTTGAAGTTCTACAAGCTGCTTCATAAAAGGATTATTTTCCTGCAACCCACAAGTGACATACTTATCAACATAAGCTTCAATTTCTTCAATGTTATTTTCATTATACTTTGGTGCATCACTTGTCCATACCAGCATATGAATATGTGGCGAACCTCGGTTTTGGAATTCTACTCTTCGAAACACATCAGTGACAACACCAAGCGGATTGTGAGGACTCTTTAGAACAGTATTGATGAATAGTTGAACTCTGTTGTCAAAGAATCTTGCACATGTTACTGGATCTTGCTTTACTAGTTTTGATTTTTCATTCCAGTTCAAGTTGTCTAATTCTTCTTGCGACAGTGTTTTTCCATCCAGTGTTGCTAAAGTTTTGAGTAAATCTTGCCATCTGGTATCAGCTGACGAGAGAGAAATAAACCAGGTTGGAAGACCCAACTGCCTTATCATGGCAAAAACATCTTTCTTTTTAGATGAAAGATATGCAGGAGAATTTCTTAGTGTTCTGAATATATAGTACCCTTCATTTAATCTTACAATTTTTTCTGCAGAGGCTGGATTCAAAACTTGTTCTGCAGTGATTTTCTTTCCGTCTGATTTGCATCTTCTCAATGCCAAGTTAACTTTGTCACCAACTTGTTTAATTTGAATTTTCTTCAATTTGAAGAAGATGTTAGGTACAGATTGTGCTGCTCGTCTATCAACACTGCGCAACTCCCATTTTGCAATATCACTGTAGTGTACTGGAATTTCTCTATCCTCATTTTCAGTTCTCCGATGACCACAAAATATTGTAGGAAAACAGAGATATTCTGCATCTTTATCTGCAAATAAACTTATTGGTTTTTGGTTTTCACCAGGGGCAAATACATAAAGTTTATTGGTATCATTGTCTGCTTCATCAACAAGTGTGTCAGAGTTGCCTTGAATACAATCATCTGAACTAACTTCACAAAAACCATCTTCATTTCCTTCAAGTTCACGATCATCAGTATCATTTGAAGTACCAATCAGTTCTTGTACTGTTTCCTCATTACTTCTTTCAATTTCATCTCTCCAAGAATGGTCTATCAATATACCCGAATTCTTATACAATTCACTGTTTTTCATAAGCCACTGTAATGCATTCATTACTACATTTGGACGAACATTTTCTGTGAAGCATGCCGACTTGTGAGATAATCTCTTCTTTAATTTCACAGCTATAGTCACATGTTCATCCATTTTCCGAGGAAGGGCATTTATAGTAGGCTGAATATCAACTGGAACATTAACAACATTTCCTTTGACTGACATCTGGCCTCCTATTGGTAATTCTCTTATTTGCATAAATGGTATCCGTTGAGATATCAACCTTTCTTCCAGTGGGTGTAAATTCAAAGCGTCTGGTTTCACAGGCCATTTCATTCCATTTTTAACTGAAAGTCTTGGAATTTTCTCATCCTTCAGAGCCAAACAGCAAGTTAAGCAAAGCCATTCCATGCCATCCACAGATCTTAACCCAGTACAAATACTTTTACTACTAGCACTAAGATTAATTGTATCTAACTTCACAACGCTTTTGAAAAACCAAGTCTGATGACAACATGTGCACACATAAATTGGGCCAATTTTGACTTGATCAAGGAATTTCTTGATGCAGTCATCTAAACAATTACCATAACATCTTTTCTTCAATAATATGTTTTCATGGTCTTTGAATTCTGCATCAAGCCTTCTTTTAGCCTTAGAAACTTTTTCAATCTCCCTTTCTTTTTCTCTGTTATTTCTTCTACTTTGCTGTTTATATAAACGTTCCTTCTCCAGCTGCTGCACATCATCTCTTTTAATCCTTTGCTTCTCTTTCTTCTGATCTAAATTCTGGATTTAGTCTTGCTTTAGTTCTACTTTTCAAAGCACTTTCTCTATCTTTCTGCTTTGTCTCTGGATTTTCTCTGGCAATTTTTTTGGCAGCAAGTTCTTTTTCTTTAAATTCTTTACTAAGTCTTGCTTTAGTTCTACTTTTCAAAGCACTTTCTCTGTCTTTCTGCTTTGTCTCTGGATTTTCTCTGGCAATTCTTTTAGCAGCAAGTTCTTTTTCTTTATATTCTTTATCAAGTCTTGCTTTAGTTCTACTTTTCAAGGTGCTTTCTCTATCTTTCTGCTTTGTCTCTGGATTTTCTCTGGCAATTTTTTTGGCAGCAAGTTCTTTATCTTTAAATTCTTTACTAAGTCTTGCTTTAGTTCTACTTTTCAAAGCACTTTCTCTATCTTTCTGCTTTGTCTCTGGATTTTCTCTGGCAATTTTTTTGGCAGCAAGTTCTTTATCTTTAAATTCTTTACTAAGTCTTGCTTTAGTTCTACTTTTCAAAGCACTTTCTCTATCTTTCTGCTTTGTCTCTGGATTTTCTCTGGCAATTTTCTTGGCAGCAAGTTCTTTATCTTTAAATTCTTTACTAAATCTTGCTTTAGTTCTACTTTTCAAAGCACTTTCTCTGTCTTTCTGCTTTGTCTCTGGATTTTCCCTGGCAATTTTCTTGGCAGCAAGTTCTTTTTCTTTATATTCATTACTTAGCCTTGCCTTAGTTTTACTTTTCAAAGTGCTTTTCCTGTGTTTTTGTTTCGTTTCTGCATTTTCTCTGGCAATTTTTTTGGAAGCAAGTTCTTTGTCTTTGAAGTCTTTACTTAATCTTGCTTTACTCTTACTTCTACCACATAGTGCATTGTCACTTTTTCTTGTTTCCGAGTTTTCCCTCCTTTTTCGCATATAATTTCTCATATATTCTTTTCTATTTGCTTGTGATGATTCATAAGTGACAATTTTTTTCGACATGTTTTCTTGGAACTCAAAATACTTGTCAATTAAAGATAGTCTTTCACTTCCTGAAATGGACACCCTTGCTTTTCGTGTTACAGACAATGGTTGTATCTCAAATTGATTTATCATTCAAATATTACAACTTTGATAAAATGCAAACATGTAATCCACAAGTTGATCAATATCACTGAAAGTAATTTTAATAGCTCTACCATCTCCAAATGAGAGACCATCTTCTCCGTGGGAATGTGAATCAAAAAATACAGGAGAGTTCTCCTCATTCAAATATATTGCAGAGCAAATCCCACCAACAATAATTAATCCCTGTTTGTACCTCATAAAGAGCAACTCAATGCCTTCCTTCAAATTATTACTTTGACATGATTGATCCCAATCAATATGAGTCACTGTTCCATAAATCTCTTCAAAATAGCATATTTCATACTGGTTGTCATTGACATGCACAGACCTGGGAAGTTCTTGAAATTGTAGCATTTTTGATACAAATTGAACGGATGATTGTAATTCTGCAATTCTGACTCTAAATAAATCATCTCCAGCAAATAATACACCATCAAGTTGTACTGAAGTAGATGTATTTTGAAGAATGATGGACATCAAAGCATTGCATGTGCACTGAACTCCTCTTGAAAAAGCTGGAAACAAATTACTAGATTGATTAATTGTTCCAAATAATTTTGTTATAGGCAACGTTTTCTCAATGGAAGGCATGCATGTTGTAGCCTGTTCTGGGCTGTTTGAAGGAAATAAATGAGCTATGTTTTTTTTACCTAAAGAAAAATTATCAGTATTCTTGGCATCAAAAGACATATTGTTTGATTTCATAGAGTTCGATGACAAGCTCTTTGAATCTATAGTGCTTGAAGGCAAACTGGCAGAGTTCATGGTGCCCGAAGGCATATTTGCAGAGTTCATGGTGCCCGAAGGCATATTTGCAGTGTTCATAGCGCCCGAAGGCAAATTGGCAGAGTTTGTAGCAGTGTTTTTAGCAATGTTTCTAGCAATGTTACTGGCGCCCGAAGTCAAATCTTGTACTCTTTTTAAGGAGGCAGTATCCCCCCGGTCCTTTGTACTATTTTTTACGTGGCTAGTGTCCACGAATCTCAAAGGTCCGTCAACTGTTACGTCGCTTGTTGGGTCCTTTGTACTGTTTTTTATGTGGCCAGTATCCACAAGTCTACTGTCATTGCTGGCTCGATTCTGGTTTCCCATCTTTGCCGAAGCTACCCTCCAGTTCTTCCTACGAGGCATGACAAAGATTCTGCAAAATATAATAAATTCAAGCAGTTTTCCTTGAAAAAATGTTGACTTATGTTAGTTCATTATGATTTCCCCTTAAAATAATGCAAATATTGGAAAACAATTACTATTATTTTTTTTTTTTTTTTTTAAAAAAGATTATCATGATCACTTAAAAAAAAGGTTCAGAGAATTTGAATTCCCTGCTTAAGGAAAAAAAAGAGGGTGGAAGAACTTTAAAAAAAATGCAGATGAAGAAAGAAAAAAGGTCAACCTTGACCTTACAGGCTTTAACCTTTTGACCTTAAAATCAATAGGGGTCTTTTTAATGTCATATTTACTAAAGTTAAAAAAAAAATCATTACAAAACCTCAAAGAGAACTAAAGTTATCACCAGGAAACCATTTTATGCAAAAATATGAATTTTTCACCTTGAACTTTTGACTTGCAAAATTAAAAGGGGTCTTCTTTAAGTCATTGGGACTTAAAAAATTTCCACATGAAATCTCAAAGAAAACCAAGTAATCATCCATGAACATTTTTTTTTTTTTGGCATTGTATGAATTTCTTACTTGACCTTTCACCTAAAAGTAAATAAGGGTCTTTTCCAAGACACTAGGAGTTATGATACATATCTTCATTGAAAAAATTTATTACCTGTAAGCATTTTTTGCAATATATAAATGTTTGACCTTTGGACCTCAAAATCAATAGGCTTTGCTTAAGGATATAGGGAGATCTGATTTTAAAATTTATTGGAAACTAGAAATATGTCCATACGACATGAATGCCCCGCATAAAGTATATTAGTAATGCAAAGTGAAAATTTGTATTAGTGTGAAGTTTGATGAGAATATCTTGAATAGTTTCTTTAAAATTGAAACTGAAATCTTAAAAAATTGGATATAGATGATAAATTCTCAGGAAATTATGTTAAGTGCATAAGCTTACACAAAAACATCTTAAATGATTTCTTTAAAAATAAGCAGTGAGGTCAAGGTCATAGGAAAGTTCAAGGTCAAAAGTTTTTGATGCAGTTAAATAGCTCTCACTTAAACTTATCAGCATATGAAGTTTGATAAAAAATATCTTGAATGGTTCACTTAAAACTAAGCTAAACACTAATTTAAGAAAAGTGAAGTCAAGGTCAAAGGAGGGGTCAAGGTCAAAAAATGTTGATGCAGTTGAATAGCTTACATCAGTATGTATCAACATATGAAGTTTGATAACACTATCTTGAATGGTATCTTTAAAACTAAGCTAAACACTAATTTAAGAAAAGTGAGGTCAAGGTCAAAGGAAAGGTCAAAAAATGTTGATGCAGTTGCAAAGCTCTCATCAATATCTATCAGCATATGAAGTTTGATAAAAATATCTTGGATAGTTTCTTTGAAACTGAGCTTTGAACAGAGCTAAACGCGAAGTGTGACGGAAAACAGACGGAAGGACGGAAGACGGACATGACAAACACTATATGCCCCGGCCATATTCATGGCGGGGCATAAAAAGTGAGGTCAAGGTCAAAAGAACGGTCAAGGTAAAAAAATGTTGATGCAGTTGAATAGCTTACATCAGTATGTATCAACATATGAAGTTTGATTACACTATCTTGAATGGTATCTTTAAAAACTGAGCTAAACACTAATTTGAGAAAAGTGAGGTCAAGGTCAAAAGAAAGGTCAAGGTCAAAAAACGTTGATGCAGTTGAATAGTTTACATCAGTATTTATCAACATATGAAGTTTGATTACTCTATCTTGAATGGTGTCTTTAAAACTGAGCTAAACATTAATTTAAGAAAAGTGAGGTCAAGGTCAAAGGAAAGGTCAAGGTCAAAAAATGTTGATGCAGTTGCATAGCTCTCATCAATATCTATCAGCATATGAAGTTTGATAAAAATATCTTGGATAGTTTCTTTGAAACTGAGCTTTGAACAGAACTAAACGCAAAGTGTGACAGAAGGACAGATGGAAGGATGGACATGACAAACACTATATGCCCCGGCCATATTTATGGCGGGGCATAATTAAGAAAAATTAAAATCATATTATCTCTGATATGTGAACAATTGATTTACAAAACAAAAAGTTCCAATCTTGAAAAACTGTAGCAGTTAGCGGGACTAAAGGGGCGCCCTTTTGGCATCCTCCCGCCCGCTATTTTCACCATTTCAATAATTGATTTTTCTTTTGGAAAACCCAGTTAAAAATTCTCTTTTTCAGAATAGCAGAACCACAATTTGACTTCTATCACACTAAGTTCACGCATCCCCATACACTGTAGATTCAAGTTTGCACAAAAGTCACTTATTAGACTTGATTTTTTTTTCATTTTATTGGAACATTTTTTTTTTAATCTCACAAACAGCATGACCACAATTAGTCAAATCAGTATGCAAGCATCTTCATGTTTTTTAAATAGTCATTTTAAGTTTGTTTTAGTGCAGACTTATACTTAATGGCCCAACTGAATTTTTACTCATGTTCAAGCACCAAGATAGTACCATACTTTTAGTGCACACCGAGTCAATGAAATGTGTTTGAGCACTATGTCACTAATGTTACTAAGATATTTAAAAAACTCCAGGGGAAAAATCAATGAAAAAAAAAGCTATTTTAATTTTTTTTCAGTTTAAAAGCATAAACAGTGTTTTTTTCCTAGGCCTTATTGCATGGAAACAAAACATGAACATCCTATTAAACCAAGAACAAGACGTGTTTGTGAAACACTGATACCCCTGTATGGCACCTCAAGGCCATGATTAAAGTTTTTCAAATTGTAGGTCAAATGCCAAGGTCATTTAGGTCAAGAGTTCAAAAAAGTTGATACCAAAAAAAAGATGTCACAAAAAATACATGTGATATATAATAACCCTAGTATAAACCATTCCAAAAATATGTCCAAGTTTTAAGTTTTTCAAAAGGTAGGGGTCGCCCGCGTGACTTAGGGGTTACAGCATTTGCTCTAGAGTCATGGAGTAAGGAGTTGATCCTTACGTCGCGGGTTTGAATCCCACTGTGGGACGTAGAGACCAGTCCTTCGGATGAGACCATATAAACGGAGGTCCTGTGTCGCAGTAGGTGCTGGCACGAAAAAGATCCCTCACTGCTCAGTGGCCCCGAGTGTGTTTCCATATGAATGAAAAATTCTCGAGGGACATTAAACAACAAACAAACAAAACAAAAGGTAGGTCATACTCCAAGATAAATGTCATGAGGACTAAAAATAATGGTACTAAAGGGAATGCATATTTTAAGTGACATATGAAAGCCCTCGCAGCAATCATTCAAAAGTTATAGACAAATATAGGTCAACTCCAAGGTAAAGGTCATGAGGTGAAACAGACAGACAGACATATCAAAAAACTATACACCCCCCAAATCTTCAATTACAGGGGCATAAAAATCAATTGTTGCTCCATCCATTTCATAGTAGCGTACATAAACAAGTGGTCTTGTACGTGAAAGTATAAAAAGCTGAATTTGGAAAAACTAGCCTACATCAGATCTGTACCAATGGCAATACTGAATCCACACTTTTCAAAAGTTATTTCCCTTGGCTGCCATCTTTGGGGGGGGGGGGGGACCCATAGAATTCTCACACTAGCCTTTGTAACTTTCAGATTTGTAACTTTGTCATTTGACTTAAAATTTATTTTTGGATCTTGCATTTTGATTGCCACAGGATGGGGTTACCTATACATTTGAGAGAGAGAGAAAAAAAATAACACTGAATTTATCACAGCATGTCCAAAGTTTGTTAGTGCAAATGTAAAGAAGAGAAAAATTGCCCTTTGTCCCTATTGACCTTTAGATTGACCCCACAAAAGGAAACAACTTTTGCAAAGTGTGGATTTGGCCTATAGTTTTAAATAAAATATTAACGCAGTGGCTAAAAGAATTTTTTTTAAATTATTACAATTATGAAGTAAAAGTTACATACCAACCAAATTTGAATTCAATAGGAAGCTTAACAGTCAAATAAAACTTTCGTATTACACATGGTTATCTTTCTTACCAAACAAGATACATAACTGTCTTTTTTCACCAAAATAAAAATCATTATTTAAATGCAACTAAACTGACATGGTAATATTGATTATTTATAAATATGCTGACAATTAAGAATAGTACAGTGTATTCCCCAGGAAATTTTTAATGCATGGGGAGAATTTTGTTGTTGAATAAGTGTATGCTGCACTGCATGCTGAGGGTGAGTTAC
Organism: Saccostrea echinata; assembly: GCF_033153115.1. NCBI lineage: Eukaryota > Metazoa > Mollusca > Bivalvia > Ostreida > Ostreidae > Saccostrea > Saccostrea echinata. Next base: position 33,984,959 of record NW_026889782.1, on the reverse strand, counting down.
TTCTATTTGAATTTTATATTTTTTACTTAAAATGCATTTTTACATTTCAAATTTTTAAAATCAGAATGTGCAGATGAAAAGGATAAATATGTTGTGATTAAATTCTCAATATTCATGATATTACTTTCTTTTCAAGAAAGATCATGAAATATCACATATCAATATATTTGTTAGTTTTTTCCCTTCAGACCCGCTGTTTTTCTTTTTAATGCACCGTGTTATGCATGCCGTCTACAAAACTGAATAGAGACTCTCCCTTCCTTTTTTTCAACTTCACTTCCTTGATGTCCCTACTTAAACAGCCTATGTCATTTAAACAAAAGTGTGCAACAACATTTAGTCCCCAAGATTATATGAAATGAAGTTTGACAATTACATAATAAAACGTATATTAACCATAACGCATCTTTCTTACATTTTTGTCTTGCAAAAAATCTCAATGCATCATATGCTGGATGATATGCACGCAAGTTCACAAAAATTTGAGTTGTTCGGGAATAAATTTTTAACTGGTATCGTTTTAACTAAACCCTCCTATTAAAACTGTTTAATATACATATAATAGATTATGCATAGCAAGAAGCACAGTGGTAATTTATGATGCACTGTGAAACGAGGGAAAACACTGTTGAAGTACCACACCAATAGTCACTATCATACTAAACATTGAATTTTATTACTCTTCTTTTGTACTTAGATTGAAGGCAAGTAACAACAGGTCTCATTATTATCAGGTCCAGTACAATCGGTACATTTGGCAACGTAGCTAAAATTACCTACCGTAGTTTTATTTACCTACCTCAGGTAGCTTTATTTAGCTATTTCAAGGCAACTTTTCACAATTTTGCTTGTTATTTTAAAAAGACAAAAAGTCGCAAGTAAATGACTTCTAATATTTATTCTAGGTATTATTAAAAAAGCAATCAAAAGCAGGGGTAGTTTTAACATTGCTGCGGTTGAACACTTTTAAGGAAAATATGTATTTCCATTGTTTGAGTAACTGTACACCACCCTGTGTGCGATGAGGCGTGCATAAGTATAATTACTTCACATTGTGCTCATGTTAACCAAAACTGGTTTTCTTTGTTATTTCACTCAAGAAGTAACTGTTAGGTCACAAATTAACTGTTGGATATAGCCCCAAAACTTCTAGAACTTTGATTGCAATTGCACAGAAAAAGACACATCTCCAAGGGTGATTTTTTCATGAATTGTTTTCAGATGAGTTCAAAGTTGAAAATTATCACTGCATCAAAATGCAATTTTCTGCACTTTCTGGGAAAATTGCTAATTTAAGAAATAATTTTGATTTAGTAGCTAAGTAAAGCTACTTCAGGAAAGGTAGATAAAGCTATGTAGGTAATTCAAGCTACGTAGCTAAATCTAGTGATTGTACCAGACCTGATAGCAATTCTTTCTGTTTCTTCACAATAAAGAAAAACCTTTTTTTTCGCTGTATTTTTCTATGTGCACACATTTAATGTACAAATTTAACAATACATCATGATGTAAAATCACCTTAAAAATGTAAACAACTAAATATAATGCCCTTCAACATTCAAGGAGCAAGTCCTGAAAAAATATTAATTAAAAAACCTCAACATTTATTAAAACGTAAAAAAAATATATCAAAAAACCTTCATCTTAATAAAAGTTTTGTTAAACCAAGCTCCAAAGTTTGCAACATTGTGATTGTTTCATTCCCATGAAGTGTCATGGAGTAGTTTTGCTCCGTAATTAAGCTTTGTAAATGTATAGGAGGTTTCTATGGACCTGTCCCAATACATGGATATCTAACTAGGGTATAGTAAAACGCTACTATCGAGATAATTCAAACTGATGTATCCTACAACAAATGTCTAAAGGACGGAAGTGTACAAAAGCATTGATATTCCCGGATTGTTTAATCCAATAAACTCGAATCGTGGGCAGATTATTTTTCAATTATAAATTAATACAAGAACAATTCTAACATATCATTCAGTAGTTTAGGAAGCAAAACCTTGTATACTCGTGGAATATTTAGTAGAATTCCATACTCATGCATTGCTTAAATCATAAAATATGACCAAGTTATATATAATATATATCTCTACCCTGGTACCTGAACCCTGGGGTCATGAAATTTACAAATTTGGTACAATTCTCAATGCCTATCATAATCATACTGATATTTTACTTTCTTAATGTTTTTAAGTAAAGAAGAAGATTTTCTAAGACACATTTCATTGTCTAAACATATCCAACTTTCACCCACCCCAGAGTCTGAACCCTGCGGTCATGAATTTCACAATTTACGCAAAGAGCTCATTGCTTATTATAGTTATGCTGATAGATTATCTGTTTGATGTCCATGAATGACCTGGTACACTCGATGTCTTCAAATTTAGGTACATTTTGAAAATTACCTTCTTTTTACTCTACTTTCTCTACTCTACCTTCGACTTTATCTTTTATGTTATACAACATTAGAGCCCCGCCCTAACACCAGAACCCCTGACCCAGGGACCATGAAATTCAATTTTGGAAGAGGCTCTCTTCCTCATCATATCTATGTACTTCATTCATCTGCTTCATACCCAGGAGCAGAGGAGAAGAATTTCAAAGAATTAATGCATTTTCACTATATAATCATAAGAGCCCCGCCCTAACACCAGAACCCCTGACCCAGGGACCATGAAATTCAATTTTGGAAGAGGCTCTCTTCCTCATCATATCTATGTATTTAATTCATCAGCTTAATACCCAGGAGCAGAGGAGAAGAATTTCAAACAATTAATGCATTTTCACTATATAATCATAAGAGCCCCGCCCTAAAACCAGAACCCCTGACCCAAGGGCCATAAAATTTACAATTTTGGAAGAGGCAGTCTTGCTCTTCATAACTATGTATTTAGTTCATCGTCTTAATACCCAGGAGCAGAGGAGAAGAATTTCAAAGAATTGATGCATTTTCACTATATAATCATAAGAGCCCCGCCCTAACACCAAAACCCCGGACCCAAGGGCCATAAAATTCAAAATTTTTGAAGAGGCACTCTTCCTCATCATAACTATGTATTTAGTTCATCAGCTTAATATCCAGGAGCAGAGGAGAAGATTTTCAAAGAATTAATGCATTTTCACTATTTAATCATTAGAGCCCCACCCTAACACCAGAACCCCTGACCCAGGGGCCATGAAATTCACAATTTTGGAAGAGGCACTCTTCCTCATCATAACTATGTATTTAGTTCATCATCTTATTACCCAGGAGCAGAGGAAAAGAATTTCAAAGAATTAATGCATTTTCACTATATAATCATAAGAGCCCCGCCCTAACACCAGAACCCCTGACCCAAGGGCCATAAAATTCACAATTTTTGAAGAGGCACTCTTCCTCATCATAACTATGTACTTAGTTCATCGGCTTAATATCCAGGAGCAGAGGAGAAGATTTTCAAAGAATTAATGCATTTTCACTATTTAATCATAAGAGCCCCGCCCTAACACCAGAACCCCTGACCCAGGGGCCATGAAATTCACAATTTTGGAAGAGGCAGTCTTGCTCATCATAACTATGTATTTAGTTCATCTTCTTAATACCCAGGAGCAGAGGAGAAGATTTTTTTAAGAATTAATGCATTTTCACTATATAATCATTAGAGCCCCGCCCTAGCACCAGAACCCCTGACCCTGGGGCCATGAATTTCACAATTTTGGTAGAGGGCTCAATGCTTATTACAATCATGCCAACAGTTTGACTGCTTGATGTCCAGGAGTAAAGAAGAAGATTTTTAAAGATTGCATTAATTTTGATGGTTTTAGCCCCACCCCTCAGGCCCCAGGGGGGCAGGGGCCATGAATTTCACAATTTTTACTCCCCTTCACCCATAGATGCTATATGCCAAAATTGGTTGAAATTGGTTCAGTGGTTCCAGAGAAGAAGCTAAAAATGTTCAAAAGTTTACGACCGATTGACGACGAACGATGTACGACGAACGACGACAGACAAAAACAGATAGCAATAGGTCACCTGAGTGATTCAGGTGACCTAAAAAGCCAAACACTAAATTTGGTTTTAATTACAATTTATTTTATATTTGCTTACGTTTCCATTTAGATTAGAATTTCATTCCTCAACATCAGTTACATCATTACTAACACTATCCGAGTCTTCCGAGTCACACAGACCAAGAAAATACTGCTGAAGTGGCAAGTGCTTGCAGTTTTGACAAGTACACACTAGTTCAAAAATATCATGGCAATTGGGATTCCCTGTTTTCAAAGAATCTGAGATGTTGAAAAGAAATCTTTCATTATGGAAGCTCTTAGACATGTCTGAGTGGTGTATATATGCTTTTTACTGATTTCTGCATGTTGCAGGTGATAATTATTGTACAACAACAATGCAATAGACTCCTTGCCACCTCTATCAATTCTACCTACTTCCTGTACGAAGTCTGTAGTTGTAGATTGTATAACACATAAAATTATTGAATTAGTTTGCAATGTCTATGCCCATTCCAAGGGCAGAAGTTGCTATTACAAGTTTATTTTGACTGTCACCACCCTGGGGCTTTTTAGCAATGTCAATTTTTTTATCTGATGTCTCGGAATGGAACATATCTACTTTAATTATTAATAGTGGGTTTTCGTTACATAAATAAATGTACAACTCAGACACCTCCTTCACACTGGTAGCATAATTAATTGTGCGTGGAAAAGCCTCTTATTCTAGAGAATCAAGTTAAAACTGCATAGGCATTTCTATGGAGCTGTCAATTATTTTAACATATGTAATATTTATCTGGTGATCTTATAATCAATGCTGTGCATTCTTTTAGCAACCCCAGTTCCTTCAAAGCTGTTCGACGAATTATCTCGTTACAAGTTGCACTGACAGCCTATAAATTTGCAGAGGGAAACATATACCATAGCTACCCTATGTGCCGGAACCATTTTCTAAAGGCTAACTGCTCGTCATCCCCTAATCCTCCCCTGGAAGTAAAATTGCATGATAATATATATAATAAAATAGTATAAATACAAAGAACAAAAAAAATAAAATAAAAAGAACTATTTAGCCAGGTGCATGGTATTGTGTTACAGTTAAAAATGATAGTAATATTAAATGGAAACAAGGTTGTCAAGTGGAGCGGATGACAGTTTAAAAAGAAAAAAAAAATACAGGTTTCTTACCATGTGCACATAGTGTGGTATTCATCTACCACAATTGTGTGTACTTTTAATCCCTTAAGTATTTGCCGGAAGGCACTGCTGCCAACCAACGCCTCTGGCGATGCAATGAGATGATCAAACTTGCCCTCTGCTATTACCTGGTCACTGTCTTTACTCTAGCCTGTGAAAAAGTTTTTACCATCTATAACCTTCATAATAAACACATATTATCAGATTGTAATCCATAAAATTTTACTCCACTGTGTTAAGCGCAGGCACTAGAGCGGAAATGATGAGGGGGACTGCTTTGTTTTACCTCGATCCCCCCCTCAACTAATAATATTAATCAGTTTATATTAAAAACCTACCTTTGTAAACTGCGTTCACGTTTGGAATTGAGTTCAATTTGTCCACTTAATCTTGCATTTATGCAATTAAAGGAGAAGGCACGATAATCTTTCCAACGTTGGAAGAGTCTGCGCCTGAGGATCGCTGAATCTGTAACTCTTTTCTCACATGTATAAACATCTGATATGGCAATGACTTCCCATATCCGGTTGGTAAAATTGCCATGCAGTTTTTATTATTCAAACCTGTAACATATCTTTTTGTTCTTCTTTTAACGTTTGAACCCTAAAATCTTTTAATACTCTCTCAATAGCACTCTCTATGTCGGTCCCCATCGTAATTTTTCCCGAACTTTTTCTCCATGAAATGCTATAAAAAAGCTCTCTGATTGGCTGAAATGAACATTGAATATGCATAACTGAAAGGTCACTGGATTTGACCTACGAATAGGGGTTTCGTCAAATCTTTTTGTACCGATCTAGTTGGAGCGGATCAAAGATCTAATTTTAATTAAGATTGTGTGCCAGATAGAAAAAAAATATTTATCTATCGTAGAAGCCAGTGGTTCTTGTGTGATGGGAAAAGTGGGAAATATTGGCATGTCACAGCACCCTTGTACCAAATTGCAAACTACAAACAGGAAGACATTAAGTACATTCCAATCGATATTGGAAAAAAAACATCACTTCCTCAAACCTGGCGTATTTCAATAGGAGAACAACTGCGCGGGGACATATTAAAAAACATTGTCGAACAAGGTTATGACCATTCCATTACACCGTGCAACAAAAGGGATCAAGTCTACACTTTACAACCCTTTATCATCATCTGATGACATTTTTCTGTATAGTCAATTTTCAGACAATTGATTGATTGTATGTTGTTTAACGTCCCATTCGAGAATTTTTCACTCATATAGAGACGTCAACATATCCCGATGAAGGGCTTCAAATTTAGACCTTCGCTCGGCACTCAGGGCCATTGAGCAGTGAGGGATTTTTATCGTGCCTATGCATTCCGTGATATGGGACTTCGCTTTTTAAGGTCTCATCCGAAGGACCCGCAACTTTCATTTCAAAGTGCCGATCGCTTGGGGAAGGAACAGTTGGTACCTGGTTTTTATCGACTTAGGTCAGTCGCGGCTGAGCTACCCTGACAATTGAATACGAATTTAAGATCTTATTTTAAACCAAAACGCGAAAAACCTTTTTATCGATTTTCTTAACTGTAATAAATTTAATTATACCTGTTGAAAATTTTTGTGATTATAACGTCATAATTGTTATTGTCTTACACAGGATATAATCTTTGGTGCCAAGACCAGGATATTGTGAAGGGAGTGAGGTCTGGATTGTCTTGAAATGAACTATTGAAAATCAGTCTTGCCAAGGAATTCCAAATCACTGTTTGAGGCATAAGCTGCAAATTACTTTTCATTCGATTTTATATGGAGAGCGAAATTAGACAGGGCAAGGCGCAACACAGGTTTTAATAGGAGCTTTCTCAAGGTTGGGAGACACATTTAATTTGTAGCATAGATAAACATTTATACACCACATTTTCTTTGTTCGAACCCATGGTGTATTTTGAGCAAACCAACACTTTTCTGTGGCCAATATATATCCTACTAATTTTGAACTCTGCCTTCCTGTTACGTAAACGTTTTATAATGAATATTTTTCATTTATTGCATTTCTTGAATGTAACTCAAAACAAAATTGCAGAAATAAACACACACACGCACGCACACCCTCTTTCAAAATATTGCTGAGATACTTCAAATTAAAAAGACCGTCGGTTTTAAAAAGCTCAGTCGGTGGAGCGCTCGCTTCGTGATCGGGAGGTCGTGAGTTCGAATCTCGGCCGCGACTGTCCTAAGTCGATAAAAAAAAATAGGTAGCCACTGTTCCTTCGCCATGCGCCCGGCACTTTGAAGTGGAAGTTGTGGGTCCTTCGGATGGGACCTTAAAAATCGAGGCCCCGTGTCACGGCAGGCGTTAGCAGGATAAAGATCACTCGGTACTCAATGGCCCTGAGTGCCGAGTTAAGGTCAAAATTTTAAGCCCTTTACCGGTATATGGTGACGTCTCTATATGAATGAAAAATTCTAGAATGGGACGTAAAACAACATACAATCAATCAAATTAAAAAGTACAAACATAAGTTCTCTCAAATAAATAAATAAATAACCGTTTTTATGGACAAATCAAAATGAAAATTACATGTGCCAACACCAAAAAAGAGAAACATTCTGTCTTAAATCATCATTATTACGGTATTTGGAAGTGATAAGTAAAAAAGGATATGAAAATGGAGAGTTTCAGAGTTTCTTTCTCTAAGTTTACACAATGTAACCCAGTTACTTTGCTTACTAAATTGTTAATTTGCACTGAAATATCTACCTGGATATGCTGAAACCCGCTGAAATTAAAGATACATTGGGTGAAGGTTGGACTCCGATGCATCAACATCAATGGGGAGGCAGATGTAGAAATAGCGAAAGTTGCTTCATCTGAATTTTTCTTGATGCGTTATGGATCTGACACGTTGGGTATCTCCTTCACAATGTCATCTTAATGAGTGATGCCCTTTAATATTGTCGAACGAATTCTATCAAACGATTGCGCGTTAGGGCCATAATTTCTTGTTTCTTCACTCACGCCTGATATAGCGCGGTCGCACATGATCGCTTCCCGGAGTGACTGGTAAAATTACCGTCCAAACCGCCCTCTTGACACCTGGATGACATATGGAGATTCATCACTGTTGACAGTTTATTGATGCCAATGCATTGCTTGCCAAATTTTCTGCCGTCTAACGCTCGTCTATAGAAGGTTGCTGTCGGATCACTGTCAGTACTAAGGATGAGGCAAATATACTCCTTACACCCATTGTACAACTTTTCATTACAGAAAATGTAACGTATTTACATTAATCACAGGGGTCGTACCTGGTCAATTCCAGGGTTTTGGGTGTTCAACATTAACTGATTAAAAACTGATTGGTATGATTTAAGTGGACTGCCGAAATATACAAATATGTCCTAACCTTATCTAGGTAAACAATAATCAAATGGTAAATCAATCTAACAATCAGAGGCAAGCAACAATAAATTAGCTGGTAGTCCTAACCCTTACACTAATTAAAGTAGAGCCCAGTCGCCCTCAGACTACCGCATATACTGTAGGATGCGTTATTCAGGACGGACAGTATATGTGATAGCCCTTCAACCACTACACTCACTGTAGGATGCCTTATTCAGGACGGACAATGATTACAGCAGCCTGGACAGACTGGTCAGCCAATGCAGACGAGCTAACTTTATGGCTAGCCTCTTTACTGGAGGACAATCTCTTCGTGGCAGGCCTTATATCTGGTTTGTCAAACCTCAAATGGCCTTCCAAATTCACTCTCAAACTGTAACACAGGCGAGGAATTAATAACCGTAAATACTACACTTACACTCGTCTTCTCTGATCGGCTTGGTCTTCACAATAACAACAGACGACTGCGGAGTCTCAGTATATATACCCTATTAATGTCACGTGATATCAACAGTGACTAATAGAGAAATCCGCATGGTCGTATCTGAAAATTCCGAAATCATTACAAAAGTATACTTGATGATTTTTTGGCGAAACATCCTACTGGTTCAGACCACCTGAATATAATCATTAAGTAAATATTATTCTTGTCTGCCGTCACACTAGTATTACATGTTCATTCTAGAACCCCTTCCTGTCCGAAAAAAAAACACTTCATGCAATTCCTTTTCATCCCTGTTTAAAACAGGGTTTTTTTGTAGATGATGCAAATTACTGTTAATTCACACTACGCAAAAATGTATAATTCTGATAGCTGTTTTTTGTTAAATATTTTTGCATAAATTATAATCTTACCTTTGTTTACTTAGTATTTCACTGATGCGCCCTTTGAAAACAATGTAAGGTCTTTCGTTTGCATCAGCATTCAAATCATGCAGTTCAAACTGATCAACCGATAGGTTCCTATGTTCGTCGATGCCTCTTTAAGCAAACAGTTTTAAGAGAAGGCTGAATTCAGTAAATATTTTGAAGTAGAATTCCCTAAAATGTTCTTTTCCCACATTTTTTCGTTTTTTAGGACAGGGGTTCAGCTTGCCTTTTTGACAATTCTTGTTTCTTGAGCAAATAGCTCGGACATTATTGCACTTAGCGCTCGAATAAAGTGGTTTCTCATTTAAAAAGTGTAAATGGTTTCAATTTTCACAAAGAAATCTGAGAAGGTCCAAATGATACAAAGATCTAGGTGGGTACTTTTTCGTACCAACACCTACTGCGACATGGGACCTCTTTCTACACGGTATCATCCAAAAGACTGGTCTCGACGGCAAACAATGGATTGGAACTCGCGACGTAAGGATCAGCTCCTTACTCCGAGACTCTTAGAGCATACAGACAGATGAACGACGGACACCTTACTATCGCATAAGCTCTTCTGGTCTCTGACCAGTAGAGCTAAAATGATGACCTTAAACGAGTCTGTTGTTATCCTTGTTTCATCAACTTGTTTGTCAATAACTAACCCCGTTCTAGAAATTGTTCATACGTAGAGCATGATATTGCGTATCGAATCGATTGAGAGATAGTCACACTATATGCAGGAGATAAGGGTATATTGCTGCATAAGTAAGGGAAGTTGACGATTGTAAAGTTAAAGTCATCACGTTTATCATAAAGCTTTGTTGTTTGATTAACATTAACGTCTTTTTCTAGTAAAATATTCAAATATGAAACAGACGTGTCAGACTCTGTAGTATCTTTTATTTCAAGCTCTTTGGGATAGATCGTGTGGACATATGAATGGAAATAACTAAATGTGTGTTGTTAATTGATAAAAACATCGTCGATATATCTATATGTCGAGTTGAAAGCCACAGCAAGAGATTTCTTTTTCTCATGAATAAGATTTTGGATAAATTCTGTTTCATATGAATACAAAAATAGGTCTGCTAACAACGGGTCGCAATTGGTATATATGAGAATTCCAACAGATTGTTTATAAGACCTGGTCTCCAAAAACCACATAGATATTGTCAATAAAAAATCGAAGCATATTTTTAATATCAAGTTCTGAATAGTGTTGTTTAACGTCCCTCTCGAGAATTTTCACTCATATGGAGACGCATCCACTAGCCGGTGGAGAGAGCTGCAAATTTTGTCCTAAACTAGGCACTTACGGCTATTGAGCAGTGAGGGATCGTTTTCGTGCCAGCACCTACTGCGACACGTGGGACCTTTGTTTATACGGTCTCATCCGAAGGACCGGTCTTCACGTCCCACAGTGGGCTACGTAAGGATCAACTCCTTACTCCTCGACTCTAGAGCAGACGCTCTAACCACTGCGCCACGCGGGCGACATATCAGAGTGGTTTTTAACAAAATAATTTTGCAAATGACCATGCAATGACAAGGTAAGTAAATATACAAGTTTCATTTTTAGGTCACCTGAGTCACTCAGGTGACCAATTGCTATCCGTTGTCGTGCGTTAACATTTGAACATTTTCAGCTTCTTCTCTACAACCGCTCAACCAATTTCAACCAAATTTGGCATATAGCATCTATGGGTGAGGGGAAACAAAAATTTTGAATTTCATGGTCCCTGCCCCTCTGGAGCCTGAGGGTTGGAGCTAAAACCACCAAAATTATTGCAATTTTTAAAAATCTTCTTCTTTACTCCTGGACATCAAGCAGTCAAACTGTTGGCATGATTGTAATAAGCATCGAGTCCTCTACCAAAATTGTGAAATTCATGGCCCCAAAGTCAGCGGTTTTGGTGCTAGGTCGGGGCTATATAGATCATATAGTGAAAGTGCATTTTTTCTTTGAAAATCTTCTTCTCTGCTCCTGGGTATTAAATAAACTAACTAAGTACATAGTTATGAAGAGCAAGAGTGCCTTATCCAAATTTGTGAATTTCATGGTCCCATGGTCAGGGGTTCTGGTACTTGGGCGGGGCTCTATTAATTATATAGTGAAAATGCATTATTTCTTTGAAAATCTTCTTCTCTGCTCCTGGGTATTAAATAAACCAAGTACATAGTTATGAAGAGCAAGAGTGTCTTATCCAAAATTGTAAATTTCATGGTCCCAGGGTCAGGGGTTCTGGTGTAAGGGCGGGGCTTTATTGACTATGTAGTGAAAATACATTATTTCTTTGAAAATCTTCTTCTCTTCTCCTGGGTATTAAAAAATCTAAGTACAAAGTTATGATAAGCAAGAGTGTCTTTTCCAAAATTGTGATATTCATGGCCCCAGGGTCAGGGGTTCTGCTGTTAGGGCGGGGCTACATAGATCATATTGTGAAAGTGTATTATTTCTTTGAAAATCTTCTCTACTCCTTGGTATTACATAAACTAACTAAGTACATAGTTATGAAGAAAAAGAGTGCCTTATCCAAAATTTAATGAATTTAATGGCCCCAAGGTCAGAGGTTCTGGTGTTAGGGCAGGGCTCTATTGATTATATAGTGAAAATGCATTATTTCTTTGAAACTCTTCTTCTCTGCCCCTGGGTATTAAATAAATTAACTACGTACAAAGTTATGATGAGCAAGAGTGCCTTTTCCAAAATTGTGATTTTCATGGCCCCAGGATCAGGGGTTTGGTGTTAGGGTGGGGCTATATAGATAGTGAAAATGCATTATTTCTTTGAAAATCTTTTTCTCTGCCCCTGGGTATTATTTAAACAAACTAAATACATTGTTATGATACGCAATAATACTTCTTCCAGAATTGTGAATTTCATGGCTCCAGGGTCAAGGGCTCTGGTGAAAAAGGGGGAGGGGGCGGGCTGTATTGATTATATAGTGAAAAAGCAAAATTTCTTTGAAAATATTCTTTTCTCTTCTGGTTTAAAAGCAAAGAAACTATGTGTATAGTTATGATGAGCAAGAGTGCTTCTTCTAGAGTAGTGAATTGCATTAGCCCTTGGTCAGATGTGCTGGCGTAAGGGTGGGGCTCTTGATAATATAGTGAAAATGCATTAATTCTATGTAATAATCCTGTCTGCTCCTTAGTGTTAAGCAGATAAACAGTGATAACTTATAATGAGCAAACTTCTGGTCCCAGGGTCAGATGCTCTGGTGTTTCTCGGTTTTGGGGGGGGGGGGGGGGCTCTATTGATAATATAGTGAATCTGTAGTAAAAATTCATTATTTCTTTAAAAATCTTCTCTGCACCTGGGCATATCAGAGGCAACAAGAGTAAATGTTTTAATAAGGAAGGGTAATTTTTATCAGATTTTTGAACACCTGGACCATTTGGTCAAGTGTTCTGGTCCTGGACAGGGCTCTATTAATTTTTATTCTACTGAGAGGAGTAATTCCCCTTTGCCATTTACTTTTGATGATTAATCACTGTAGTTAATGTATTTGAAAGGTTAATAGAATAAAGGAATTATGCAAGAATTTTTATTGTATAATACAAAAGTACTTTTATAGTTTTAATGATCAGTTAGACTTGTAAGTAAAAGATAAATAAAAATGAGACAAAAATAACTTGTCTTATTAAATGTTCATCAAAGACCAAGAGAGGCCAATGTAAGAGTGTTTCAACAAGGAAGTAAAATAGTACAGAAGCACTGATAGTTTGTTAATATACTGTATGGTGAAAGTGATAAATGGCGAACAGATTAGAACTTAGTTTATGAACTGTTATTGAATGCTAGACTGATTATTTTGTTGATCCTGATCATCCTATTTTTCTTGCTTTTGGGCTTCACCTTTCAGTTCATTTCATACTTTATGGATTCTCTAAATTGTTGTATTATACTCAGGTGACCGTTAAGGCCATTGGGCCTCTTGTAATTGAAAAAGCAGCTGTCAATGATGTCAAAAAGCCAGGACTTTAATTTATCATGGGGAATTTTTGTATAAAGAGTTGAAAAGTCGTAAGTTTTTATGTTATTGATTTTGGCAATTTTCCAAATAAATAATAAAAGATTGAAGCCATCAACTTTTTGTTAACTGAAATGCCATAAGTGGATGGAGGGAACTATACTTTATGCACGCTTGATCAAGCAAAATATATCATACGAAGAGGCACGATTTCGAGTGGTCAGTCCGGGTATCAGCATGGAGGAAGACGGTATGGATTTCGCGTTGTCTCAGCTCTCGATATTACTGAGGCCGAAGTCGCCCGCGTGGCGTAGTAGTTCGTCTGTCCGTCCGTCTGAAAACAATTGTTCAAAACGTACTCCTCCTACAATTTTAGACTGATTTCAATATAACTTGGCAATAAGTAGACTACACTAAGATACATAATTCTGTTTATTGGTTTTTGATTTCAATGCTTTGCCATGTTTATAGAGATTTCTGGGAAATACTTTCAAAACGCTACTCCTCGTGCAGTTTTGGTCTGATATCAATATAACTTCGCACACAAGTAGACTATACCAAGATACAGAATTCTGTGTATCGGTTTTGATTTCAATGAACGGTGTTGCCATGGTAACTAAAAGTGGAGACTTCTTGGAAATACTTTAAAAACGCTACTCTTCCTAGAGTTTTGATCTGATTTCAATATAACTTAACACACATGTTGACTACACTAAGTTACATAATTTTTTATTTCAGTTTTTGATTTCCGTGAACAGTGTTGTTTTAAAAGGCTACTCCTCCTACAGTTTAGTCTGATTGCAATAAATCTTGCCACAAAAAGAGACTAAACCAAGGATCATTATTCTATTTTTTGCTGTTGCAAAGCTTCAAGTAAAAGTGCTACTTTTATCATCCTTTATAAGTACACCCAGTAAAGCTACAGTCTTGTCAGAGACTCCTGGTTTAAGTTCTTTGGCCTTGTCAATAAATACAATCTATAATTCACTCATATGCTGACTGATGTCTTTCATACTTAGTGTTAGGCCATTATTTACACACTGAATTGTCGATAGATTTTCCCGTTATTTACCAATCATGGCAATAAGCACACAGCGGGTGTGACTGGTCGGCAGAGGATGCTAACTCCTCCATGTCAACTGATCCCACATCTAATGTTTAGGTCCCTGTTTGGTCTAGATCTGCTCCTGATTTGTATTGTTTAATTGTTTTAAAATGCCATCGGGTATTTAAAGCAAACCAATAGAAAAACATACGCTAACTTTAACATACTTTACATACTTTAATGCTCAGTAAGTACTTTGCACAAATAATAAAATCCTATTATGGGCATTCTAAAGCTTAAGGACTGGATCAGGTATATTGAGAAATGTGCTTTATTAACACAAGTTCAAATGAAATATCAGGATACTGACACTGCAAACCAGTAGGGGCCATATCAGCGTACATGCAAAGGTATTTGACTAATAAACCCCAAGGTCCAGGAATGAAATGTGGAGATACCAAGCAGTATTTATGTCACAAGACCATTTTCACAATGCAAACCAGAAGCAAAGCAAACACGATATTTTAAACAGGAACTATTTTCTGTGACGCAGAATAAATTTATATGCCAAATGAGGTACTAATGTGACTGACAAACAAACCATTCAGCTAAACGAGTCGAACTACATTATTGATTACTACAAACAAAAATCTGACGAACTGCACCATCAATTTTTTTCTACTGGCTTTTTTGTTTTTGATTTTTTTTGTTCTTTGCAAGATGCAATTTCAGAAGGTAACATAAACCTAACCAACATTACCCTGAAATATATGATGCCACTCTTCTACTCCCATTCTTTTTTAATCAAAGTACATGACTGAGTGCATTGACTTTGTTCTTGTTAGGGCAGCATCTTTCATAAATGCAACTGGAAAGGCCAGGACACAACAAAGTTGCTGATATTGAGAACGAAAATCAGGTTAAAATGTTAAAGGATTTGATTCGCGGCCTATGTGCAAATAAAACGGTAATACAATTGTGAAAATTTCTAAGATGGCTCCAGTTATTCACAGTATGTTCGATAATCTTTGTGCAATGACCTCGAGACAGAATTTTCACACGACTCACAAAGCCAGACCATGTGACCAAGATTCTAAAGAACAACAATCCTTGGCAAAACACTCCTGGTCGTCATTTAAAAGCATTCAAAGACATTTCCAAAGTCCACGTAGTTTTAATCAACAACATTTTGAAATGTGTGTTATGAACACTGTTGACAGTTCCTACCAACGACGACAGAGAAAGTGATGATGATGAATAAATTCATTAACATTTATGTGGTGACTCTGAATCCGGAGTTCCGCATTCCGTCTTTGTGTATTTTAATTTTAAAACAAGAAGACTGCTCACTAGTAAAACCCCCGCTCTGATGTGAATATACGGTTACCCTCTCATGTTGACATCGAATTCATACAAAAATGAATCCCACCATCTGGCATGCCTAAACAAAAATTGTGAGAAAACTGTAACAGAAACTTGGTACAGACAGATGCACGGATAAACATGAAGTTGACGTCAGATTTATACAAAAATGAATCCCACCATATGGCCTGCCTAAACAAAGAGTGTGCTAAAATTTCAAGCATCTGTGATGAGTAGTCCCTGAGAAAACTGCAATGAAAAAATTGTTATGGACAGACGCACGGATAAACAGGAAGTTGATATCTAATTCATATAAAAACAAATCCCTCCATTTGGCATGCCTAAACAAAGATTGTGCTAAAATTTCAAGCATCTTCGCTGAGTAGTTGCTGAGAAATATGCGACGGAAATTTGGTACGGACAGACGCACGGATAAACACGGAAGTTGACATCGGATTTGAACAAAAATGAATCCGACCATATGGTATGCCTAAACAAAGATTGTGCTAAAATTTCAAGCATCTGTGATGAGTAGTTGCTGAGAAAACTGTGAGGAAAATTTGTTACGGACAGACACACGGACACACAGACAGACACACAAGGGTAAAACCACAGGGGCTTGCTCCCGGCGTGTAATAATTATTTATTTAAAAAAAAAAATCATATACGTTAATACTAAAACTACACAAGGGAGGACGCCATTTTGGACTCGCTCTTTAGGACAGTTGATAGGGACAGAAAACGAAAGTAACCTCGGCGTTTTACATTCGAATACGGAATTAGAACGCGGTTTTTTCAAATTTATAATTAGAGGCCGTGTTAACTAGTAGAAAACACCCGAGATTTTCGAATGTATTTTCGTTTTCTGTCCCTATCAACTGTCCTAAAGAGCGAGTTTGGATTATTATTAGTCTGAAATGTGTATTGTAGAGGCTCCAAGGGGAAAATTTAAGCATTATGTCCTAGAAGAATCATTACTTAGACAGATCCGAGGCGGTGAGTCAGTAAAATACGGGAAAATATAACGAAAACAGAGGTTGAAGCGAGGAAGGGGTCCAAAATGGCGTCCTCCCTTGTGTAGTTTTAGTATTAACGTATATGATTTTTTTTTAAATAAATAATTATTACACGCCGGGAGCAAGCCCCTGTGGGTAAAACAGTATACACCACCCTCTCCTTCGGAGCGGGGGTATAATAACAGGAAGTATAAGATCGTACATGAAACTTTTATGCAGAGCAAGCATGCTGTTGTGCACTATTATTTTATGCAGAAATTACGTGTTTTGGCCCTGCACAGTGTGTTTTATCTACAAATTATATGAATTATTATTTATCACTGTTATTTTGAATCTTGTAATTTTTACTATTTAAAACCCTTTTATCGGAGATTTTGTTGCACGAGCGTAATGTAAACAAACCTGGAATTTACTTCATAACATTTAGGTCACGTTTTGCTTAAAATATTTGGTATATTCTTTAAAATAGCATTTATGTGCCGTCTTGTAAGCCGGATTTTTTTTTTCTTCCGGTACGCTTTGGTTTTTCTTTTTCTTTTCTTTTTTTGTGTTTACACTTGCTATTTCCGTGCATGCAGCTCAAAGTATTTTCTCGTCACTCGTCGCCTTACTCAGTACATGTACAGTCATACTGTTGTTACAGTTTATTACTCTGCCCACAATTTCATATATTTACCTTCTTACAGTTACTTGTATTATGCTTATGAATTTTCGGCAATGAATTTCTTTATTTTTTTTTTCTTCTAAAATATATGAAAATTGATTAAATTTTTTGCCTGGAATTCAGAGAAGTTAAATTTGTCATATCTATTGTACATGTTTGCTGATATTTGCAAAGTGTTTCTATTTAAATAATGCTAATTTACAAATATATCTCAGTATTGTGTTCTATTTATTGTGAATATAAGTATTTTTTCAGATTTTTCACAAATTTTGTAAATTTGAGCATTGTACATTACATTTATTTTTATGTTGTCTATTGTAGCTTTACACGTACGTATTATCGCATTATTGAATTATGGAGTTTTCAATAAAAGATAAAAACGGTTTAACTGGCTGTATTTTATGGACACAGCATAGTGCAAAGATTACAGAATTTTAACTACAGTCATGGCTCATAACCTGGGGAGGATTTTTACAGAAGATGGTGAAGATACATCACGTAGACTGCACACCCTCACACCTAAAGCACAGGAACGATACCTAGAAGTTCACAGGTATAGACACATACTTTCACGCTTCTCAGAGGATATCAAAAGTGTTTTGCTAGAACGTGCACCATGTCCTAAAGAAGTCAATGTACTAAGATCATTTAAAGAAAAACTTGAAGACAGTTTAAAACGTTACCAAGATTTTCATGAAGAATTCAGTAATTACCTTAATAGAACGTACACAGCTGATAGCTTGGATGAGTTAGACTCTCTAAAGAAGGAATTTAGTGAGCTGGATAAGAAAGTACACAGCGCATTAGTGAAAGTACAAGATGACATTGACTTTGTTCAGTTCGAAGCCATTTCAAAAACATCTCATAGTTCGGCCAGTTCTAGATTTACAACTCTTAGCAGACGTTCATTACATAAAGCTGAAGAAGCCAAAACTCGATTAAAAATTGCTAAACAGTCTGCACAACTTAAAAATCAATCCAAAGAATCCAATTAAGAATCCAAAATCGCCTAAGAATAGAAAATACTCAAAACCTCCAGTAAGCAGCAAAAAGAAGATTTAGATACAGTAATAGATTTAATGCAAAAACAGGAAGAACCTGACATTGCTAGTATGCGTCATTTGAATTTGAAGAGGAGGAAGAAAATATTAAACATGAAGATTCAAAACCCAGTGTTCCTAGTGTATCTGGAGAGCAGAAAAACACTTGTTGACAATTTCACATTAAACCCCAATGCTGAGCCTTTCATATTTAATTGTGGATCTCGTACAAACTTTCAACAGGAAGTTCGCCCTGACACAAATAAAGGAAATTATCCTTTACGTATTTCAGACGCCCACCATTATGTTCATCAGAGAAACGTCGACAATTATTGTTCTCCGTTGCTACAGATACCAACACTATCTACTGTGAATTTACCATCACAAAACTATTCAGATGCCTCAAATTTCTTTCTTAAGAAGAATTTCCTTTAGAAAGTTTTCAGCAACAACGTTTTGATGACAAACCAGATAGACATGTAGTGTGGAAAACAGAAATAAGATGTTCACCAGAAGAATTAACTTTGAGTAACTGTACAAACAAAAACTCATCAGCTCACAGACTGGTTATGAGCCTTAGAGCTTCCTGTGCGAGTTATCCAGAATTATGCTTACTTAACATCTGGAATCGTATGGATGAAGGATTTGGATCTTCTGAGTTAGTTGAATCATGTTTGAAATCTAGACTGCAAATTTTAACATATTTTACAAATCAAAAGAAGGTGTATGAACTACATGATCCGTGAAAGGTATTCCAGAATACAGTGTGTTGTTTTCTTACCTTGATTCTTCTCTTGGATTGAAACCTGTAATTCAGCGACTTCCTCGATATCTCATAAGAGAAGTGGATTAATCGTGTGGTTCATTACAAGAAAGAACATTGTGTAGTCTTCCCTCCTTTCAGTGAGTTTGTGGCTTTTATTGGTAAGATGAGCATCATCAGAAATGATCCTGGATTAACGTTTTATACATCAAAGGGAGATCGCCTTGAACGCAAAGGACAACATAAAGTTAAACCTACTGTGTGTACCCACAAAACTGACATTTCATCTGAAACAATGAATGCTGCACATCAGTGTTTGATTCACAAAGGATCTCGACATACCATAAACAAGTGTAAAGCTTTTAGAACCAAGAGTATCGAGGAACGCAAACATATATCACGTGATCATAACATTTGTTTTCGTTGTTGTGAAACGTCAGATCACTTTTTTAACCGCTGCAAAGTCAAAGTTTTGTGTGATGTGTGTAGAAGTACCTACCATTGTACAGCTCTTCATGAGGATGTTAATAACCGCCAGATGTCAAGGAATTATTCTTCCCGATTAAACTTTGGCGAGAAAAGCTCACCTTCTGGGATCGTGAAGCAGTCAGTTACTTCGAACTGTACTGACATCTGTGGTGAATTTAGTGGAAAGTCACGTGCAATAATTGTACCAGTGCGTGTATTTGTTCAAGGTCAACGTCAAGTATCAGTTGTGACTTACGCTATATTGGACGAACAAAGCAACAACACTCTAGGTAAAAGTTACCTTTTTGACTCTCTGTGTATTAAAACTCTTCCAGTTGACTACACAATGCAATTATATTCAGGCAAGGTTACCAGTAGTGGGCGTGTTGCTGACACCCTTATCGTCGCGGCAATCAGTGGTAATCTTCAGTTGAAGTTGCCACCTGTCTTGGAGTGTGACAACATACCAAACAGGCAGAAATTCCTACACCGGATATCGCTCACCATTATCCACACATGCAGGATATTGCTCGACACCTACATCCGTTAGATCCGTCTATGGAAATTCTACTTCCAGAAGCCAGTCACGTTATTGTTCAGAGATTAGGACCATCACGATTTCCCTTCGCTCAACAGTCTCCCTTAGGATTGATATTTATTGGAGATGTTTGTCTGGGAAACAAATTCCACCATTACACGTCAACAGAACTTTCATCGATATAAGTGGTCGACCTACAATGTTGGAACCTTGCAAACAAACATTAAACATACAGAACACTGTTATCGGAAAAATAAATATCTTCAAGAAAACACCAGACGACAATAATTTAGGCCTCTCGATTGAAGATCGCACTTTTCTGAATATCATGGACAACAAGTTTCATCTTGATCCCATTGAGAGAAAATGGACTGCTCCGTTGCCCTTCCGGCAAAATCGTGAACAACTTCCAGACAATTACTCACAAGCCTTGTTTCGAGTTAAAAGTCTTGATACCTCTTTAAGCAAAAACAACGCCAAGAAAGAACATTTCATTTATGCAGAAAATATTTGACTGTGATCATGCAGAATTAGGTCCATATATACCACCCGAAAAGGAACGTTGGTACCTTCCACTGTTCGGAGTGTACCATCCTCGTAAACCCGACCAAATACGCGAGGTCTTCGACACCTCAGCTGAATTCAAGGGTGTGTCTTTGAACCAACAAATGCTACAGGGACCAGATTTCATAAACAATCTCCTAGGAATTCTTATTCGATTTAGGAAGGAAAAAGTAGCCGTAGTTGCAGGCATTCAAGCATGTTTCATTCGTTTCTGGTGGATAAAGACCATTGTGACTATTTACGCTTCCTCTGGCACAAAGATAATGACTATGAAAAACCATTGGTTACTTACCGCATGAAAGTTCATGTTTTTGGCAATAGCTCCTCTCCCTCCGCTGCAATGTATGGGTTACGTCAGACTGGTGATCTAGCTGCTAAATCCTATGGACAAGAAGTGAAAAATTTCATTGTAAATGACTTTTACGTAGACGACGCTTGAAATCTTTTGCAACAACTCACGAGGCAGTCAGCCTCTTACAGAAAACTCAAGATGCTATTAGGGAGTATGGTAACATAAGACCTCACAAATACGCATCCAACGACAAGGAAGTTATGGAAACCTTTGACTCTAATGACTTAGGCCAAGAACCTTGTTGACTTGAATTTTAATAAGGATGTTTTTACTCAAAGCAGTCTTGGACTTCTGTGGGACTTCCAGACAGATACCATTAGAATCAAAGTTTCTAGTGAAAACAAACCATCTACAAGGAGAGGTGTTCTATCTATTGTGAACCGTCTTTATGATCCTCTTGGATTCATCGCTCCAGTTGTTATTCAAGACATGATTATTTTGCGGAAAGTAGTGTCAAACACGTCCAACTGGGATAAAGCCCTACCTCATTATCTGCTTGAAGAATAGGAGAAATGGAAAAATAACGAATCTGACTTGGAAAAATTACATATTCCTCGAGTAATTGTTCCGAATTTGAGTGAAGCATTTAGGAAAGAACTACTTACTTTCTGTGATGCGTCAAAACTAGCCATTGGTGCTGTTTGCTATTTAAAAACACAGTATCCCAATGGTTCTACTTCTCAAAGATTCGTTTTAGGAAAATTTAAAGTAGCACCTGACAGTTGATATACAATCCGTAGACTGGAACTGTGTGCCGCTGTCCTTGCCGTGGACATAGGACAAATAGCAAAAGAATAGTTAAAGGATAGAAATAGAAGAAGTGATCACTTTAGCGACAGTCGAATCGTATTAGGGTACATACACAATGTAAAGAAACGTCGTGTATGACAGTAATCGTATTGCTCACATTCTTAGTCTTAGCAGTCCGTCACAGTGGTGTTACATTCGTAGTGAGATCAACACGGCAGATGTAGGCACGAGAGGAATCCTCCCGAGTGAAATGCAAAACTGTGTTTGTTTGTATGTTGTTTAACGTTCCTCTCGAGAATTTTTCACTCATATGGAGACGCCACCACTTGCCGGTGGAGAGCTGCAAATTTTGTCCTATACTCGGCACTTACGGCCATTAAGCAGTGAGGGATCTTTTTCGTGCCAGCACATACTGCGACACGGGACCTTTGTTTATACGGTCTCATCCGAAGGACCGGTCTTCATGTCCCACAGTGGGATTCGAACCAGTGACGTAAGGATCAACTCCTTACTCCGCGACTCATACAGAGACGTCACCATATACCGGTGAAAGGCTTCCAATTTTGAGCTTTACTCAGCTCTCGGGGCCTCTGAGCAGTGAGGGATCTTTATCGTGCCAACGGCTACCGTGGCACGGAGCCTCAGTTTTTAAGGTCTCAAACAAAGGACCCGCAACTTTCACTTCAAAGTGCCGAGCGCATGGCGAAGGAACAGTTGCAACCCAATTTTATCGACTAAGGTCAGTCGCGGTCGAGATTCGAATTCACGACCTCCCGGTCACGGAGTGAGCGCTCTACCGACTGAGTTGCCATGAACGATCAATTAAAAATTAGAATGAAGACCATGAATGTTTTGCATTTGTATACCTTGCCAAAATCACCCTTTCGCAAAATAAGTCAAGCATAAAACTTAATGTGAAAAAGTGTTCAATTCTGTTGAGATAGCTTAATGGCTAATTGATTGTCTCGTATCACTTAGAGAGCAATTCCCCAAGTGTCTAGTGTATTGTAATTTAATTAAAGATGCTTCAATAATATTCCAGTATATCATTACCCATTATGTGGATGTTTCACTCGAAATCGGCGCAAAAGACCAACGACAGGATAATTTTCGATTTGAATGTTCAAGGATTTCATTCTCTTGTGCACTATGGACCTCCACAGACGATGGTAGACTTGATCCAAGAAATAGGTCGAATAGGTAGGGACAGTATGTCATCATGTGCAGTATTAATACACATTTCCTAAAATGTGCGCAACATAGATTATGACGTAAAAAATGTCCTTCGTGACAACACTTGCAGAAGACTTTCCATAACGATATCATTTCTGAAAGACTCGGAACTTAACGTAATTCATGGGGAAATGGAAAAAGATACTTCTTGTGACATATGTGAAGGGAAGTGCAATTGTTCATGTAAATGTCTTCTGTCACCATTTGAAAAACTTTTGAAAAGTGAAACTGAACATGAGGAAGATGATGAACATGAGACAAATTCTGCATCTGAGGAAAGCTCGAATGACTTGGAAGACTTTTGACTTTCAACACTTATTGAACTGTTTTACAGGATTATACTAAACAAGTCTGTGAGGCGAATGCTCACTAGTAATGCACCCGTTCTGATGTGACTATACCCTCTCATGTTGACATCCAATTTATACTGAAATGAATGCCAATATATGTCTTGCCCAAATAAAGAGTGTGCTAAAATTTCAAGCATCTGCAATGAGTAGTTGCTGAGAAAACTGTGATAGAAATTTGGTATGAACAGACGAGATAACAGGAAGTTGACATCATATTCTAACAAAAATGAATCCTACAATATAGCACGGCTAAACGAAGAGTGTCATCACATTTCAGGCATTTGTGATGAGTTGTTGCTGAGAAAACTGCGACGGAATTTTTTTTTGTATTTGGTACGGACAGATGCACGGATAAATAGAAAGCTGACATCGGATTCAAACAAAAATGAATCCCACCATATGGCATGCCTAGACAAATCATCTACGATAAGTAGTTGCTGAGTAAACTGTGATGAAAATTTGTAACGGACAGACACACAGACAGAGACAGACATATGCAAGGGTCAAGCAGTATACCTCCTCTCCTTTGTAGCGGGGGTATAATTATTAACAAGAGGCCCATGGGCCTTGAATCGCTCTTCTGATAAACTGTACAACCTATCACTTCTATTTGAAGCCTCGAAGTATCCTGTATATTTACATAAACCCTTGAAATTCCAATTCACACTCTGAGAACCCAAGATGATTCTAAGCCAATTAGTACCTGAGAGTTGGTCATGGTGACCTACTTATCACTTGTCATTCTCTGAGGACCCATCAACTAAGTTTGATGATTCTAAGCCAATTAATACCTAAAATATTTTTTAAAATTATAATCATAAAATTTTATAAGTAGGTCAAAGTGACCTACTTTTCAATTGTTTTACTCCAAAGACCCAAGATGCATCAACTGACAAAGTTTGATGATTCTAAGCCAATTAGTACCTGTAATATTTAATTAAAGCCATAAATTTTCAAAAGTAGGTCACCGTGACCTACTTTTCAGTTGCTGTACTCCGAGGACCAAATATACATCAACTGACAAAGTTTGATGATTCTAGCCAATAAGTACCCAAAATATTTAATTACAGCCATAAATTTTCAAAAGTAGGTCACGGTGACCTACTTTTTCAGTCAACCTACTCTGAGGACCAAAGATGCATCAACTGACAAATTTTGACGATTCTAAGCCAAATAATTCCTGAAAATATTAAATACAGCCATAAAATTTCAAAAGTAGGTCACCGTGACCTACTTTTCAGTTGTTGTACTCCGAGGACCCAAGACGCATCAACTGACAAAGTTTAATGATTCTAAGCCAATTAGTACCCGAAATATTTGATTAAAGCCATAAATTTTCAAAAGTAGGTCACCGTGACCTACTTTTCAGTTGTTGTACTCCGAGGACCCATGACGCCTAAACTGACAAAGTTTTATGATTCTAAGCCAATTAGTACCCAAAATATTTTATTAAAGCTATAAATTTTCCGAAAGTAGGTCACGGTGACCTACTTTTTAGTCGACCTACTCCGAAGACCCATGACGCATCAACTGACAAAGTTTGATGATTCTAAGCCAATTAGTACCCGAAATATTTAATTAAAGCCATAAATTTTCAAAAGTAGGTCACCGTGACCTACTTTTTAGTCGATCTACTCTGAAGATCCAAGATGCATCAACTGACAAAGTTTGATGATTCTAAGCCAATTAGTACCCGAAATATTTAATTAACGCCATAAATTTTCAAAAGTAGGTCACTGTGACCTACTTTTTAGTCGACCTACTCCGAAGACCCAAGATGCATCAACTGACAAAGTTTGATGATTCTAAGCCAATTAGTACCTGAAATATATAATTATAGTCATATAAATTGAAAAGTAGGTCACGGTGACCTACTTTTCAGTTGACCTTTTTTGAGGACCCAAGATGCATCAACTTACAAAGTTTTATGATCATAGGACTTAAAATGTCCAAATTATGCCTCTAAAACGCTTTGAAATCGAATGCCTGCAAAGTTCAAAAAGTAGGTCACTGTGACCTACTTTTTAATAAATATGTTTTATGGCCCCAAGATGCATCATCTTACAAGATTTAATGATTCTAAGCCTCCCCGTATTCGAATTAATGACCTTAATTGTTTTAAAAAAGATTAGCCATTAAATTCAAAAAGTAGGTCAAGGTGACCTACTTTTTAGTTGACGTACTTTGAGGACCCAAGATGCATCAACTGACAAAGTTTGATGATCATAGGCCTTAAATTGTTCAAAATATGCCTCTAAATCATTTTGAAAAAGAATGGCCACAAAATTTAAAAAGTAGGTCACCGTGACCTACTTTCGAGTCAACATCATATGAGGTCCTTAGATGCACCAACTGACAAGATTTGATGATCCTAGTCCTTATAGTAAGCAAAATATCAACATTTTAATAAAATGTAATTTTTGGTCAACTTTGAAGTGACCTTGAGACCACGCCCTATCCTCATCCTTTTGTGTAAGTTTGGTGATAATCTGCCCAGTGATCCTTGAGAAGAAGATTTTTTAGCAACCAGTACTTTTGTTTCTATTTTCCTAATTATCTCCCCTTGTTAAAGGGTCACAACCCCAGTTTTAGTATAAAAGGGAGCCCTTGGGCCAAGGATACCCTGTGACAAATTTGACAATAATTGGCCAAGGGGTTCTTGAGTTATGGCCCATATTCTAAAAAGTTTACGCACACCGCACAAATGGCCATAGCATTAGCTCTTTGAGCCTTTGGCTCAGAAGAGCTAAAAATGATCTAAGTAATCCTCATTCATCCCACGTGTACTATTTGACTTTCAAAATATGTATAATATAAATACAACAACACAAATTTGTTGACCTTCTATTAAATACTTTATATGACAAATATAAAAGATGAAAATATCATACAGTTTGTTACGATAATACAATTTAAAATTTAATGTATTCGTATTTCATCAACATAATGGTAAGAGTAGTACTTAAAAAGTTACTGTCATTGCTCTGAAGGCCGCATGAACTACATCAGGAAAGATTATGTGAAAACCAAGTTAATCAGTTAATTGATTCAATTTATAACTTGAGAAATCAAATACCACCTAAGGCCATTCCAAGTTTTTTTCTATGTTTAAGGTCCACCCTTTCAGTCAAAAACTTAACTACCTATTCACAAAACAGAATTCTTTTACACATAAATGAGATCATGTAATGAAGTTTAAACATTAATACAGTATTTCTCTTTGAAATATAAACTTAACAAATAAAATAAAACAATAACAATAAAATAAAACAAATACAAGTAAAAAAAATAACTTTCTCATGAAAACAAGTTCAAATTCATTGTTCACGTTTTTCTTTTATGAGAAAGCGTTTTGTTTCCCCTTGTTCTCTCCTGTATCCCTGAGTCCTTGCATGACAACACCGTTCGTTGAAATAAAAAAAACCGATACACAGAATTATGTATTTTAGAATAGTCTACTTATATGCCAAGTTATATTAAAATCAGACCAAAACTGTAGGAGGAGTAGCATTTTGAAAATTTGTTTACAGACGGACGGACACCTTACTTTCGCATAAGCTCCTCTGGTCTCTAACCAGTAGAGCTAAAAATGCACTACCTATTTCAGAAATGAAGTTAAAGGAAAATATACTGTATTATGGCTTATGGATATGTTCAAGAAAACCTGTAATGTGGAGGTACTTGAAACCGTTACATGCAGAACTATCAAAATTAGAACATGGAGTTGAAATGCATGACAACAAGGATCAGCGATTTGTTGTTTATACTTCCATTCCAGTCGGAGGATCCAAAGGTCCTGAGAGAACCATTGAATCCCCCAAAACTGATGTTAATGATGGAATAACCAAAATACAAAACAATATTAAAAAATATATTGTGAGTGAAAGGGCCATTTTGGTTCCTATTTTTAAAGAACATTGATGTAATTCATGGCCATTGCATTGATTCTATCTATGGAGTATGTACAGGTGTGATGAGAATGATTCTAAGCTTTTGGTTTGACAAAACTTTCAAGGAGGAGACCTTGTCACCTTTTTTCTGGAGAATGTTGTGAATCAAAGCCTTGCTGCAATCAAACTAATATTCACATAAAAAGACCCCCTAGAAGCCTGATGAATTATGCCACTCGAAGTCTGCTGAATTTCGAAACTTTCCGTTTTTGTGGGGTATTCCTGTTCTTGATAGAATTTTAACACGGGAGTATTTTATGCATTTTTGTTTATTGGTCAGAGGCATCTACATTCTTTCAAGAGAAGACACGTCACAATTCGACTCAAATACTGACAAATGTCTTTTTAAATTTGTTGAATTGTTTTCAACCTTATACCCAGAGAGAAATCTAACAATGAATTGTCATCAGTTATTTCATATTGTAGACTCGGTTCGTGCTAATGGTCCATTAGTTTCTAATAACTGTTTTATATTTAAAGATCTGAATGATTTCATCATGAAAATATACATGGAACAACTGTTGTCGACACACAAGTTATGAATGCTACTACGATGCAAGCACTACCATCATTACGAGAATTATAAGTCGACAATACTGAAGACTCTTTATTAATCACAAAATATCCTATAGTTTTGCCAGAGATCAACATGTCCAATAATTTATTTTTACAATAGCTCCAAAACTATGTGGTTTATAAAGTTAAAACTTTTACAGTTTATTAATATATCATTGATTAACAGATAACAAATACTTTTTTAAAAAATACTTTAAAAAATATTTATCGAGAAAAATTCTTTAAAAACATTTTTTTTTAATTTAAAAACATAGGTAATCAAAGATTACGAAGCACACCTCGACGAATGTTATCTATAAGTAAGGCAAATTTCACATCATATTCTTTTTTTAGTTAGTGTACATCCCAAGATCAGTATGGAGTAGTGTACCTGCTCCAAAAACTTTAACCTGGTCACTTATCTGGAATATCTAGGTCAGATCCAGCATCCGAAGCAAGTGTGGTAGTGTCCATCCCTAGATGCATCATCCATGCAAATTTGGTCCAGGATGGGCTTATAGTTACTTGGGAATGGACCTGCTCCAAAAACTTAAACCTGGTAACTCATCTGGAAAATATTGGTCAGATCCAGCATCCGAAGCAAGTGTAATAGTATTCATCCCTAGATACATCATCCATGCAAGTTTGGTCCAGGTTGGGCTTATAGTTACTTGGGAATGGACCTGCTCCAAAAACTTTAACCTGGTCACTCATCTGGAAAATATAGGTCAGATCCAGCATCCGAAGCAAGTGTAATAGTATTCATCCCTAGATACATCATCCATGCAAGTTTGGTCCAGGTTGGGCTTATAGTTACTTGGGAACGGACCTGCTCCAAAAACTTTAACCTGGTTACTCATCTGGAAAATGTGGGTCAGATCCAGCATCCGAAGCAAGTGTGGTAGTGTCCATTCCTAGATGCATCATCCGTGCAAGGTTGGTCCAGGTAGGGCTTATAGTTACCTGGGAATGGACTTGCTCCTAAAACTTTAACCGGGACGCCGACGCTAACACCGACGCCGGGGGTATAGCATAAGCTCATTTCGACTTCGTCGAGGTGAGCTAAAAATGCATACATTTTTTTTTTTTTTTTAAAAATACAACTAATTAATTCCGTACTTTTAGTGAAAGCCATCATTGCAGAAACAATATATGTTTATCAATGAATGGCAAGTTGGACTTTGATAGCCTCTGAAAAGTTGTTCTCCCTGTTTATTTTGTCCAAATGTTAAGATTAAAACCGAAAGTACATTGCAAATGGCGGATTTTATAAGGGTCTTGTCTTGCTTTTATTAACAGCCTTTCAGAGACCATTCAAGTACAACTTGCCCTTCATTGATAAGCATATATTATTTCTGCAATAATGGTTTTCACTAAAAGTACAGAATTAAGCAGGTGCATTTTTTTCAAAATATGCAAATTTTTTCTCAAAAAATACATATTTTTTAATATTTGTTTTCAAGTTATAATTTCTGTCTGTAAATCAATGATATATTATAAACTGTAAAAGTTTTAAACTTTATACCTCACATAGTTTTGGAGAAATTGTAAAAATAATTTTTTTTTGACATCTCGACCTTTGGCAAAACCTTAACGCTTTGTGTGCTGATATGTGTACTGCAGTCAAGTAGTCTCAGTACGGAGTTGTTTGGGAAAATTCAAGCTAATAGCAGTTGATTTAAGTTAATCATAAATATTTCTACTAACTCTTGACCAATTTTGTTTAAATTTAAAACAACACTTAGAAATACTTCATCCCATTTTTTAGTATTTCTTTTTTTAAATTGGTCACACTTTGTTGTCATGGCAACTGATTTTTTGCTTTAAAAATGACAGTTGAATGGCGTAATCTGTGGCAACCCATCAGAAGAATAGTTTAAATATAAGAAATGAATATAATTTTTGAAAATTCATGAGGTACATGAACTTCAATGCTTCATGCGGGAATATTTATCACAAAGCGCTAACGCGCTTCATGAAATATGCCGGCGTGAAATGTCCTCGTGAATCTTCAAATTTTAAATTCATTTAAGAAGATTTGGTTCAAAAGTACACTGTACTAAGATACAAACTCGAAGGAAGTGTTTTATCCTGTGCTTTACTAAAATATACCAAATACTCGTACACCCCAGAAAAACTTGAGTTTCTTCAGAGACCTGGTTTAAAAAATGAATTACATGTAAGTAGCTACCAAATCTATGCAGCATAACCTGGTGGGCTTGGGCAAAATACTATTCATAAACGTTGGGCCAATTGATATTGTTTTTGTATCATTGTGATGTTGGCAACACAGTTTATATAATTAATAGATAATAATAAAATTGCATGTGACAGCCAGAATTAAATATTTAATCTCAACATTTGTAAAATTATTAACAATATACTACAAATTTCATCCTTTGCATGAATAAGAGTAATCCTACAGTCATGATAATTTAACCTGACATTTAACATGTGTAAAGATAGAATATGTAGCCCTGAAAGATATAACAAAAAAAAAAATACTTTGTTTCATGAGTCACTCTTCATAATTTTGGTGCATTCGTTTAAATGCCAGAATGTAATCCTGTTTTGTAAGAAAAGCTCAAAACAGGGCTCAATACACAAAGCTACTTTGCACTGAGGGCACTGGTATGCGCTTTGTCTCCCTGGCCTTTCCCTTCCTTGAGCTTGCTCATTCACAGCAACCTTTGAGCAGACCACACACTGTCTGCATATTGGCTTTCGACTGGTGGAGATCTCTACTGGAAAGTCTCTCCAGAATCTTTCCCCCAGGCCTTCCTGACACATGTACATGAAACCCTAGAGAATATGCAACCAAAAACCTAATTTGTTTGAACTTTGGGGGTTTTATAAACACATGATTTCAGAACCAAAGGAATAGGCAAATTTTCAAGCTACTTAGATACCTTAACCATTTTAATAACAAGATTATGAACATGGGCATTCTCAAACCATATAAGCAGAAAC
Source organism: Saccostrea echinata (assembly GCF_033153115.1). Classification (NCBI taxonomy): domain Eukaryota; kingdom Metazoa; phylum Mollusca; class Bivalvia; order Ostreida; family Ostreidae; genus Saccostrea; species Saccostrea echinata. Next base: position 33,953,955 of record NW_026889782.1, on the reverse strand, counting down.
CTTAGCAAGGATTCAATTTTTTACAATTTTAACTACGGTGTTAAGTTCACTAAAATTGAATATTACTCATAATTAGTCCATATTGAGGTTACTGATATCTTTCTAGGCATCACAAAATCAGTAAAATTACTTCTCCCTAACATTGAATACTAACTTTTCACGACAAATTGCTAAATTTGCGACTCGCTAAAAATTCCATTCATATGGTATATACCTCCTGAGCTACTCAATATCTCATGTACAAGTTTCCGTCGAAAGTGACGATTGGTCAGAGGAGTAGCATCAGTAGTTGTCTCCCTGTACAGCGTGTAGGCATTTGCAACAGCTAATGTTAGAATGCGGAAAAATGATTTTTTTTTCCCCACCATTTAAGCGTTTTCACCTCCAGTCTAACAACTGCACCCATATATAAATTGTACTCATGGACCACCTTGGGCTTGATTATTTCATCTTGAAGATGATTGCGTTTGCTAGTTGCCACAGGAATTGATACGCTGACAGTGGTTATTACATATACAGGTTAAGCATCCTGGTACTTGATGATGGATAGAAGTCCATTAGAAAGAACTGCAACATCACTTTTGTTCTCAAGTTGAATCTATAAATCAAACTTGTTTGCTATACAGTCCATATTCAGGGAGAAAATATATCTAAAGGCAGCATTTATATGGGATGTTGATACACTAAAACAGTTATAGCAAACATGCTTATAATGAATTTAAACTTACAGTGGTGTGTTATGAAGCTAATGGATATAAGAAACTTTAAAATGAATCAAATTTTTATTCAATCCTGGGGATTCTGGCACTTCACTGCAAGCATGTTTTACTCTACATACTATTAAAAACTGACTTTGAAGTTCACACTACTTATTCTTAAAGATTAATGTAATTTTACCTCAAAATATTCTGAAGTCGAGTTCAATGGGGTTTGAATGTACATATACATACCTATCTAACACCCTAGGTCCAAGTCTGAACAAAGGATTATATCCTTCCTGACCTCGTGGCACATATCTTTTGTTATCATTCAGATGGAAGAATGCCATCAGAGATAGGAACCTGTCCCGTGGCATGACACTGGCAAAAACTGGTGTTGAAATCACAGGATCAGTTGTCCAGTAATCCTTCACATCCTGTTGACGAACCAATCCCATGGTAATTATTAGAGATGAATTGTTTTATTTTTTTGGATTTGTGGCATGCCATTTAAGACAGCGACTGTTAGGTTTCAGATGCCGAGTTGCCAACTGTCGCTCTGCATACAAATTACTCTGAAGTGCCATAATTTCAAAGTATTCATTGTGAAAAAAAAACTAAAGTATTGCAATGTACTGGATTTGTCTTCTACATCTTTTTTCAATCCTGAATTTTTCCTATACCTCAACTGAGCTGACTCCTGACGGTGTCCAAAAACCCACTTATCTTCATCAATATAATTTTCAAACTGATCACCCTGATCAGTTATTACATCTTCAGGGTCAAAGCCTTCTAACTTACAATCACTATCATCTTCTGCCATGAATTTTTGAATAAACGCCCCAAATTCCAATTCACCTTCTACCGCCATCAATATTTATCGTTTGCCAATACACGCACTTGCATAGCAACATAGAAAAAAAGATACACCCCAAAAAGCAATAAAAACAAACAAAACAAATGCATGTTTGAAATACAATTTAATAAAGCATTTGTTTAGCATAAATAATAAATTACGCAGTGAATCCTGTTGCTACAATTTTATTTTTTGTCGGTTTTAAAACGGTAACGGTATAAACACGACTGTGTTGACTCAATAAACCTCGCGCTTTTCAGCAAGATATGGCAGGAAGGCACTTATACAATTTACTTACAGGAGATAGTTGTTGACTTCTTAAGACAACTGTTGACAAGAATCTGTCGATAAAATCTCAGCACATACTCTAAATAATCCCAATACACATCGTTGAACAAAAATTGAACATAAACTTTCATTTTAACTGAAAGAAAAAGGTTAAAGTACTGCAACTCTGTATTTATTTTCTTTAACGGTAAGGTTTGAAAAAAAAATATTGATTAATATCTTCATTTTCGAGTATATATCGTTAATAAACTTTAAATTTATATTTTACGAAGTTTTTATGTGTTTACGAGGGTTGTTCGAAAAGTTCGTGGACTGATGCGATAAAATTAATACTATGTAGTCTATGATTACAAAATTTTTAATGAACATAAAACAACAAAATTTAAAGAAATGTTGAAAATTTTAGCTTGATACCTTGAATATTTACCAAATTATCATAAAATAAAAAAGACATTATATGATCACCCGGCGCTGTCGCCATTTAGTTTCATGACGTCATTGTTTTTCAATGTCCGCATTCTCTACCTCATACACTTATCTTGATGAGTTTCCTTGGAGTTAAGTAAAGATTTAAACCCGTCTTGTTTATATGATTTTACAATGTCATAAACAGCTGATTTCAATGCATATAATATTGTAAATAGATCTGAAAGATCCTCATTTGATTACAACAGCATATTTGCTTGTCGGAGTTCAACATCTATCACACATGATCAACGTCATTTTTCGACGTGACAAACTTTGAACACCCTCACTACAAATCGACATTCACTTTTACATTTCTCGTCTCTCTAATCTTTTTCGGCGTTTAAAAACAAGTACTCTAAATGCATTTTATTTTTCAGTAGCCTATCTAAATATTTCCTAGGTCTATGCCAGTTTTTCCAGGGAGTGAAACTTTATAGAATGTTGGAAAAAGAAACCCACCCACCCCCCTTGTTGACGTCATTACAACCCCATAATTGTTTGGACATTTCATAAAATTTCATAGAACTTACAGAATGGTGTAAAAATTGCAAATTTTACGGTACAATTGTGTCATACCGATGAGTGAATTAACGAGATTTTTGAATGACAAATGCTCATATCAAAAAAAAGAGTTTTTTCTAAGTTACACTTAGGTAGAAAAAACGTAATTTTCGAGGTTGCGCCGCCTGGGCATACCATTGCTTTCAAAAACATCAATAATTTATTAAAAAATAAAACTAATGATGTATAGTTTATTATATAAATAAAAAAAGATGATGCTAATTAAACGTTAAAAAATTCATTGATGTATCTATAGCGGTTTTAATTTTATTGCGCTAGTCCACGAACTTTCCGAACAACCCTCGTTGATGCCTGATTTCTGTTAAGAAAAATAAATATACTTTGATTTAAAACAATCCCATACTGATGAAATTATCGTGAAGACCATGTTGACATTTCTGAACGGTAATTCAACTTTTAAACAGTAAATCATGTCAAAATATTAACTTTAAAATTTCAGATACAATATTCCTGTGTGGGTTATTTAAGCGTTTTTACTTTTAGGGGGAAATAAACAGGGTAAATGATAAATTTTTAAAGCAAAAGTTACTAAGCAATGTGTTCGTTGGGCTACCGCACGCAAGGGTTTGTGACGTCAGACCCAAAATGTTGGGTTGCCGCACACAAAGGGTTAAGACCTAACTATGTGCATTAAAATGTTTGCATCGAAGAGGGAATTTACCAAATAGGAAAAACTAGTGAGAAAACTTCAGATGAAGAGGAAAGTTCTGCTTAAGTTTTGTAACTGTTGGTAGTCTCCAAAGTTGGGTACACAAAAATATTTATGGCTAGGGCATGCTGTCCTACATATGGTTCAGAGTATGGAAAGATATTAAAAAGAAATCAGAGTATTGTAAAATATTAAAAAAAAAATTGTCTGGAATCTTAGGATTTGGCTGTATTAGAATATTTTATTCAAGTTGAGAACTGTAAACTCCTCTTACAGTACAGAATCTCGCTTTGAATTACTGTAAACGTCATGTAACAGCTTCTTTTAGTGTTAGCATTTATAAGTTACCATTCCAATTAATATTTTAATTTTGTACTGTGCTTCTATCCTTCGATTGAGGTTTTGATATTGTATGTGTTATGAATTTTAAATAGATATTTAGTACATGTATCAGTGGAAGATTTGTTTGTTTATTGCTTAACGTCCCCCTTGAGAATTTTTCAGTGATATGGAGTCGCCACCACTTGCCGGTGGAGAGCCACAATTTTGACCTATACTCAGCACTTAGGGCCATTGAGCAGTGAGGGATCTTTTTCGTGCCAGCACCTACTACGACACGGGACCTCGGTTTATACGGTCTCATCCGAAGGACCGGTCTCCATGTCCAACAGATGGGTTCGAACCCGCGACGTAAGGATCAACTCCTTACTCCGCTACTCTAGAGCGAACGCTCTAACAACTGCGCCACTCGGGCGTATCAGTGGTAGAGCAATAGAAACTATTTAATATACTTAATAATGAAATAACTTGGTTTACAAGCTCTGGGAGATTGGATACAATAAGAAATGTCTTTTCATTGGACAGACAATTTGTTTATATGAACTGCTGTTCATGAACATTGTCACTTTCCAATTTTTATCAACTTTGTGCAAACAGTATGTTGCAACCAACTACTTCACGTAGGAGTGTTAGTGTTAATTAAACAGTGTTTATGTAAACCAGGACACTTTATCAATTTTAATGATATGACAATCTGATTGGTATATATATTTCCAAATATGCAATTCCTTTGATGCAGCTCAATTAATTCTCTTGCAAAACATGCAAATGCACACTGACTGAGTATTAACTTAATTAAATACCATCATAGCTCTCAGACTTATGAGAGGCAATGATAATGTGAGACCTCAAGCCAATGAACGTTTAATTTTTTACCAGTGACCATTGTTTTACTGATTTGCCTTTGCTGTAATTCTTATAATAAACATTATAAAATTTTATAAACTTTCAAATTCTTAATTAATACAAACAAATCAAATGTTGTCCCTGTGCATAAAATGCAAATCATTTACAGATTCGAAGCCTTCTTAAGTTTTGATGTGTGGATGTACATGTTTATAGTAGAATGTATATTTGAATATGTTTTTAATAAGTGAAAATGTAACAGCAATTGATTGATTGATTGTATGTTGTTTTACGTCCCATTCCAGAATTTTTCACTCATATAGAGACGTCACCATATACAGGTGAAGGGCTTCAAAGTTTGACCTTTACTCGGCACTCAGGGCCATTGAGCAGTGAGTGAACTTTATCGTGCCAACGGCTGCCGTGACACGGGGCCTCGGTTTTTAAGATCTCATCTGAAGGACCCGCAACTTTCACTTCAAAGTGCCGAGCGCATGGTGAAGAAACAGTTGCTACCCATTTTTTATCGACTTAGGTCAGTCGAGGCCGAGATTCGAACTCATGACCTTCCGATCACGGAGCAAGCGCTCTACCGACTGAGCTACCGTGAACGGTTCAACAGCAATTGATCAAAAAATGATATATTATTTAATCTGATGCACTTTTTAAGGATCATTTTACATGTATGTAGCTATGTAAAGTGTACATACTGATTCGTGCATTATATAGACATAAGTCATACAACTTGGCAGATTCACCTATAAATAATATTATAGAGCAAATGGACTTACAGCTGTTAACTGCCTTTCAAATTGTAGACTGCTGTCCATGGAAATAAACTCTTACCGCTTTAAGAGAGAACAGCTGTTTTATGCCGAACTGCTTAAAACAGCTAAGATGTCAACTGTGAAAGCAGTTCTTAAAACTGTTATCTCATGAACAGCTAAGAACTGCTGTAGAACAGCTGTGAATTGCTAACAAAACTGCTAAATAACTGCTAAAAACCGCAGTTCGTTTTGTCTTGGGCTGTGGTACCTCACCGAGATATATCATGTCGACATAAGAATGGAAATAACCATTGTTAAATAGTTCCAATCTTTAAAATATAAACTCCAACCATAATCATTCGAATGCGTTTTTTTTAAACGAGGGGGAATGGGCGGTTTGTTTACATTCTGCATAGCAACTGCAAGGGAAATAACCGCTCTTCACAACATTGGCGTCGCCGGTAGGACCGCTGAAGTGCGACATTGTTTGTTTATATTTCGCGCCAATTTTTTTGTCTTTGTATTCGTTAATCTTATCAAATAAAAGTCTTATTCGAAAAATAAATTTATTGGCGGTTTCTATCATTTCCTAACTATTTTCTCCTTTTTTCAATTAGATTTGATCTGTTGTCGGATTTTCTGATAACGATCATAAATATACCACTCTTGATTTTCTGTCGGACCTTCTGATATTTAATCAACAACAGGTCTGTTTCTTCTATCTTTATTTTTTCAACAAAGTAGAACTTAATCAAAATGACAACTAGTGAAAGGGCTTATCATGAGACTTAGAGAAGAAAAAGGGACACTTTCTGTAGAAGACCTTAAATCACTAACAGTAATCCCAAGCACAGTCTGTGATCCCCTTGTAAATGAGGGTGTGATTGTTTTCAGAGAGTGAGAGAGAGTGACACAAACAGAAAAACACATCCAAAAATTGAAAAAGTCAAATTATAAAATTACAATCAGAAATTGGTAAGCTAACAAAAGACATTGAAAGACAAAATAGATAAATTGCTCAGTCAGAAAAAGACATCACTGCTAGACAACAAATGGAATTTTTAGAACATACATTAAGATCTGAACATGAAGAACAAATGTACAAGTTACAATAAAAATTTGAAACACATAAAAGCACACTACGAAAACACAATTAGTAAAAAAAAAAAGACAGCAAAGGACGAAGAACTTGCGGCGATGGAACAAAAACTTATGGAACAAGACAGTAGGTGGGTAAATAAACTACAACATTTAGAAAATAAAATCAAGCAACTTGAAGATGAAGAAATCAGTCGAGAAGTAGACAAGTTAGCCCAACCGGGAGGTTACAGAAAATCTTCATCCGTAGACCTTGACACCAATGAGCCAAATCCACCAAAAATGTCTACATTTGATGGAAAGAGTGACTGGACACCCTTCTTTACACAATTTTCCCACATTGCATCTATATACAAATGGTCCAATGAACAGAAACTGGACAAACTTATCGAGAGTCTTCGAGATAAAGCCTTGAAATATATCAGTCTAGACCAAGTTCAGATCAGAGAAGCTTCAAGAAACTGAGCCAAAAAATGAATGAGAGATTTGGCAGAAAAGACCTTCCTCATATAATACGAAGACAACTTCAAGATGTCAAACAAGGTCCCGAAGAGTCCATAGAAGAGTTTGCAGATAAAGTTTTGGAAATGACAACAGACGGATACCTAGACACGCCTGAAGACTGTGAACAAACTGTTGCAATAGATGCATTTTTGAAAGGCTGCACAAACAAGCTGCGCTCATTGCCATGGACAAAAATCCACCCACATTAGACATTGCAACACATTAAAAGTGCAATCACAATTCAAAAGCTCATTTAGATCTAAAAAAGTCTGAAACAAGAAGGGTGAAGTTTGAGATTTCAGAGAGTGAGAGTGAGGAAGATGAGGAAAAAGTTAACAAAGTTAGGACTATTTACAACACAAAACAAACATCGACACAATACATTGAACAAACAAAATTGTCAAGACTAGAGTCGAGGGTCAGCAGATTAGAAGACGACACATAAAAAGTAACATTCAAGAGATCCTTCAAACTCTCAAATCTCAAAGTAAAATATTCAATTGCAGGTCAAACATTTGAGAAAAAGCAAGAGTTGTACCTCTATCTAATAGCCAAATAAGGCAAACTGGCGATCGAGAAGGTCACTTCGACAAAGAACATCCTATTTTAAAAAAAAGATCACTGTCATCTCAATCAAAGTCTTTAAACTCCAACAGGTTGAAGATGTAGGCCACTCTTCAACCTATTCAGACACTTCAGATAGGCCTCGTCCAAAAGTTAAATTCAAAGTGACAGCTATGCAAAAAAATATCATCATCAAAACTATAGTAGCAAAAAGGTGAGGTTAAGGGTAGGGCCAACTGTACAAAGGTGACATGTAGTTGTCGGGGAAATAGCAGGTTCATTATACCCCTGCTCCGAAGGAGAGGGGGGGGTATACTGTTCTACCCTTGTGTGTGTGTCTGTCTGTCCATCTGTGTAACTGTCTGTGTGTCTGTAACAAATTTTTCGTCACAGTTTTCTCAGCAACTTCTCAACGCAGATGCTTGAAATTTTAGCACACACTTTGTTGAGGCATGCCATATGGTGGGAATAATTTTTGTACGAATCCAATGTCAACTTCCTGTTTATCCGTGCGTCTGTCCGTACCATACATAACAAAGTTTGGTCGCAGTTTTCTCAGCAACTTCTGCTTGCAGATGTTTGAAAGAGCAAGAGCCACTTAGGGCCTTTTCTGGCCCTGTGAATTTCCGAAAATTTAAAACTGTATAGTTTTAGTCAACAAGGCAATAAATAATACTTGAGCACTTGGTGAATGAATATCTACTGAAAATGACGTAATTTTCTTTCTCGTCAATGCATTATGACGTCATGAATTGCGTCATTATTCACATATCCTGAATATTTCTTCAAAAATGGACAAAATATGATGCCATTTTTCAATATTTCGTATACAGCACAACCTCCGATCCAAAATGTGAAAATATATTATAGAAGAACTTTTAATTAAGATTATAAAACATATTTTAATTTTTGGATCGAGGGGTGTGCTCATATTTTAATTCTTTGCTGAAGGTTCTCAAAAACACCTGTTTTCTGTAAAATTCAAGAACATTGCAATTTCACACAACCTGTTTTTCAATGCCTGGACTCTCCAAAGGAAATTCTGTTATATAAACTGAAAGCACTAAGTCTCTACTTTATATTAATGTTGAAAATGGTACACGGGGTATTAGTCAATAAATTGGTATATCTACAGGGCCATTTTATGCATAAAGTGAACCTAGCTCTTTTATCATTTTCTTTGTTAAAGCATGACATATGGTGGGATTAATTTTTGTACGAATCCGATGTCAACTTCCTGTTTATCCGTGCGTCTGTCCGTACCATACATAACAAATATTGGTTGCAGTTTTCTCAGCAACTACTGATGCAGATGCTTGAAATTTTAGCACATCTTTTGTTGAGGCAAGCCATAAGGTATGATTAATTTTTGTACGAATCCAATGTCAACTTCTTGTTTATCCGTGCGTCTGTCCGTACCATACATAACAAATTTTGGTCGCAGTTTTCTCAGCAACTTCTGATTACAGATGTTTGAAATTTTAGCACATTCAAAAAATTTTATTAGGTATGCCATATGGTGGGATTAATTTTTGTACGAATCCGATGTCAACTTCTTATTCATCCTTGTGTCTGTCCATAACTGAGCTCGTGTACATTCACATCAAAGCGGGGATATTACTAGTGAGCATTGGCTCACAGACTTGTTATTTAAATTATCTGATATTTTCAACATATTTTTGACACTAGGGATTATGCATCGGATATACTGATGCATTATGATAAATCCAATTTAAGATTTTTCTTCAGCAGTAAACGTATGCAAAAAGAAGCCAAAAAGACAAATATCATTAGTTTCTAATTCATGTACAGGATTGAATAATTAAGATCTTCCACTATGATTATTATCTTTTATACAGTGTAATTAGGCCAAAAAAAATATACTCTTGTTTCCGGTCGCCCGACCGACCGACCCTACATTTTACTCTCCGACCCTAAAAGTTTTTTTTTTTTTTTTTTTTTTTTTTTGGTTGGTTGGTTGGTTGGTTATTTTCCGGAAATATTAAAGTCCCCCGACAATAATTTACGTTTTAGCATAGAAGTCTCGTAAACGTTTGAATACAAAACTCGACAGGACCTGTCAAAAAAGCGCATGGTAAACGTTGACCCCGTAACTTGGCGAGATCAGCAAGCGTGCTGTCTCTAGAATTTCCACCATGTATTCATTACAAAGAATGTCGAAAATTTATTACCAGTGTGCAGGATACCTCTACCTTTTCACATGTTTTTAACACGTATCACGGCGCTCAATCAAGTAAAGAAGCAGACTTTACTGTGCATGTGTCGGGACAGGGTCAGACGGATATCCACGGAGCCTTGACAGTTGGAGAAGTTGCACACAATTTCTCTTTACGTTCTTTTACATTTTGCTGCAAAGCACAGACTGATTCTGAAGTAAGCGAATTACGACAGCATGCCGAGATTGCCACAAAGAAAGCCGTAAATGCATTTGAATTGGTAATGGCAGGTGGCCGTTCTTTTCCTGACAAGAAACAGAAGAGGTTTGCTTCAAAATACAAACATATGACAATTGCAGTTTAGTATTATATTAAATTAGATAGCAAATTGGCATGTTTCTGCTAGTATAAGGGAGACTGCCCAACATCACATGATTTTAAACCATTGTATAGATTTGAGATCAATGTGCAAATATTTTGAAATATTTTCATAAAAACATTTTCTTCAGAGGAAAAAATGCTATATAAGTCCAAAACTATATCCTTTTGTTGAGTTGTAAATCAGATTAACATAATTTTGTAGCTCCGGAATCAAAGATGGGCTCTCAAGAAAAGATGAGTTGTACAACACCTTGATTGACACCTTTTTTAAGCAACATAAGCTGGATATCCCAAAACCAGTGGCAGAGACAGAGGGCAGCTACGTAGTTCAAGTATGTGTCCCAAAGATATTTTATATTGAAAAGATATTTTTATTTCTTAATTCATTTCGATGCATGTGAAAAGATTTTTTTTCTCTGACAGATTTGACATTTGATATGGTAAGTCCTAAACTATGCTGGGAATGGCCCTCCTATGCTTGCTAGTCTGTGCAATTAAATTTGTAAATGGTGTGTGTCTTACATTCTTAAATGTGGAAATGGTGTCAATGTGTCTTTCTTTAATTTGTATCCTTCAGTCTATCTTAACTCTCATTTTTCAAGTCTTCTAATGCCTTCACACAATATGTAACATACATATACTACTTACTCTGTCTAACAAGATTTACTGTCCAAGTCCCATTAGCCTTACCACTATGTAGAATTTTTTTTATCAGATTTCTGAAAAATCATTATTCTCTTCAAAATGTTTATAATGAATGCAAACAAAGTTAGTTTAGTACTTGAATATTGTGGTCAATAAAATTAATTAAAATAGTTTTGTGTGTAAAAATATTAAATGTTTCAACTTAGCCTGACTTCATTTTTTTTTTTGCAGTTGTTATGTAATGCATTATGGTACATTACAAACCAACATATGACAATTAATGATGCTGCACGTGACAGAGAGGCTTTAACTCCAATTCCTGATGTATTTGATATTTACCAGGGCTTTAATGACTTGAAAAGAAAGAAAATGAAGCAGATGCCACTTGATGCTGGATGTCTTAAATCTCATGCAGAAACATTATATAGGTCAGTTTAAATATTACAGAAATATTTGTAGCATAATATAATATTTGACACACTGTTTATATCAATTCAATTTAAATGAATTGATGTAAACAATGTATCAGAGTTGAAGTTGATCTGTAAAGTGGAAATGGATTTATCTGAGACGTTCAAATGGTATTGATAAATCTGACAAGGAACCAGTCTACTTTTTATTTATACTTTTGACGTATCAAAGATTATTTCACACACAGTGGCAAATTATTAATATCAAGTTGATATTTCTTAAAACATGAGCTTCATTTTTTTTGTAGTGTTCTATTGAAGCCAGTAACTTCCTCAACTGCAGCATGGAGGAAGGGAAGCAAAGAAATTCAGGGCCTGGCTGACTGTCTTGACTCTTATAGCAAGTACCTAGAAACGAAGAATAAAGAAATACAGAAAAACCATGCAGAGAATCACCCTGCAAGAACAATAGCTGAAGATGCAACTATTGAGCATAGGGCACCAACATTAATGGTCAAGCAGCAATACCTACTGCTAGATGCTGTCATGAAAGGAAAAGAAGTTGGAGATATATTTGTAGCATAATATAATATTTGACACACTGTTTATATCAATTCAATTTAAATGAATTGATGTAAACAATGTATCAGAGTTGAAGTTGACCTGTAAAGTGGAAATGGATTTATCTGAGACGTTCAAATGGTATTGATAAATCTGACAAGGAACCAGTCTACTTTTTATTTATACTTTTGACGTATCAAAGATTATTTCACACACAGTGGCAAATTATTAATATCAAGTTGATATTTCTTAAAACATGAGCTTCATTTCTTTGTAGTGTTCTATTGAAGCCAGTAACTTCCTCAACTGCAGCATGGAGGAAGGGAAGCAAAGAAATTCAGGGCCTGGCTGACTGTCTTGACTCTTATAGCAAGTACCTAGAAACGAAGAATGAAGAAATACAGAAAAACCATGCAGAGAATCACCCTGCAAGAACAATAGCTGAAGATGCAACTATTGAGCATAGGGCACCAACATTAATGGTCAAGCAGCAATACCTCCTGCTAGATGCTGTCATGAAAGGAAAAGAAGTTGGAGATATTTTGTTTTTTAATGAAAAAGAACATGTTCATGAACGATTTATAGACTCAAAGCAGAAATACCGATTTCTTAAGTATCTTCATTTGTCTGTTCCAGTGGACATTCTAAAATTCAGTCCAGGTGGATCCACAACAGCCTCATTCATAATCTCTAAGACATCAGAGAACCGCACAGAGTCACAGATATTAGTTCAGGGTGCCAGATTGTTGCAGACAGCAAGATCTGAAATGCAGGAATTTCACACCCGAGAGATGAAAAAAGCATTCAAAGAGAAGATTAACAACATCACTTCATTGTCACCATCTGTTGTGGAATACATATACAAGGAGTTGGCTTTTGATGGCAGCCAAACTACTAATCCAGTAATGCAAGAGCGTTTACGTCTTATTTCATTAGGCCATACAGATTTAATTGCTGATCTGAGGCATACCAATCCAGGAAGACCTAACACAAAATTTGATGTGTTTTTTGAAAAACTTCATGAAGTACTTGAGAATATAACAGCTGCTGATGACAGGAAACACGGCCATGCTCATCTCAGTGAATTCATTTCAATATCAGACATGATCCAAAGAGCAGTATCTACATGTCCACCTGGCACCCCTGTTCCTTCAGCAAGCCTTGTAAAACTACAGTTTGCTCCAAGAAATCCATATTGCCAAGGGGCTTTGAATTTTACGTCTCGTTTGAATGTACAATTTAAAATTCAAAGAAGACAACTGCGCACAACTCATCCTGACAGCCATTTCTGTAATGCTCAGTTGAAGTATTTGAAGTCCTTTGCTGTAGAGGAAGCTGAACGATGCATGATGGTGTGCTGCGATGATAAGGCAAAAGTACCAATTGGTGATCCAGGTGCAGCAGTATCAACAGGAGTGAGGGGGAAAAATCAATAGTGCCTACTGCCAGTACCCTTGTTGCCCTTGATCATGATATGACTCGATGTTCCCTCACACCATCAGTTGTACTACAATGCCAAGTGCCAAAAAGTGTCGACAAGTCTTTTGTCCGTGGAAAGGTTTTTACTGTGCTGAATGATTCCATTTTTCAGCCTGCTTCTCCTTTTCGACACGCAGCATTCCTTTCAAAGATGATGCAGAATTCAGAAAATCTGAAGCCAATACTGTTGAAGTTTACAGACGGTGGAGTAGATCAAAGAAACACACTTGAAGCTGTTAAATTGGCAAACATCTGCTTGTTTAAGGAGTTTAACTTGGACCTCTTGATCCATGCTCGCTGTGCACCAGGACATAGTTATACAAATCCCGCAGAAAGAGTGATGAGTATTTTAAATCTAGGGTTCCAAAATGTATCTTTGGAAAGAAAACCCTGTGAGAAGAAGGTTGAAGATAGTTTGAAAAACAAGAATAGCATGGCAGAAATCAGGACATTTCATGAAGAAAATCCAAACTTGGGAGTAAGAGAAGCGTGGACAGAATCACTGGAGGAAATTAAAAGAACTATCCAGAACAGATTTATCAGACTGAAGCTCAAAGATTAGCCGATCCAGGTCTTGGATCCTCTTAGTGACCAAGATATTGAGGTATTGAAACGACACCTAAGAGAACTATTCCCAGACATGGACTTGACCACATTACAGAAGACACATACGAAAAAAATTAAGTCATACCAAGCTTGGTTGGACAGACACTGTAAATGTACACAGTACGTCTTTCAAATGAAGAAATGTGAGGATGTATCTAGTTGCATTCCCCCTAAAAGTCCTTTACCTTCATGGCTGCCAGACCCCCAGTTGGATGCTACAGGTGATCATTACCTTCCTTACTCAGAGGTTAGAGGGCAGGAAACTACAGAAAAGGACAGACCAACCCTTAAACTTTTGAAGGAGAAAAAAAAGAAACCAGTACCTCTCAACTCCACTGAGAATACAATAGTCAACACTGCAAATCAAGAAGAATCTACAGATGGCCAAGAATGCTCTACTAATATCCAAGGCATGACAAGTGAGAATATTGATTTAGGATATATTGAGGAACCTCAATCAACACCAAGTCTATGTACTGTACAGAATGCCAGGTCACTTGTAGAGTGTGTGGAATGCAGAAAACCCAGAGTAATCTATTCAAAACACAAGTTAACAGAGAGACAACAGTATTCTATTGTATGTGGACTTAGCAAGCTTGATTACACATGTGGCTCACCTCTACTGCCACCATCCAATCCACTATATAAATATGTGATGGCTAGATCCAACATAACTTGTGAAAGTCCTCTTGAGTTGTCCTACTATAGGAGTGGTCTTGGGCATGCAAATTTGTGTTCATACTGTTGTGGAGAGGGGGAGGTGAAACAAGAGCTTCTTCAGAGATTCAAGACTGTACTTCCTTCTTGTGAAAGCTGCATCTTGCTGGGAAAAGACATCACGCAGTACAGTTAAGGTGCCAAATGGAAATATCGGCGAATTTTTTAGATAGAAAATACATTCTTTACAAGGATGGGCGTTTCTTTTTAGGACTTTACTATTATCGGACAAATGCAATGTGGTTGAAAACTACATGTTGAGGACGATTAGATTTCTTATTTAGACTTGTCACGTGATGTGGCAGTCAACGTAATTTTAGCAAATATACCTGAAGTATTGAGGTCATCTATAAATTCTAATATTGCAAGGGCATAACCAAGTTAAAAGCCCAGGTTTAACATACAATTATTTTCAACACTCTTTGTAGTTTGTGAAAAATGCTGCGAACCTATATAGATTCTACTATCTAATTGCTAAAATTACATTTGTTAGACCGTATGTTGAATATTTTGCTGGTCAAGTACATTAAATATAGATCTTATTAATTTATTTGCAAGATTTCAACAGGTTCGCAGCACTTTTCAAATATCTTCATACTTCTTCAGTTTATGTGTAAAAGCTTGTCATAATTCATTGAGGGTATGCCCTTGCAATATATCGATTTATTACGACCCTTCTATTACCCTTCAATGAATCTGCATACAAATATACAACAGTATCGCTTGTCTAGGGAATGTACGGGAAGTATATGAATAAAATCATAAAATAGACATCGCATCCAAGTTAATGGCCTTTCATATATCTACAATCTATATTTCATTTAATTACAAAATACAGTTTTCATTGTATAAATATAACTTGATCCGCCTCTCACTGCATACAAACTGCGTCAAATTTTACGATATGACGTCACATTGACAAGTGCATTGCGATCAGTGAATTGTTGATATATTGGTGTGTGGGATTTAACCAACGGCAAAAATGCATGCACTAGTTAGTATTGATGTAGTTTAAAGCTATTCAACATTTAAAATAGCAAATCATTTCATTTTGTGGTAATTTGAAGAACTTGTATTTTTGTGTGATGTCATAGTAAGCATTTCCCGTATAAATTACACAGAGGCCTTTTGGAAAATTTTAAATCTTTATTTAAAAGATTACAAATTTTCCAAAATGCCTCTAAAGCTGAACACGACCTCTAAATAGACTTATGCCATATTCGATTATACTATCTATGATATCAGCACAGGGATATACCCTTTGCATTCATTACACCTGACTCCTTTATTGTCCTGGGTATCGGCATGGAATAGCAACACTTGTTTGTGCTGGTTATCTTACAATACCTTTGTTTACATTTATTGCAGTATTAAACGTATATTTGTGTTTGTTTGTATACTGCACTGACCTGTGCAAATGTTGTAAGTTTCTTTGGTATCTTTCTCTCCTGCCGTAGAAGAAGTAGTTATTTTTTGTTGCTACCGAGTGGTGTGTGAATACAATCAAACCTCGTTATCTCGAACTCGATGGGACCGAAAAAAAAGTTCGAGATATCCAAGGGTTCGAGATATAGTGGGTAAAATACTTAAGAAATCTGTGGTTATGAATTTCTTTATCATTTTGACATATCCATGGTATTTGAGATATCAGTGTTTGAGATACTGAAGTTCAACTGTAATCTACAGACCCTGAAACGTGCTACTACCCCAAAAAAGCGTGTGACTTTCGTGCGCTTTTCGTTTCGTGCAAACCGTGTAGCGTTTCGTGTAAACCGTGCAGCGTTTCGTGCAAACCGTGTAGCGTTTCGTGTCAACCGTGCAGCGTTTCGTGTAAGCTCCAAAGCGTTTCGTGCAAACCGTGTAGCGAGCGTGCGAGAAGCGTGTGAGAAACGTGCGACTTTCGTGTAAGAACCGTGTGAGAAACGTGCGACTTTCGTGTAAGAATCGTGTAGGATTCATTCGGAACTCATTTTATCTTAAATATGGCTATTGATGGATCAACACGTCATTCTGTGTTGTTTGTAACTAATATTATTCGAATATATTATACCGGTGGTATTTTAAGAGAGAAAAAAAAAACTACGGAAACAACAAAATAAAATTACTCGGTAATGTATTCCATATTTGTTTGATTTTCTTTCTTTTTTAATTTAAATAAAGAAGGAAAGAAAATATTTTCAAAGTAATTAATTATACGCACATCAATTTTAAGGTATTTGATTCAATACATTTTTTAAAGGGAGCAATACTGAACATTGTTTTAAAAAAATAATTAATAATCCGGTCTTGTCCTTGCATTCATTTATTTGAATCTCTTCACCATTTTACAGTTGTGGTATATAGATATTACAAAAACATATGGGTGATTAATGCAAAATAATAAATAGATAAGGCAGGCGTGAAATATAAAACACTAAGTTTAGTGCGTTGCTATAAATGTGAAGTATGGAAATTCTAGACCGGGGAGCACAATTAATTTTTTTTTTCTTTATAAACGAACATAATTTTCTTATATTACAAGATTGTGGTACAAATAATTTTAAAACGATGAGTCATTTAAAGTCTTTTTATGCATAAAATTGGTTGATTAATAATTGTCTTATAAATGAATCATAATTCACATGCATCGGAAAATACAAGGTTAAATATTTTCCGGGGGAGGGAGGGGGGGTGTTCAAATGTAAACACAAACTTTGAGTTTTTGTTATTAACATGTTTTTATAGATAATTTTCTTTTTAAAGAATTTTTTTTTTCGAGGTGCGACTGATTCACCCCTTAAAAATGTATTGGAAACTTCTTTACACTTCCGACACTCTTCTTACGACTGTGATCAAGGTCATTTACAACAGCGATCACGGGCTCCGCGTGCCGGGAACTGAAAACTTGTTCTGCTACATGTACATGTATTATCTCTTGTCAATCATGGCTAAGATGACACCCGACAATAAAGATTGATTTTTAATTCGTGAAATTTAATAGTTTTATTAGTATTTAATGGGTAAAAATAAATACGCGTGGATTTTATTTCTTAAATTTATCCGATTCTCTGTAAACAGTGAATTAATTTGCCAGTGTATTCGTGAATAATAAAATATAAAGAAAAAAATCCGGATTAATTATATATTAGTTGTTTTATTAATCACGCAGTTCTAGGGCATATTTTTTTAGTTTTTAGGACACTGGACATGTATTCATGTATATTGAATGTATTGTTAAGAGCCGCGACTATTGATTACATTTTTTTTTGTCTAGACGGGATTTGAAATCAAAGATTTTACAAGGTGGTGGGTATATTGTTTTTATTTGATAAACACAATGCCTCAAAATGGTGAACTAACGCATTACAATATCTATTCCCCCGGCTTCTCTACCATATTACATTTTAATGATAAGTCGAAGTTTTATTCTGTAATGAAGCGATATATTTACCATTCTAATTAAAGTGCATTTAATGAATAACATGTATCTGGTCCCGCTGGAGACATGGATATCCTTTTTTTTTTCTTAGAACGGGCATTTGTTTCTATAATAATTTTATCCCAATGGTATACTTACTGAAACAAGTGCCAGTTATATTTAGCCATGAACAGAAGTAAGATCTCGGTAATCTAACCCCCCCCCCCCCCCATCCTGCACAATGTTCTTATTTGATTTAGTGTACATTTTGTACATATTACCTTTGTAAATTATAAACAGAACCAAATTCAATCAAATGAAAGTATTTATTTACTACTAGGTAAATCAAAAAATGAATAAATCAATCAATAATAAAAAAAGAAAAAAGAAAAGGAAAGAAAATCAATCCGTTTACAGAAATCATTACACAATTTAATCAATATTTTTTTCAAATCAATAACTGAGTTTATTTGTCAGTAATTAAACGATTTGTTAATATCAAACTATAATTGTAAAAACATTGAATGCTGTAAAGATTATGAATTACAAATATAATAATTTTTTTTTTCCGTACGTAATTTAGAGTCTAGTGAAAAAGTTTTATACATAGACGATGAAAGGCATTTCACCGGGCGCGTCACATACTCAATGACAACTATAATATTAATTAAATACAACTTGACATTGTGTATTTTTATCTGTTAATATAGTACTGTTGTAGCGAGTTCTAATCCTAACTTAATCTGAATGATTGCAATTCCTAACTAATTTTTGATTAATCCGTAATTTACTTAATTTAAATAAAGTCCGAAAGATTCCGAATAGAAAATCCAGATCGAGGCCAAAACGTGCGAGAATCGTGTACAAAGCGTGTGAGAAACGTGTACAAAGCGTTTCGTGCAGGCTTTCGTGTAAACCGTGCAGCCTTTCGTGCAAAGCGTTTCGTGTAAATCGTGTAGCGTTTCGTGCAAACTGTGTAGCGTTTCGTGTAAACCGTGCAGCGTTTCGTGCAAACCGTGTAGCGAGCGTGTACCGTTCGTGCAGCGTGCGTGTGGGGTAGTAGCACGTTTCAGGGTCTGTAATATGGTGGACAAATTCTTTTATAAATCGTGTTAAGCTTTAACAAACTTGCTTTGTACACTGAGAATATATGGCTTTCTTTTTATAATGTGTTCTGCATTCATCAATTTCGAAAATAAAATTTTTTTCTAAAATAAAATTTTTTTCCTACCTACCTACCTACCCTATTTTTTTGGTCAGGGGACAGGAAACAGGGATATATTTTTTTGGCCTTATGAAATATATATTTTATTTGTACATTAATTTCTTTTAATTTTTTTCCTACAATTTTAAATTCATAAATATCCAACACTTGGAAGATTTATCAAAGAGGAGGAAAGAAAAGAGAAAGTGATATTAATTTCATATAAAATCAGTTGGTCAGTAAAAAAAAAAAAAAAAAAAAAAAAAAAAAAAAGAACCGCTTTTCAGGAGAGATACTAGTACAGTAGAAAGATGATGAAAATTACAGCTGATTTTTAGAGATTCTCCACAAATGCTACTTGAATAGGTGTCAATATTTTATAATTATATTTTATCTTCTTAATATTACCTTTACTTTTTTATATTTATATGACATTAAGTCGGATATTCTGATTTATGTCACACCTTTGGTTCAATTAAAATGGGGAGGAATGTAGTACAAAATAAATCGGGTTCGGGATACAATGTATTTCATGCAACAATTGTTTACTTCGTTGTGAATTTACCCTGAATGTATACAGAAGTCTGTTGACACGCGTCCCGTCCGGAGCCCACAGCTCAGGTGGGTTGTAAATGCCGTTAATTTGACGTCATAACATGCACTGGCTATAACATGTCTTGGTAACCAAGTACTTCTACTTCAACGGGTGTTGCTAAAACGCGGAAGGGAAAACGGAACGGAAAATCTTGTATCAAATTATTTACTTCAAGCATATATAAATCAGACAGGAACCGGTATTCTTTATCATATAGTTTATGTCTCATTAAAAAAAATAACATAACAATGTAATTTATTCATGCCCCCCCCCTAAGAACTACATGCGGTGGTCAATGAAATACATACTAATTAGACACACAGCCCAAGTATCTATCTGATACTCATTCATCATTTGTCCAAATCTAATTTTTAAAGCTTATTCACCAAAGACAAAACTCTCCTATTTATCATATATTATGAAACAGCAAATGGTGTTTTAAAACGGGAGGGGTGGGGGTGGCAGAGAAAGAGAATAATTATGTATATACACATATGTGTTCCAGACAACGATCACTGGTATCAAGAAAAGAATAGAGGACATACTTATTAAAACTATCTATGCATCATCCCCCCTCCCTACCAAATAAAATATAAATTACAAGAGTGCATTTTCTGGATAATGTGTGATTTCTCCATCCAAGCAATTTTAATGTTAATCTGTGCAATCGGTCTGTGTTGTTTTTCTACTTTTACAATTTAGCCAAATATGGGGGATGGGGGTGGGTGGGGAATGCAGAGTTGTACGATATCATGGTACGATATCATCTTTAGGTGCCTGTGCATCGAAAATTATGTTGTGTTCGCGCATATAAATATCGAATACTGGCTATTCATGTTGATCAGAGTGGTCTTTTATAAAGTTAATTCACTCATATCTCACCACAACGTTTCATATATACCACGCGTACGGCATTATATTTTATGTTTTCCGTACCCTATGCTTTGCTTTTGTACTGGAAACTTCATATGAGTATACATGAAGAGATCAACTCAGTCTTAATAATCAAGGTTAAATATGAACAACACATATAATTTATATTGTTTTTGGTATAATCTATAGTTTTCAAGGGCTTTAAACTGGTATCATATTTTCCGTTCCGTTCCGTTTTCCGTTCCGCGTTTTAGCAACAACCTACTTCAACAAGTCTGCGGCCATCATCAATCAATGACAAGAAACATATTGACGCCAGCGTCAAAAATCGTGTCCCAAACCAATTTTTCCTTTTACACGTTTTATGAGGCAACAAACTTAAATGCATGATCTGTTGTAAATATATCTGATATAAACCTGTTAATATATCCCGGTGACATAAAAAAGTGCAAGCGACATTGCAGACGTGGATTTTATTTTTCAACAATATTATTATAAGTAGCCTTTCAAGGAACACAGGAAATACTAGTATTTTAGTCTCTCAAGCAAATCCAAAGAAGGGTGTTGAAACCCCACAATCCCCCTCTAGATCAGCCTCTGCATTTCTTCTCTTTCAGTTTCTTTGTTTTGGTGCTGAGACGTGGCGGGAAAACGCTTGGCACATTTTAAAACGAGTTTTATCGTCGTCTGCTGGAGCAAAAATCTCGTAATTTTCTGTCTTTTAAGGAAATTAAAATTTTGACATATTTTTTAAAAATTCCAGTAGGAATTGTATAATATACGTTATATATATATACGCCCTTTTAAGACAAATACAATAAATCCTGTTTTAAATAGAGAAAGTAATATTGATTAGATATAACTCGGTCTCTGCTTTAGATAATGCCCAACACGTGTGCCAATATTCTCCTCACTTCAGAGTTCGTCAATCAGGATTCGATCAGATAAAACAATTACCCCATAATTTATTCAATTTTCAATTATAATTATTCTGCATTTTTTGTTAAACATTTAGACACTCTTTATAAATGTATGAATTTCAAATACTTTTATTTTTATAACTCCGCAGAAACGCACGACTATTTTAAACTTTCATTTCAAATAACCGACCGCCTCCTGGCGGCCGGTAATGATATGCTAAATCGGTGAACTTCACGATTAAAAAATAATTTCCTAACGAGCCCTAAAAACTTCAAGATTCTGAGATGTTGCTACGTCGGTGGGAAGTGCGTTCCAATCCCTAATGGCCCTGGGATAGAATGAACTTCCGAACTACCTGGAAGGAAGATACTCCTATTTTACGGCGAAGTATGGTGACACTAGTTTATCAGTTGTTTCAATTGGCCCATTTTTTATCTTATACAAGAGGATTATCCTTGCTCTCTTTCTTCTCTCCTCGTTGTTAATATTAACAACAATAATAGTAGTGTTGGTCACATAACTAACTGGCTGCACGGCGTTGGACCATCTCGATCTTACGTATATCTTCTTTCAAGTACGGGTCCCAGGTACGACTAGCATATTTTAAGGATAGGTCTTACAAGTGACTTGTACTTACAATGCTGAGATGGTATGGTTGTTTTGTTGTTGGAGATGTATATTTGTAGATGAATAATACAAAATTGAATGTCAAACCAAACGTTGTTAGGTTGTCGCCATGTTGTTTACATCGTGATGATAAGATCTGACTCACCTAGAAATTCTGGAGGTTTAAGCACAACTTTTGTTAAACAAAACATTGGTTCGATCTTTTACCCACTGACTGTGCAAGATTTTAGATAATTTTCGAGTTATATAATTTACGAAAGACTATTAAAATATCAGGAGCTGTTCGATATTCCTGCGATAGTTCGGGCATGCGCAACTGTATACGAAGTATGTATAAGACAATGAGTTTTAAATATTCTCTGTATAATAGAAATATCTCCTATGCAATTTTCCTTGCTCATTTGAAGAAACGCCTATGCCTAGCCTTAACTCACTTGCGAGGGTCTATAACCATGCCCGCAGCACAGAGCTCAAGGCGAGGTATGGTATGGCCAGTGCACTAGAGCAACCTTTCCACTTCCTAACAGAAATCAAGAATAATGCAAGCCATTTTCAGAGAAAAATTTAAGGTATGCTACAGCAGCTATAGCTTCTTTGGATGCCTCTGAACAGATGTGGACCTTGGAGCAATAAGCAATGGAAATCTTCAAATACATCCTAGGAATCTTCAGGAGCTCAATCTGTTGAAGTGAGGTGACCCAAGCCTTCGATCGCTTCCAGAAAGTAGGCAGCAAGGGTTCGTCCCAGTCTAATGGGCCTGAGAAAGATGGCATCTCGAAGTAGGAGTTTGCCTTGGAGTGTAACTGGTGCTGTGTGTGTTTGTTTGTTTATTGTTGTTTAACGTCCCTCTCGAGAATTTTTCACTCATATGGAGACGCTACTGGTGCTGTGAATCCCAATGAGTCATAGACTTAATTATGGACAAAACTCCACGACGGATGAATGGTCTTTGGTCAGTAGATACACGGAACACAATCCTATCTGATTAATATCCCAAGATACACCAAGACTCCTCTGCACTGGAAGGGTATCCTAGATGTCCAATGTCTTAGATCTTTGAGATCCTTTGCCAGATCATCTGAGTCACACATCTGCAGAACAGCCTTTGATTAAGAAGCTATCTTGTGAAGTTTAAGATGTCTACCAATCATCAGGGGTTATTATGTTCTCTCAAAGAGGTCCACATCTTCCATCTCATCCTCGCAAGCCAGGGGTCCTGAGTCAATACGTTGCCGTTGGACCCCTGGCATATTTCATTCAATATTCGTGGGCTTGCTTCTCTCATTGAGAAGCACCAATCAAATTAAAGCTTACATAAATAGTTAAAGATTCGGTTGACAATTCAAATGCACGTGTTACAAGTTGTTTATCATAGAATGGCTTAATGTGATTGGTTGAGAGATAAGAAAAACAATCAAGATTTGTAATTTTTCCGAAAGACGTCGCTACAGTCAGCCCACAAATATTGAATGAAATATGCCAGGGCTCCAATGGCAACGTGTTGACTCTGAAAATACGTAGGAAATTAGATTACTTACTCACTCACAGAATGTAAATAATGTAGTATCCTGATAAAGATTTATTTCTGTTTGTAGCAACTGTCTCCCCTAGTCATCTCAGAAAACCAAATTCTCAAAGGATCATACCCAAAATCGAAATAAGTAAGAGGTGTGTAATTTATTTTTAAGCAAACGGGGCATTTTTTTAGCAATGCATGGCTGTCAGTTTACGGGTTAAATTGACAAGGACAGTGGTATACATTTATGTAGAAACAAAGCATCTACATTTAACTTGCCCAATAGATAGACTAAGAATATCTGATCACCCTTTTTCTTATCATAACATCAACAGTTATAAATCATTTTCTTCTTTCTTAATTTTGGGCATCTAATTTTTGCATTCAGACATTCAAAGTTTCAATTTAAAGTTTCAATTTATATCCCTGACATTTTTTTCAAGTAGACTAATGGTATAAACTTTCATGTAGTAAAGTATGTCTTGGGAAATAAAATTTTTGGAAATTTCATCTCTTTTGTTTAGGAAGGGAGAAAACGAAACTGATATTTCTTTACACAAAATATTGAAATATTAAATGCATTAAACAAATAAATTAATATATTAGGTAGATCTTTAATATGTAGAATATTACCTTTATACTCGAGCATACATTTTGATAAAATATATCATGAAGTTTTCCTTTTTATTTAAACACCTTAATATCTAATGCAAATAAAGCCTCTCAAAGACCTACAAGTTAGAAGTGTAAATAATCCATTTTCCAAAATTTCATTAGGAAATATTAATAACCTTTAATTTGTAGATATTTTTTCAGGTACCCTTTCTCTTCAATTTATATAGAGTTTACTGTAAAGAAGTCTGAAGATACTGAATGTCGATGTGGAATCTAACCTGCTTCTCAGTGAAGATCTCTAAACACATAAAAAAACAAGTATAACTGACATATACTCATTATTAAAATATTATTAATACTCATTATCTCATCCTCAGCACTGCATTTTTATTTAAAGAAATTCACTTTGTATTAATTACAAATTATTTTAATCTATACAGATAGTAAATATGAAGTCATCTGAACAATGTAACATCATCTTTGACTCTTTTATCAGGAAATTTTAAGCTTGATAATCAAATCAGACAGTTCTTAGAAACTGGTTACCTGCTTACTTTTCTGATAACCAGTTACTCAGATGGTTTTCCTTTGGACCTCAAAGCATCCTTGTTCTTGGTATATATACTCGAAAGTAACTGTAATATATATAACACAGTTACAATTTCTACATTTATCATTTATATACCAGTATATATAAAACACAAATACACTGCATATATTCTTAATTTTTTATACACAGTATTTTAGACTACATAATTTCTTCTTGAACCATCAACTCGGGTACTAATCAAAGGTTTGTCACGTAAACCTATGTCATGTCATGTCTTTCTGATAATCATTAGCATGCACTTCTAGTAATTCTGCACAATTCCCATGCAATATTTTGAGATTGTATTCATTTGCCTCTTGGCCCTTCTCTAATGCATTCTTGATGTGTTTCCAATGCTTCATCTGATATGGGTTGTTCAGACGTTCGAATACGCAATGAATTCAAAACAGTTGCAAATGCTTTGTCTTCACCTTGTCGCATTATTTCATCCAACTCTACAATTGCCAATAGTCATTTACTTGTATTTTGTGGCCAAACGGCCGAACGCCGCAACATGGTGAGTACCCGATTTCTTGATACAGTCGCACTGATGATGAATATGACAAAATTTTGGCCAAAAAATGATTAATTTTTAAATTAACAATATTGCATAAATTACTATGCAAAATTATTAATTTACGAAGTAATCATTTTTTAGCCAAAATGTTGTTGTATTCATCGTCTGTGTGACTGTATCAAAAAATTTGATACTCTCCATCTTGCACATCTCAGCCATTTGGCCTCCAAATGCAAGTAACGCAAAAAGTAGGTAACAATAGGTGCTTTGGGTAGGTTTAAATACCTAGGTACTATTAATAGCTACGTATGATAAAAAATCTTTGGACTGGACCTGTTAAACACTGGCATAGTAATTATTGTTCATTTAATGAAAAATGATTAAATCTACTTTTATTTTTGATAAACAAATAGGCCTATGAAATAGCAAAAAGAGAGAGCAATGGTTGTAACGGTAGGCGAACCTAAGTTATTGGCAATTTTCATGCGTTACTCAAAATTCTTACAAGTTGTCAAGAACTTTCAGAAGCTATGTCCATTGGCCGCCATCTTTCACATGTGACTCTTGGAAAAATTCAATACATAGGCTACATCATGTACATCAAATACTTACCTTAACATTTTTTTGACCAGGCTCGAGCAGCAAGTTGAAAGTAATAAATAACTTGTGTCTTTAACTCCTAACGGATCTTTAAGACTTTGTTGAAATCTTCCCAAAACCTTGCATCGTCTCTAGAGTTGCAGTCTGCAGCGCTCCAAGCAAGGAAATGTTAATGTCGTCATATATAATTCAGTCGTTCGAAAAAGAATCGTAGTAAAATGAAAAAAAGGGGGTAAAATTAACATTCTGACTAATGATTAATTACTGACATTTGACTGATGTCGCGATAGAAATTCTTCATTACATTTTGGATACAATGAAACACTGTAATAGTAAAGGGGTACAAAGCAAACCCCCACCCTCCCCCAGAATATGAAACATATCTATTTTAAACTGCACATAAAATTTATATTTTTGTGTCGATCCTGTAATTTTTTTTTTTTACACATTTTATTCATTTAATTTATTAATAGTTTAATAAAAAAAATTATTTCCTTTTCATTATTTTTTAGGCATTTATAAAAAAGAAGATATTTTTTTCCTTTTTTTTTAAAATGTATATATATATATATATATATATATATATATATATATATATATATGACATATGGCTTTAGGAGACCAAGGAGGATATATTTTCTGGCTTAGGGAGACCACTGGATTAGGGCGACCTTTTTCGGTCTCCCTATTATTTTGACCTCATCAGTATTGCAAATGTCTTTTTATAGATGAATAAACAGTCTGCCATTAAATATTATTAATCTTTAACTCTGTTATTTAACATTCAAAAGTTGTCTAATTTCTATCATCTTCCCTAAAAAAGAAAAGAATTTATAACCTACGTATAATTTCAAAGGATAATTTTTCTGCATTTTGGAGACCATGAAAAACATGCAATTAAACAAAAAATCTAGCATATATATTTTTTCCGCTTTTGATTTGTTCAAATGAGTGTTTCTTTAACTTAGTTTTCCATGTTTTATGTTAAAAACCTAAAAAGGAAAAATATTGTAAATTTATGAACCATGTTTTGAATTCTTAGCAAGTGCTTTCCGTCATTTGTTCCGAATGCCATCGGAATGCCCCTTCAGTTTTCAGAAAATGACCTCTGAACACCATGGATGTTGAGAAATTTGGGTAAGTAACTAAAATGATACAGTAATAAGTTGTAATTAAGAATACACAAGAGAAACATTCGATTTTTTTTTTTTGGCCTAGTAATTTAGCTTTCAAGAGAAAAAGAATTAGTATGATTTTAAATAATCGTTAGACTATAGTTCGGTATATAAAATCCTGAAGGAAATTCGAAATAAAGTTAAATGATAGGCCCCTATATTTTTTAATTCTTTTATGCAAGTCCACAAACAAATTAAATATTTAAAGATTAGGCCGAACGTAGAAAAAAAATAGTCTCAAAAGTTGACGCAGCTATTTCGAGCTTAAAAATTTAAATTAAACTTTCTGTAAACATCATGCAGGACATGATCATCATGATATAGTACAAATGAAACAGACCCTGTAAGAAAAAAATAGCTGTAATTTAATAATTGTTTATTAATATAATGTGATCCTCTGCTAATAGAATATATATGCTGTAAAAAAATCTGAATCAGGGTGAAGCAGATTTGATACAATACATGGCTGAAGGAACGGGGGGGGGGGGGGGGGCAGGCCCCCTGTAATTTTGCTGAAATTTAGGTATACTAAAGGAAACCTTGCTCCTTTATGCTTGGGCCCCCTCAATAATAACCTCTGATAATGTATTTTCCTTTTGCTTATTAAAAAATTTTTGGTTTGTAGCCTCCCCTAACCTGAAACTGAAAAATGTTGTTTGGTTGTGCTCACCCCCCCCCCTCCAACTAAATTACGTACGGGCCTATTCTCCATCCCTGAGGTTTTCTTTCACCAAAGAAAGATTAATTGGTTCAGATATATATAGCAATATTTACGGAAGGGAATATTCTCGTTTAATTATGAAGATGTGACAGTAACTCAGTCAGATGCACAGTGAGTGTAACATTTATTTAATATTATTGTTAATGTTTACAAATAGTGAAATACTGATACTATGAAATTTTAATGGACATATAGAAAATATACAAGTACAACCATTTATTGTAAATCACATACATGAAAAGCTTCTTTTTTTTTCAAGCAATTGGAAATTCTTCATTTTTTCATGAAATTATTTTATTTCGTATGTATGATAATTTATTTCGTATTTTAATTCAGTCAACAAATCATTGTCGCAGCCTAGTTCCCTTCATTATTTTCAGCAGTTCAGTGACAGAGATAAAATGATCATTTGAAGGTTTATACCCCCCCCCCCCCCCCACCAAATGAAACTGAAAAATGTTTGGTTTTGGTCCCCTTCAACTGAAATTGATTCCTACTTACCATGCTTACAGGCTTAACTACGAAGATGTGACAGGGAGTGTCATAACAATAATTGTTCAGACGGATACATATTAAAAGCTGATCAATATACGTATCAAATTTTAATGGATAGATAGAAATTAATAAACAATTACAACCATTTATGATAAACTACATAAAGATAATTTTTCAAGCAATTTGAAATTCTTCATTTTTTATGATAATATTTTATTTCGTATATATATGTTTATAGGTTTATTCGTATCAACAAATCTGTGTACGAGTTAATAACGCAGCCAGGTTCCCTGCATTTTCAGTGACAGAGAACCAGAACGCTGATACTAAAACAAGTCCCACGGACGTGACGGAGAAAATAAGTCCCACATGAGTCCTACGTGAGTCCCACAGAACCAGAATAAGATTGCAGGGAAACAAGCCTTGTTACAAGGTTTGAGGTTTGTTTATTTTATATTTTAATTTACACTTTTTAAAAATTATCATTATTATGCAAAAATCTGTGTGCATATGAATATTTACATTTTAATGTTATAAGTCGTTTTGTGGTTCATTTATTTGCGGTGACTGTCCCACGTGTGTTTACCTGTTTACATTCACTTACTGACCTAGCGTCTTCAAAATATACCTTCTGTAATCATGACTGTTGTAATCTTGTTTTTATGTTAGTTTACCGTATGTAACTTGACTGTTGTATAGATTTATAGCGATCACTGCAAGCTTTTAATATTTAGGTGAAGAGAAATTTCAGACTATCAATCACAGGCACTTGTTTCATATACGGTGCACCCCTACTTATTTTTACCACAAGGTGTCTAACTCAATTTCAGGCACCCCCGCTTCAAGCTCGTATTTTGTTCATGTATCATTATCAATCATTAACCTACTTTAAATTATTAAAATGACATCGTTCGCTTCAAGAGACTTTTTTCTTGTCAAATAAATCGTTTCAGACGTCTCTGGTCGAGCCTCTTTATTGTAAACCACTCATTTATTCCTCGAAAATTACCTCGATATATTTTTAGGCTTTAGATGGGATACAACTTCCAGTTGGGGGTAGAATAAAACCAGAGACTTCCGAGTATTCCATTCCAAGGTCTCTGGTTTTATCCTTCATTTATAACCCCAACCGCAAATTTGTATCGAAAAATTACCTTGATACATTTTAAGACTTTAGATGGGATACAAATTTCATTTTTTTCACAGGTCACGAGGTTTCAACTTAAAAAAGAAAAATTCTCACCATTAAGATATGTTGGAAATTTTAGCTTGATGTGTTGATAATTTGCCAAATTATTATGTAATAAAGGGGACTTTATATGATCACCCGGCGCTGTCGCTTTAGTTCAGTCTTCACAACAATTCTTTTTCAGCACATGCCCTTCGGGCATGTAGACCTATCATTTTTTCCCAGCCCATTCAAATTTGTACATGTCCTACTCAAAATTCTTACATTTACCAGTATTGTGCAACAAAAAAAAAACCATTAGGTATAAAGGTTTTATATTAATTTTTTCAGCGTCGTAAACCAACCATGGCCTGTGATTGCCATTCTCTAAAGCGTTTTTGTTCATAAATAACTTTTGAGTTGCATGCTGGTCATTTGTTGGCCGGTTTAGCTGAACTGAATTTCAGAAATGGGATCATGACTGTAGTGCCACAGTATGTGGCATTGATGAACATCTCGTAATTTAGCAAGCAACTTCGAGAAAACAAATAGGTTAAACTAAACACTTCAATGATTAGATTGACAATCATTTGACAGGTCGTATCGAGAATGTAGACAGGCAATCCATCGACATTGCATACAGCAAGGTTTAAGCGAATAATGGGGGTAGGACAGAATAAATGGCAAGTAAAGATCATACAATGAAAGAAGATTCACATATGCCCTCTTCGGACATGTAATTTGGCAATTTTTACATGCCCGGCTGCAAATTTAACAGGTCCCTGGCATTGGACTCCCGGGTTATTTGGAAGACTGTTAGTTTAGTTTCATGAGGTCCGACAACATTGATTCTCAATGTCTGCTCCCTCTACCCCATACACTTATCTTGATAAAATTATATAAATTATATTATTAATTATATAAATTGATATAAATTATATAAACCGGTCTTGTTTATATAATTTTACAATGTCATAAACAGCTGCTTAAGTGCATATAATATTGTAAATGGATTTATATATAGGATTAGGGAAAGATCCTCACTTGATTATGGCAGCATATTTAGCTCGTAGGGGTTTATTATCTACCACACATGATCAATGTCACTTTTGGACGTGAATGACTTTTGACACCCTAACTTCAGTTCAAATCAACGTTAACTTTATGTGACGTCTCTCTGAATCTTTTTTGGCATGCAACTTGGGTAAAAACAATAAAAGTACTCTTGATGCATTTGATTTCTCTTAGCCCGTTTAAACATTTCCAAGGTCTATACCAGTTTTTGCAGGGGCGAAACTATGTAGAAGCTGGAAAAGAAACCCATCCCCTTTTTGACATATTTGGTTTTCGAGGGGTGAAAATTTTCAATGTTACACTCAACTACATGCAATATTTATTATATTATACTGAATGTTTTATACAAATACAAATAATAGTGAACCTTGAGCGCATAAATCTGCGCAGTCACTGTCACTATTTTTTGGAATATCACCCGTCGTCAAGCAATGTTGACTGTTGCGACACTGGGCGTAGCTTCATTATTCAGCGGATAATAGTGCTTTTTAACAAATGTTTCTTGACGAATCAGATTAATTCATCTAATATACCTGAAAGTACAATATTAATTAATTGTCATCATTTTCCTATATTAGCATTTTTACTGGTAATGGTTTTGAAATGATAGGAACATGCACTGTTCAAAAAGTCTTAAAATGTTGTTTTGGCTCAATTTCTTTGTTAGATTACTGTGTTGAACTAAGGCAGGTCAATTAAAGTAACATGATCCTATAGATTCCATGTACATTTAGTACTGTAAAGTAGACAAATTTATTGTTCTCAAAAGTAGTTCTCAAACATTGATTTAAGCTGGTCTCCTGAAGGATGTAATAATGCAATTGGTCTGCTTAAGGTACAGTGTATAATATAGAGATGCATATTTTATTTTGAATTTGTATTATGTCAATCATTAGAAATATATGGATCTTAATTAGAAAACATTGTTTTCATTAGAATTTAAGATATGTATAATAGGCATATATTCTTCATGCTTTTCCATAGTTAAGTCCTTTTTTACAGGGTCTCTGCTAGAATCATGTGGACCCCAGTGTAACAAATCTATGGAAAGAGAGAAAATCTCAGCTCAAGGGTCAACATGTCTTTATTCCAAGAAAGGTAAATTGATAATTTTTTCTGCTAAAATACTCTTTTATAAATTATAATATCAATGCAAAAGAATGAACAAACAATGTACCTAAAACATTTTGAAAATGAAAGTGCAATAACAGTTAATAATTATGATCAAGTGAATGAATGTTAATAATCCAATCAAAGTCCTTGTTGTATATCATTTTTGCTAGGGCTGTGTATTGAGCAAAAAAAAAAAAAAAAAAAAAAAGATTGACATTTTTAATGCGATATGCAATATATTGAATTCTTTAACAATTCTGTCAAAAAAGTCTTATAAATCATTATGCATGAATTTTATAAAAATAATAATTGTTTTTTACTCATTTTTAATTTTTTGTCTCACCGTTTTTAAAAATTACACTTCAAATTCAAACTTTTCTTGACTGTAAAATCAACATGTTAAGTAAAGTTGTCTATGTATTTTTATGATTTTGTAATAATAATCTAAGATGTGCTACCTCCTTAATGATTATATCATTTTTGATCAGTTTTAATTCAAAACAGTTAAATATAATCTTTGGTGATTGCATCTTCGCTAGCCAAGGGCTTCTGATACGCTACTCTCCTCATAAGCCCTTGGCATACGGTGTTAAAAAAAGTTGAGATTTTTTTCTCAAGTTGTGATTGGAGTTGATCGACATCGTTCGACCAATCAGCAATTGTGATTTGTAAATGACGATATTTGCGTTCGGGATATATCTTGACTCTTTAATATCGGTAATGTAAAACGCAAGTAAACAATGATCCGTAGGATAACATGCCATTCTATGAATAGCAATATGGTGTCATCCAATTTCTAAAGCAACGTGCAAAAGATGTGATTAAGAATCTATACTGAAGATGTAGATTTGCATTTTTACATGTTTAAATAACAAATTAACATAACTCAATGCCTTCTTGTTAATTATTTTTTAAAAACAAATTTTTTTTAAATACGCTTTTTATTTCTCTCGATGACGCAATCTGTGCGTACCTGGTAAGAATCATGATCACGTGACAAAAACAATCCCGTCTTTTGTCAGCACCGTATGCCAAGGGTTTATGAGGAGAGTAGCGTATCAGAAACCCTTGGCTAGCGAAGATGTGGTGATTGAAATTCCCAACTTTTTCACAGAATTACATAAAAAAACTGCCTGCCCAAAATGTTTTGGAATTAAGTTATTTTTAGCTCACCTGAGCCAAAGGCTCAAGTGAGCTTTTCTGATCAAAATTTGTCCGTTGTCTGTCGTCTTTGTTGTTGTTGTTGTTGTTGTAAACTTTTCACATTTTCATCTTCTTCTCAAGAACCACTGGGCCAATTTCAACCAAACTTGCCACAAAGCATCCTTGGGTGAAGGGGATTCAAGTTTGTTCAAATGAAGGGCCACACCCTCTTTCAAGGGGAGATAATTAAGAATTAGAGAAAATTTAGTGGTATCTTTTAAAAATCTTCTTCTCAAGAACCACTGGGCTGTAAAAGTTGAAGCTTAGGTGAGATCTTCATTACATAGTGTAGATTCAAATTTGTTCAAATCATGACCCCCAGGGGTAGGATGGGGCCACAAGGGGGGATCAAAGTTTTACATAGGAATATATAGAAAAATCTTTAAAAATTTTTTTCTCAAGAACAACAAAGCCACAATTAAGCATATTGATATGGAATTATCCTCAGGGTAGTGCAGATTCAAGTTTGTTCAAATCATGACCCCCAGGGGTAGGGTGGGGCCACAATGGAGGATCAAAGTTTTACATAGAAATATGTAGGAAAAATCTTGAAATTGTTTTTCTTAAAAACAACAAAGCCACAATTAATCATAATTTATATGGAATCATCCTCAGGTAGTGTAGATTCAAGTTTGTACAAAATCATGACCCCTGGGGGGGGGGGGGCACAATGGGGGATCAAAATTTGACATAGGAATTTATAGGAATAAAATCTTTAAAAATCTTTCTCTCAAGAACAACAAAGCCACAATTAGTCATATTGATATGGAATCATTCTCAGGTAGTGTAGATTAATTTTGTACAAATCATGACCCCCAGGGGTAGGGTGGGGCCACAATGGGGGATCAAAATTTTACATAGAAATATGTAGAAAAAAATCTTGAAAAATCTTCCTCTCAAGAACAACAAAGTCACAATTAGTCATATTGATGTGGATTCATCCACAGGTAGCGAAGATTCAAGTTTGTATCAAATCATGACCCCTCGGGGTAGGGTGGGGCCACAAGGGGGGATCAAAGTTTTACATAGGAATATATAGAAAAAATCTTTAAAAATCTTTTTCTCAAGAACAACAAAGCCACAATTAAGCATATTGATATGGAATTATCCTCAGGGTAGTGCAGATTCAAGTTTGTTCAAATCATGACCCCCAGGGGTAGGGTGGGGCCACAATGGAGGATCAAAGTTTTACATAGAAATATGTAGGAAAAATCTTGAAATTGTTTTTCTTAAAAACAACAAAGCCACAATTAATCATAATTTATATGGAATCATCCTCAGGTAGTGTAGATTCAAGTTTGTACAAAATCATGACCCCCGGGGGGGGGGGGGGGGGCACAATGGGGGATCAAAATTTGACAGGAATTTATAGGAATAAAACCTTTAAAAATCTTTCTCTCAAGAACAACAAAGCCACAATTAGTCATATTGATATGGAATCATTCTCAGGTAGTGTAGATTAATTTTGTACAAATCATGACCCCCAGGGGTAGGGTGGGGCCACAATGGGGGATCAAAATTTTACATAGAAATATGTAGAAAAAAATCTTGAAAAATCTTCTTCTCAAGAACAACAAAGTCACAATTAGTCATATTGATGTGGATTCATCCACAGGTAGCGAAGATTCAAGTTTGTATCAAATCATGACCCCTCGGGGTAGGGTGGGGCCACAAGGGGCGATCAAAGTTTTACATAGGAATATACAGGAAAAAAAAACTTGAAAAATCTTCTTCTCAAGAACAGCAAAGCCTTGTTAAGTCATATTGATATGGAAGCATTCTCAGATAGTGTAGATTTAACTTTGTTCAAATTATGACCCCCAGGGTTAGGGTGGTGCCACAATTGAGGATCAAAGCTTTACATAGGAATACATAGGAAAAAACTTCAAAAATCTTCTTCTCAAGAACAGCAAAGTCATGTTTTGTCATACTGATATGGAAGCATCCTCAGGTAGTGTAGATTCTAGATTTTTCAAATCATGACCCCTGGGGGTAGGGTGGGGCCACAATGGGGGATCACAGTTTTACATAAGAATATATAGGGGAAAAAAAACTTGAAAAATCTTCTTCTCAGGTCAACAGCAAAGCCATGTTTTGTCATATTGATATGGAAGCTTCCTCGGGTAGTGTAGATTCAAGTTTGTTCAAATCATGACCCCTGGGGGTAGGAAGGGGCCACAATGGGGGATCATAGTTTTACATAGGAATATATAGGGAAAAAACCTGAAAAATCTTCTTCTCAGGAATAGCAAAGCCATGTTTTGTCATATTGGTATGGAAGCATCTTCAGGTAGTGTAGATTCAAGTTTGTTCAAATCATAAACTCCAGGGGTAGGGTGGGGTCACAATGTGGGATCAAATTTTTACATAGGAATATATAGGAAGAAATCTTTTCATCAACAGAAAAGCCATGTTTAGTCATATTGATATGGAAGCATCCCCAGGTACTGTAGATTCAAGTTTGTTCAAATGATGGGGGGGGGGGGGGGGTTAGGGAGGGTCCACAATGGGGGATCAAATTTTTAACAAGAGAATATATAGGAAAAAAATCTTTAAAAATCTTTTGCTCAAGAACAGTAAAGCCACTTGTTATATTGATATGGGAGCATCCTCAGGTAGTTCAAAATCCAAGCCCCCTCCCCTTTAAACTTTTCAATACTGAAGTGATCTGTGCTTTTTCCTAGCCAATGTGCTCAGGTGAGCGATGTGGCCCATGGGCCTCTTGTTTTTGATACAATATATTCATTAATCTAGATATGTATTGATATATTTGATGCAGCCCTAATTATTGCTGGTTCATAAAATAACTAAAAAATAAACAAATGAAAATTTCGGCATGGTTGGCATTGCAACTGTATCTTACACATTCAAATCAGGCCATTATTACGAGTTTTGGAACATGTTGGGTTCTTCACTAGCTAGTGCCGCTACTACAGAGAAGACAGCTTGTTTTCAAACTGTGTCATTCAAAGTTTCAATATATGAGAAACACAACAAATCTAAATGCTTAGCCATTACACTAAATGATGAATCTACTTTATTGTGTTATTTATTGACATTTGACAATCATGATTCATAAATCATTTTGAAATTTTATATGTATCATATCATAAGGTCTGTGTATTATCCCAACCCTATATACCTACATATCACGATGTATCATTTCAGCATTTACTCATATTGAGATGCCACTGTCCCACCTGCCTGCTAACGTGGAAACAAAACTCCCCTCTGTAACAAAAGAGTGCACCAATGGAGATAATCTCAAAACTTGTGTAGTAGGATCAACTCCTAACAATGCACCACTTTTCAGCATTTATATTCATTGCTTAAGGGTTTATTCTTACTAATGAAATAAGTTGTGGTGATGCATATATTTACTGTAAGACATTTGTAATAACGAAGCATTTGTGAGATATACCTTTTATCAGTTATTTACAAACAAGGCATTTGAAGAGGACGAGCACAGTGCATTTTTTTTTTTATCTGAAGTTAGGTGATTTTAAGCAAAAGAACATTTCTTGTCCATATTAAGAAAGCAAAATATTTTGACCTAGTTTGAAGTTTTTTAAACCCATTAAACTTAATTGTTAAAAAATTAAGTATGTAAACTAAATTTTGAATAAAGAGTTGGTCCTCTTTGTAAAACTTGCTCTGTGAGCAAGTTGAAATTACAATGCCTTTCATGATTCCTTCACAAAAAATGGGGTGATGACCCACAATATTAATAAATGTAGGTTTTAAATAATATTTTATATTTCATAAATTAAACAGTGAAATTTAAAAAAAAAAAAAAAAAATTAATCATTTTTAAACTGTTGTTACATTTAGGCATGTGGGTATATGTACATATCCTGTTAAAGTCTTTGTGTATCACATTATATCATGATATACTTCAGACAAATTAGTACACCCGTAGTTTTGAATACAATTCATACATTGATTTCATTTGCCACAATGGTCTCTTTAATATTGCAATAATGCATTTGGTCTTCCTAATGCATGTATAATGCAGGTACTGTATATACTCTATGTCCAACTTATAGGTGAGTCATAAAAAGATTAGTATTTTGAAACCAGGTTAAAACATCAGAGCATTGATTTGAAATTGTCAATTGTTGTACCGATTTATAAGCGAGTCAATAGCAAATCCCTCCAAAATAACCTCAAAAAATACAACTGACTTATAGGTGGACCACCTTATAGGCAAGTATATATATGGTATAGTTTTTGTTGAATTTTGCTAACAGCAAAACACTATATATGAATAATGAATTTTGGAAAAAAAAGATTATTAACTAAAGTTTAATGATGGATGTATGTAGTATAGAAATATTGTTCATATGCCTGTACATGGTACAAATATGCATTTTACAGAGTGTACATATGCCAGAATCATATGGACCCCAGACTGGCCCTGGTGATTCCGTTAAGAAAAAAAGAGGAAAAATCAGTGCTTGTGCTCATTGGTCATTGGACAAAGGTAAATAGATTTATTTCATGAAACTAAACATGTAAATTACTAGGATATTAAAATATCACAATTAAAATACATGTACTGATTTATATATATATGGATATCAATTGGTCTCCTTGATGGAGTTAAATGCGTTTGTTATCCCTTTTAAGTGGATCATTTAAATATTATGCAGTTTATTTAGAAGCTCTTTATTATCTGCACTGTTCACTTTTACAGGGTGTATGCCAGAATTTTTTCAAGAACAGTCTGAATCTGACATGGAAAAAATGAAGAAAAACAGCCTTCCTGTTTATAAATCTACATTCTGACAAAGGGTAATTTTGTTTAGTTCAATTAGAAGTGCACATTTAACATCAGTTGCTTTCCTTAATGATATATTATAGCATTTTTATTCCCTTAAGAACAATATGTATACTTGTAAAGCATGTATCACAAAATCTTCTGCAAACAAAGTTTTGGGTGTATAGTGTTTGTTGTTTAACGTCCCTCTTGAGAATTTTTCACTCATATGGAGACGCCACCACTTGTCGGTGGAGAGCTGCAAATTTTTGTCCTATACTCAGCACTTACGGCCATTGAGCATTGAGGGATCTTTATCGAGCCAGCACCTACTGTGACATGGGACCTCGGTTAATACCTCTGTCTCATCTGAAGAACTGGTCTCCATGTCCCACAGTGGGATTCAAACTCGCGATGTAAGGATCAGCTTCTTTCTCCGCGACTCTAGAGTAGACGCTCTAACCACTGCATCTGCTCTACTTTGGCAACTTTGGGTGAATATAAGCATAGGAATCATCATGTCCATCTGTCTGTTCATGTGTTTGGCCACTTTTATGATTAGCTTTTTTGTTCCAATTCTGGCTGAGATAAATTGATTTAAGTCATCTAAATACAAACAAATTAAGGGAAATTACTATGGTATTGGAATGAACATTTTGGAATACTGTCTAATTGTTCCATTGTAGTTGGTTTCTTTAATGTTGAAATAATGCATCTGGTCTTCCTAATGCATGGCATACACTGTATGCATGTGTAATGTTAAAGTTGGCTGAATGTAAAACAGTTCTTGTGTTATGACAAAGGTAAATAGATTTAGTTCATGTAACTAAACATGTTAATTATTAGAGTATTAAAATCTCAAGTTTTGAATACTGATTTACATGTGGAGAGTAGTTGGTCTCCTTAATGCAGTAATAATACATTTGGTCTCCCTTATGCATACTGTATATTATATAAATTTAATGACTGACATGTACGAGGGTTGATCCAAAAGTTCGTGGAATTTCTTCTAGTGTTGTACCAATAATCAGAAAACATCGATTGTCGACAAAAAATGCTACCGATTCCGATGATCGATTATAGTTTTTCATAGTCGATCATCGGAAACATACTTCTAATACAATACATTCCGGAATTATCCATTTCTGGTTTAAAATTTATTTCTTCTTAATGAAAGAAAATGGCATCTGCATCTGATACTAGCCAACTAGCACGAAGCAGAGGTGATTAAGAACCGAAGATGCATATACAGTCAAACCTGTATTAAGCAGTCACCTGCGGGAACCATTAAAAGTGACCTTTATAGAGAGGTGACCATTGAAAAGAGGTTCATCTTTTTTTCAAGAAAAATTCTTTTCCAAGTTATGTTAATTTTGTGTTTTAAAAATAGTACATCATAGAATATTAAAGAAAGATGTGTTTTGGACATCAATGGTCTCAGTTAGATTTTTTAAAAATTTAAATAATCTCAAGATTAAGTTCAAGATAAATTTGATGACTCCAACAAAAAATATATTGAGTCTAATAAGGGTATTGCATTATCAGTCTGGTCGAACCCCCGAACGGGGGTATACCCCCAAACGAGGGTTTTCCGTCCCGTCATGCAATGCGCAAGAACAGTAACTCTTGCCGTATCCAATATAAACAAACTTGCCTATGTCATTGATCACAGGAAAAAGATCGATAAGAATGTTATTTCTGCTATGAACTTGGTAAAATATCAACAGAAAAAAATTAACAGGTTAAGTTTTCCATAGTTTGAATTTATAATGTAGGAATAACAAAATATTTTCCGTCATTTCATGAAATTATTTATTATTTTGTAGGACGTCTCAATTAGGATTATGGAACGTAAATCACAAGGAAAAATATTCTAAGAATGAGGAAAATATTAATTTAGAATCTAGATTTAAATAAAAATAGATATGATCGTGTTTTCCCCAAACAATCGTATTTATAAAAAAAAAACTACAACAAGTTGCCAAACATTTTATTTAATTCTTATAAGATATAAAAGACAATAAATACGATAGATTTCATTTGAATTTTATTTTTATATGTATTTTTGTTACACTTCCTGGGCATGATTATCGATGATAAAGACCGTCGATTGCTAGTCAGAGGAAACGCGGACTGAAACCCACGATCATAAATAAATCGATATTAGCATCATTTTTTCTTGCATTTTATTACGAAAATAAAAGAAATATGGTAGAATAATACATTTTTTTTTATAATTTCAATTTAATATTAGTTGCTTATGTCTGTTTATCGAATATTTTATCTTAAATACCTGCATGTCAAGGAGCAAAAGATCGCCAACTTTGCCAGTGAATAAATCCCGATTTGTACAATAAAGTTGTATTTTTGTAAAATACAAACTCTAAAAACACCTTTAATCTATCATTTCCGAGTGGTTTTACATTTGCCAAATAATCCGTTACTTTGCACCGGCGATTTTTGTAAACCCCTACTTTTTGCGTGAAATACGCACATTTTTAAGCATCTGCGTATGCTCGTACCCCCGTTTGGGGGT
The DNA here is from genome assembly GCF_033153115.1 of Saccostrea echinata. Taxonomy (NCBI): domain Eukaryota; kingdom Metazoa; phylum Mollusca; class Bivalvia; order Ostreida; family Ostreidae; genus Saccostrea; species Saccostrea echinata. The sequence goes on along the minus strand of NW_026889782.1, from coordinate 33,913,622 downwards.
ATGGATTTCCCATTTCCGTTTACCCCCGTTCGGGGGTTCGACCAGACTGATTATCCTCCCTCCAAACAACAACAAAACTTTCTTTTATTATAGAATTACATTATCATGTTATGTCATGAATAAAATAAATTCTATTTTTTATCTAAACTGCCTCTAAAATATCAAGTTTAGTTAGTCTTGATAATTGTATGTTTAACAATACAGTGGCGCCGCGTTTATCCGGACGCCATTTATCCAGACGCTTCACCATCCGGACGATATATTTTGGGAACCAATTTTTTCCACGTTATTTTGTCTCATTAATCTGGAAATTCGCGTTCCATATCCGGACGGTCAATTTCTACTACAAAACGTAATAGTTTATTGAAAAATGACTTGTTTATCCGGACGGTAATTTTTCAAAAAACGATTTTTTTCACACTTCGCTTGCATTTGTGTTAATTGTTGTAAAAACATTGGTCATGCAGTCAGTTTGAAGGCGGTTCCCTGTGACCTACAAACAATAGCGTCTATAATTAGCATGTGTTTACCCTAATTCAATCACACGTATATCTTTAATATTTAGCTTACACTGTGCATTAATTAAATAATAATCTGTTCAAAATCATATTGCTAACCGTATGTACATCGGTAAATTCATGAGAATTTTGGAGAGTTGTAAATAAAATGAACAATAAATAACAAGCGATTTCGTAATGCTCTTTATCATGTTGATCATGTGTTGATTGCGTTAGTTTAAAATACTATTTTCCATTTCTAAAAAACGTAAATGTATTTGAAATGCTTTTTTCCCCACAAGACAGTTTAGAAAGGTACATAACTGAAGAAATATCTCTATTTAATGTTCTACCGTTTACAAACGTCCATTGCTTTAGAAAAGATATATAAAACTGGCATTACGTACAGAAGTTGATTACGTTTATCAAGGTATTTTTAATGATCGAAATTCAAACTTAGCGTCTGTAGCAAAAAATATTTTTAATGATGATGCTGAACAGTTCTGTCATATCATATGAGCTTCAATAATTATAATATATGGCTGAATAAAACAACTGTAGATCAAAATTTGCTCAGCCCATAAAGTTACAGGCCAAAGAGAAGGCGAATTACCGGTAAAATAGGAGGTCTCAGCATAAAATTGCCCATCCATTTTTTTTATTGTGTAAATTACATTTTAACATATTTTTTTCTTTAATCAATTACTGCTTTTAAAACAATAAACTAAAATATAATTTAGAAGTTTTTTTTCTTTGCTGTCACATTTGAAACAAGAATGTGCATATATACAATGTACATGCTGAGCGAGTGCTTTTTGAGATGTGATTCAATTATCCGGACGATTTCGTTGGGGACAGAGGCGTCCGGATAAACGAGGCGCCACTGTACATAAATTGTAGCATAACAAACAGACAAGTTATAATATTCTCAGTTTATCAAAGCAGTCCATAATACAAATTGATATATGAAATTCACAGGTGTTGTGAGCAATGAAGCGTGACTAATCCTAACGGTCATCTTACCTAGTTGAAAATCATGATAATCAGAACACATTGTGTAAACAAACACAGTTAATTAGGGTTTCTACAAATAATATGTTTCCTATGTGTTAAAAACGGCCTGTCATGCGTTTACACAATTACACCTATCGGAGTTGGGCATGCCAAACGTGAACTAACAATTAGAAAACAACTAATTATTGTCTCCATTAATGAATAGGTAAATAAGGGTGCCTTGTGTATCACTCAGAATTTTTTAAACCAGATTCCAATTCAATAAGATTAAGATTCTCGTACGTCCATTTTCCTTATAACCTTTTCGGTCACTAGCACCCTTGTTTTGTTTTGTTAAAAAAAATTAATAAATTTTCCAATATTTTAAATGGTTTTTAATAAGGCCAATTATTTTTTCCATGAACCAATTATTTACATTAGTGAGAAAATTGAAAGTCACCTGACTTTAGGTCTGGTCACGTGATCGGACAAAATAGCCACTATATACGAGGTAAAACAGCAATTTTACATGAAATTTGACAACCGCTGACCGCGTTACACAGGTGACTGCTTAATAGAGTTACATTATATAGGAAAATTCATTGGGAGGAAATAAAATGACCGCATAGGACAGGGGACCACTGGATAAAGGTGACCGCTATGTCAAGTTTGACTGTATAGGGCCTAAAAAAAATATTTTTGTTTCCTGTAATAACCCGACCGACCCATTCAATTTACCCCCGGGTGAATTTTTTTTCTGCCAAATCTGTGTTTGCTCTTTGGTTTGATCAATCAGCTGATTCTTTTTATTCAAAAAATGTTAATTGTATCTTTTATTTGAGATATAAAATATGCAACTTAGTCAACATTTACCTTAAATATAAAAGGTGATCAATTCCCCCCACAACTTTTTGAAGTTCGTTTTCTGCCGCTAGGCAGCCATGTTGGGTGTCCACTGTAAATATTTTTAGGTCTAGAAAGTGTAAAAGAAGCAAAACAACAAAGAAAATAATATATTATGTATTTTATATATTCATGTTAAAGAAATAAATGAAATTATTGTAATAGTCTGCTTTTTGTATACAAAACTATGAAGAAATCCGATTATAATCGGTGAAATCGCATCAGAGACAGTAACCAATTCCAACCGATGATCGATTATGAAAATTAACCGATGTCTCATCACTAATTTCTTCATATTTATTTTAATTTATTAGTGAAAGCAGTTGAATACTGATTTACATGTGGAGAGTAGTTGGTCTCCTTAATGCAGTAATAATACATTTGGTCTCCCTTATGCATACTGTATATTATATAAATTTAATGACTGACATGTACGAGGGTTGATCCAAATGCTCATGGAATTTCTTCATATTTTATTTTTTTATTAGTGAAAGTGGTTGAATACTGATTTACATATGGATAGTGGTTGGTCTCCTTAATGCAGTAATAATACATTTGGTCTCCCTTATGCATACTGTATATTATATAAATTTAATGACTGGCATGTACGAGGATTGATCCGAAAGTTCATGGAATTTCTTCTTATTTTATTTATTTATTAGTGAAAGTGGTTGAAAATTACAAATAAGAATATAGACACTTGTTGAATTTTTTTAATAAAAAAATATTTTAAATATAAATGATAGTAACTTTATGGCAGTTGCCATAGCAAAGGATGTTTTAAAATGCAGGGGAGACATTTACTCGTTCATTATCATTTTAATTCTTAATACGTGATATAAGAAAAAACCTGCGCTAAGTGGCAAATAAAATGAGAATTTTGTCATTATTACGATTGCTTGACCACTAATATACCTGTCTGTGAGAGTTTTACTGATTTAACTTGATATTTAGATTATTAGTTGATGATTTCTTGTTCATCTTTTAATTGTTAGAGAACGTCACATTTCAGTCAAGTTACAAGTTTTGTTAAAATCTTAGGAACACTCTGACTTAAAGGGGTATTCTACTGATACAGGCTGGAGAAAAATGCATTTAGCAACTGATTTTCCAGTGGCGTGAGAAATTTAAGAACAATAGAACTTCCATGAAGGTTGATTAAAGGTGTGGCTGCTTTTGGAGGGTCTGTTTTTCTCGTAGACAAATTAAGCGTTGATGGATGTTGACCGCTGACTTACTGTGCTGGACTTTGCTACTGAAATTGGAACATCATATGGAAAGATGGGGAGTATTTTTGAAATATGATTGTAATATAAAGATAAGTCGATTGGTGTGAGAGGATACCCAGGCTTTTCTTGAGAGAAAAAGGAGAAAAAGGCAGAATATTCTGTAGAATTACTTAGTTGAATTGAACATGAGGGTGAGATGCTCCTATAACATGACATGACATACTTAACTTGACGTTACGTCGAAGTCTCCCCCGGATTTTACAACTATCAGTGTTCAGAAAGCTCATGTGACCTTATTGGTAATTGGAATGTGGTGAAATTTTCCAGTATTGTTGCATAATGACTATATTATAAATATGCCTATTGTTTGCTTTCATCAAATTTTAGAAATAATTAAATTCCATGAACTTTTGGATCAACCCTCGTATTAGAAAAAAGATGGATCTAAGATTGAACAGGTTATAATTCACCTGAGTCATTTAAATTACTTATTGCTATCTGTTTTTGTTCAGTCATCATGTGTCAAGTATTGTCTGTAAACTATTGAACATTTTCAGCTTCTTTTCTGGAACCAGTTTCAACTAATTTCTCGGTTGAAGTACTGTATAGGGGATTAATTTCAGGGGTTGTAATTTTCATGTTTTTCTCTCCTCTGACACGATCGCGGTTTGTTGAATTTGCGGAATCGGTATATAATAAAGGTTACATGTACCTCCCTTCAATGTCTATATCAGTTTAATCCATAGCATAGCTAGAAGGCAGTAATCAGCATTATGTATTCACTTCAGGAACAACAGGGTAGATTTATATATACATCAGCAAGTTCGATAGTTATTTGAATGATTTTTTAAAACCAAAATGTCGATAAAAACATGATAATGCAGGTAACAAATACACGTCGTAACATAGTTACGTACGGGTATTCAAAACCCATGACCCTAGTGTTTTGATTGATGAAACATGTAGCGTTGGCTATTAAAACAGTTTTTTTTTTTTTTACAAATACAGGTTATTATCTGCTGAGTGATCTAAATTAATGTCAAGCGTGATAATTAAAATAATTGAATGACAAGTACGATTCGTAATTACTGAAATGACCATGCACTGCACGTATATTTACCTATCGTAGCCTATTCTCAAATTTCCAAATATAACATGTAGGTTATTGAGAAACTTATTCACTGTTTCTTGAATTCACGGATTTATTCACACCGTGAATATAGCGAATATTAACACCGCGAGTTATTTCCCCCCTATACAGTATACAGACATAATATAGAAATGATTTTATCGACTTTCTCAATCTATCATGAATTTGAAAATGTAAATATAAGCATTTAATTGTAAATATTAAACATTTAGCATCTCATAACCAGAGTTGGAAATTACTGACTGCCCGAGGCAGTCTGTTTTTCAGGTAGGTAGGGACAAACTTTAGATTAGCCTTGGTGGTCGGGTCATTTAAACAGGTAGTTCCTGTTTTCCTTTTTTTTCAGGGTATAGTAAGTCTATAGAAATTAAGTAAAATATAGTATATCAAAGGAACACTTCTAGTTAAAAATATGAGATGACCTATAGGACCAATATTGGTTTCAGTCTTTAGAAAAAGCTTATCGATATATGTTCCGGTCACTGACTTTAGGTCACATGTGTAGTTTCTTGTTTCTCATGTATTGCTTTAGTTCTACATTAATGGTAATCTAACAACCAAGCTTTATGATAAACGTGATTACTTTAACTTTTCAATCGTCAACTTCCCTTACTTATTCAGCAATATACCTTCATCACCTGCATACGGGGTTTATATCTCTCAGTTGATTCGATACGCAAGAGCATCCTCTATGTATGAACAATTTTTAAAATGAGGTAAGTTATTGACAAACAAATTGCTGAAACAAGAATATCAGCTGTCTTGTTTAAAGTCATCATTTTGTAAGTTCTATGGTCGATACAATGACCTTGTCAGCAAATACAATTTATCATTAAGTAAAATGCTGACTGACCTTTTTCATACTTATTGTTAGGCCATTATTTACACACTGAATTGTGTATGGATTTTTCCATTGTTTCCCAGTCGTGACAAGGAGCACACAGCGGGTGTGACTGGTCTGCAGGGGATGCTCACTCCTCCATGGCACCTGATCCCACCTCTGATGTTTTGGAGGTCCGTGTTTTTGTATTTTTGATGGGCTTTTGAGCTTGAATACTGATTGTTATCTCGATATATTTCATTCTACTCAACTGTGTGTTCATGTGATCCTACCTCAGTATTTACAGAATGATACATCCTTTGTTTGAGGGTCATTCTTGATGTCTGACTGAGTAATGGCAACGGGACATAAAACCTTAACTGACCTTACCACATTCTTTTCTAATCTGAAAACCCTCATGCATTTTTAGCATAACATATCGCCAATGCACACATTTTTCCCGAGGAATGAACTGCATCTACTCTGCATAGAACAGTATCTCTCCCACTGGCACAACAGTACTATTACACGTCATTATGTTCTTGAAAGGCAAACACAGCAATTATTGCTCGGCATGATTTTTTTTCGTGACACCTGCAGTATCGAGTAACACAAAGTGAATGATTCATGTCCTCGAACAAAGTGTGCTTACAATGAGGTTTAGTTCCGGTTGATTGCGTTTAGTTCAAGAGAATTTATGATGTGCATTTCCATAGATGTCTTTTATATCAACACCAAACATGTATTTAAGGAAGAAAATATATTAAGTAAAATGCAAAAGCCTGTATTAAAAAATCAAAGGACAAGTGCACTTAAGCAATGCTTAATGGGCCCTTTTTCAGTGCCGTATTACTTTAGAATGTATTACCAAATTGTTCTCTTCTGGTAATAGTTAAACACAAGTGGACATTTCTAATTAAAATCACATTAAAACATCACCTAAATCAGCATGGATTTGAAACAAATGAAGTTTTTTAAATGCCTATAGATACTCCAAATCCGGAAAAGTCGTACCGAACCTATTTTGAGTTTCGTTTATTTAAATCAAGGGGAGGAGACATTTAAATCAGACACTTGAACAATCTGATGGTGGATCATTGACAGGTGCGTTTGCCGAATGATACTTCTTGTGCTATTTTACCCGAGAAAAAAATCGAATGAAGTTGTATAGATACCTGTATCCATAGTGATCAAATTAAGAAATTTGCATGCTTGCATTTGAAATAATACAATAAGTATTAACATTAGTTCCTGTAAATTTTAAAATGAAAAAAAGTGTATTTAGGTGGCTTTCAATACCAGTACCATTGTCTGGCATGAATGTTAAAAATGTTTGAAACTTTTATTTATGATGACATTTTAACGACACTAAACTCTCCTAACCATCCCGTGTTCCTAAAACCAAATACATACAAACTTCTCTATGCGGCTTGACTTCGATATAATGATATGAAACGTGGCTATGTTTTACAGTGAGCATCTTTGAGGAATGTTTACCTGGGTAGAACTCACGTGACTACCAGTATTTTAAATAATTTATTCCACGGGTGGTTTCAACATAGGTCATACAGGTAAATAGCTCTTGCTTGTTATAGGAAAAACATTGAACTTTTCATACATTTTTAATATTTTAAGTACAAGCCTAATCATGTACAAATTTCCTACTTTCACACAAGTTTTGTAAATGTATAATGCATTTTTTGTCAATCGCACAAGTTTGTACAATGTTAGGCTGACAATAAACAAAAGCTTTGAAATGAATGACCGTCCTCGATTTACTATAGAAAATCACGAATGTCGGCTGACCCCCTACCACATTGTATGGCTTTGCTCTTTGTATATTCATGAATTTCAGCGATAAAATTTGTTGAATCTTATGGTTTAGATATCAATTAATGATCTGAGATGGAAAATTATGCTTTATTTAATTCTTCATTTTTTCACATTTTACCGGGGCCCATAAGTGCACTCTTTCTTTAGTGTTTATACAGGTAAAAAGTTTGAAAAAATAAAAATGTGCCAACAAATGGTTTCGAACCAGGACACTAAAAATGTTCATGGTGAGAGTCTGCGGTCTATCGTTCTGGGCTATGCTGACTATGAGGACATTTGTAATAAATATAAACCAGTATGATAGAAATAGGTTTTCACGTTTTTTGTAGGTTTTTTTTTTTTTTATGAATTTCGACCCTAGGCACCTCTAAAAGAACCTTTTTTTAAATAATTGCTTACTAGATCAAAATCTATCAAAATTTCATATTTAATTTAGGGGCAGGCAAAGGGTGATTATATTGCATCTATCGGGTATAATTTTCTTATTAGAAAATTGTAGAGATATGCAAGGTTAATTAATGACAACATTTATTTTTCCGTTTTGCCTTATACTTTTATGATTTTCACTAATAAATTGATTATTGAAAAAAGCCTTTAATATGACTGCTGATTTTATCTCCATCTGTTAATTATACCCCCGCTCCGAAGGAGAGGGGGGTATACTGTTTTACCCTTGTGTGTCCGTCTGTCTGTCTGTCTGTCTGTCTGTCTGTCCGTAACAAACTTTGGTCGCAGTTTTCTCAGCAACTACTCATCAGAGGTGCTTGAAATTTTAACACACTCTTTGTTTAGGCATGCCATATGGTGGGATTCATTTTTGTATGAATTCGATGTCAACTTCCTGTTTATCCGTGCGTCTGTCCGTACCATACATAACAAATTTTGGTCGTAGTTTTCTCAGCAACTACTCATTGCAGATGCTTGAAATTTTAGCACAATCTTTGTTTAGGCATGCCATATAATAGGATTCATTTTTGGAACAAATCTGATGTCAACTTCCTGTTTATCCGTGCGTCTGTCCGTACCATACATAATAAATTTTGGTCGTAGTTTTCTAAGCAACTACTCATCGCAGGTGCTTGAAATTTTTTCTTTGTTTAGGCATGCCATATGCTGGGATTCAGTTTTTACAAATCCGATGTCAATTTCCTGGTTATCACTGTGTTTGTCCATAACTGAACTTGTGTATTCACATCAGAGCGGGGGTATTATTAGTGAGCATTGGCTCACAGACTTCTTGTTTTCAACACCTTTTCTCATGATTATAGTAGATAGAGAACAGAGTATGATTTCTAACATTTACTTTTACAGATCATTTCCTTGAGATAGGTGGAACCAACAGTCAAATACAAACACTTTTAAGAAAAGTAAAAATCTGGCTCAGGTAAAAAAAAAAAAAAAAAAAAAAAAAAAAAAAAAAAAATCATTTAAGTTTTAACAATAAGTAATTTTACCTTAGTTAACTGGAATTTGACGAAATACAGGTCAAGAATGTAGAGTTTAAAGCCTAGTAGGGAGTTTGGTCAATCATTACAGGTAATCTGCAGTCCCTCTCGAGAATTTTACACTCATATGGAGATGCCACCACTTGCCAGTGGAAAGCTGCAAATTCTGTCCTATACTCTGCACTCATGGCCATTGAGCAGTGAGGGGTCTTTTTCATGCCAGCACCTACTGTGACACGGGACCTTGGTTTATAAGGTCTCATCCGAAGGACTGGTCTCCATGTCCCACAGTGGGATTCAAACCTGCGACATTAGGATCAACTCCTTACTTCGCGACTCTAGAGCAGACGCTCTAACCATGGCGCCACGCTTGTGACTAGCTCCGTTTTAAAGAAATCATTCAAGATATTTTTTATCAAACTTAATATGCTGATACATATATAATTAGTAAGACCTATTCAACTATTTCAAAAACTTTTGACCTTTCCTGTGACCTTGACCTCACTTTCCTTCAATTTGCATTTTGCATGGTTTTAAAACCATTTAAAATATTGATATCTAAGGCTATGCATCTATACATAATTTGGTGAGAATTTATCATCTATATCCATTTTTTTTTTAGATTTCAATTTCAATTTTAAAGAAACTTTTCAAGATATTCTCATCAAACTTCATACACTAACACAAAATTTCATGTTGCATTACTATACACTCGGCGGGCATACATGTCCTATGGACATATTTCTAGTGTATTGCTATTTCTGTTGTTTGTTTACTTCCGGTCAGTAAGTGCCCCCTAGGGGCAAGCCCCAGTCCTGTTTTCTTTTCCAGGGTTGCAACAGCGCCCCCTAGAAAAACAAGTTGCACCATCCAATCAAATTGTGTTTTGTGCTGCTTTATGCCAATGATATTAACGCTGGACAGCATATGTATTATATTCTGACCAATGGGGTTGCAGTATTTTCAAAGAATTAGGATAGACTTACCACTTCAGCATTCCTTTCATCACTGAAGTGATATACATTGTCAAAAATTGACTAACTTTCATTTTTGTGTCAACTGCAGAGCAGAACGACACTTAGAGATCACTTTACCTGGTGTCTGTCTGTCCGTCTGTCACACCTTATATCTCCAAAATTTTGAGAGGCAGGGTTTTGATAATTAGCATTTATATATGTTTTTGAGCTCATGATACTATACTTTGAAACTGTATGAAATTCAGTTACCACACAAACTTATATTTAAATACTATGAAAATACATTGGGATCAGTATTCCACAATGAATCGTGTTGACTGACAAAGTGACGTCAATTAAAGTAAAGACAGTCTGAAATTCCTTTCCTCCGAGGATTGTTGGAAGCACCTACATGTGTATTAATAAAATGATAAATAGTTATTCCTCATAATTTCAATTAAATTATTCATTTGAGGACTGGGGAACCATATTTTCTTTGATTGCCAGATTCTATCCCAGTCTTTTACTTTTGGATCCTTTTTTTTCCTTGCAGGCAAATGCATGAACCTCCATGCTAATATTAAATTAATAGCTGACCACTCTTAGATTTATTTACCTCTTTAATGATGATACCTAGCAGGTGTTATATACATTCCTTGAAACACTCTAGTTCCTATTTGATTTTCACTAATATAAAGATTATTGAAAAAAGACTAAGGTGCTCTATAGTGATCAGTCTATTCATTCATCGGTCTGTCAAATACACATATCCCTTGTTCAGAATACAGGTGACTCTAAATACTTCAAACTTTATATTTTTTAATTAGATACATGTAGCTGCTTTGGAACATCTGAAAGGTCTATTACATTATCACTAGTTTTACTAGTTTTCTTCATGTAAGTTGAATATATTTTAAATTTTTATTTTTTCCAGGTAAGAAAGAAATTCAGGAGTTCTTAAATTGCCCTTGGAGTTCTTGGATTGCATCAAACTGCTAAAAGACCTCAACAAAAACAGCGTCTTGAAAATAAAAATGAAAATATTCAGTGAAAAAAAAATGATGAAAGAGCCACTAAAAATCTTCAAGCCTTTGAGCTGAAATCTGGAAGTCAATCTGTGGACTTTACTAGTATGTCTTACTAAGTCATCATTTGTGTATAATAAATACACTAAACTGTAAACACTTGTTAAAATGTGTATAATTTTTAGATATAATTTGTAGCTCACAGACTTCAATAGTTTCATGTAATTTAAGTAATAATGAAAATTTCCTGTTGTCTAGCTAGATTAGAAACTATTATTGTCCAATTTTGGATATTGTGAAATAATTCAGCTGTTGTTCAACTGAATATGATAAAACTGTGGATGAAAATAATTTGATTTTTGTACCTTTGAATGTATTGAATTAATTTGTAAAAGCTGTTATGATACAATGTTTGATATTTTATAAAAGTTTTTAGCATATGCAATCAATAAATGTATCAACAATTTTATTTTATTATACTTTTTACCCTGCAAACTTCTTAAAAACAGAATAGTAATGATCCATTTAACTGATACTAGGTTAGTGTCACATTGTACTGGTATATCATGTATACTGAACTGTAAATAAGAAACATCTAAATAGGTAAAATCACAGCATGAATCATTGGATTATGTAAGAAGTGCACTATCTTGTGCTTTGGTATGGTATTAATAATAAATGTTAAACTATCATTTTTTTTTTTTCAAATTAACAAAGGATATGCTTGAGTGACTGTATTTTGACTAGCAGTAAAAATAAAATGATTTTTAAGCATTTGAATTATTTTGATTCATGGTCTCTGCAAGTTTAATGATAGCAAATATGTATATTGAACATGGCATCCACATATTGCTATACTGGATGGGGCATAACTTTTACTGAATCTTAATCACAACCTTGAAATTTTATGCAGTACATGTACTCTTGGTTTCAACTGGTCAAATGTATTCTTAAATCACAAAGAATTTAAACAAATATAGGCATAGGTCAGAACTTCATCAATTAGTTGGAAAGCGAATGCACTCGGTGACTATATGGTTTAAAAGAAGCTGGGTATAAATAGCAGGAAAAACTACTTGATGTCCACTGTACATGTGAACTTTGTGTCCTCAACAAAACAATATGGAGTATACTATACTTGGTCTAAAGAATAATCTATGTCTGCATTCACTTTAAGGTTAAACTGTTTTGGACATTGAGAGTTTGTTTGTTGTTTAACATCCCTCTGGAGAATTTTTCACTCATATGGAGATGCCAACACTTGCCGATGGAGAGCTGCAAATGACCTATGCTCGGCACAGTGGGATTCAAACATGTGACAAAAGGATCAACTAACTCCACGACTCTAGAGCAGAGGCTCTTTCCACTGCACCACGTGGGCGACAGCATTGAGAGTTAAATGTGGATATCAGAACAAGCTACTCTAGGCTTATACTCTCTATATATTGATTGATTGTATGTTGTTAAACATTCCTCTCGAGATTTTTTCACTCATATGGAGACACCACCACATGCCGGTGGAGATCTGCAAATTTTGTCCTATACTCGGCACTTACGGCCATTGAGCATCGAGGGATTTTTTTCGTGCCAGCACCTACTGCGACACAGGACCTCGATTTATACGGTCTCATCTGAAGGACCGGTCTCCCCATCACACAGTGGGATTTGAACCTGCGACGTAAGGATCAACTCCTTACTTCGCTACTCTAGAGCAGACGCTCTAACCACTGCGCCACGGGGGCAACTACTCTACTCTCTATTTAAGTCACTTGTGCAATGACTTTAATTCAAAGTTTTGTACTGATCATGTTGAGTCACATTAGCACAAATATCTTTCTGCTGACCTTGACTAATGACCATCCGCAACTATTCTGGTTGGAAACAATATGTTAATCAATGCATAATAAGTGAAATTACTATGAAAGAAAAATGGTCTACTTAAACCACAAGTTATATTTATAAAAAATATACACTGGTCTCCTTAAGTCATATGAGAGAAACATAAAATATTAAGGAGACCATTTTTTTCATATATTTTTAGGAGGCATTTATTATGAAAAAATAAAGCAAGAGTCGACTAAATGGTGTTCTATAGATCTTTGATCTGGTATTTCTTTTTAGAAAAAAGCTAATTTAAAAAATCTGTATATTGTCTCCTTAAGCCATATATAATGGTCTGGTCTCCCTAGTCCTTAAATCAGAGTTATATATATATATATATATATATATATATATAGTTATTTAACAGTTTAAGGAATGAAATTTAATAGTTACCCAATTTATACGGTATAAAGTGGGTTGGGGCAGTTTACGCTTTACAAACCGCGAAGCGTAAACTGTTCAAACATATGCTTTAAAGGTCACAGACTTCGAGATCGGAGATGATTACCAATTTTTTTAAACGTAAAAACATTGATCATCTAAATGATGAAAATAACAAGCCACAGCGTTCAGATAGTAATGTCTCAAAGAAAAAATGTACCACAGTCACAGCATCTTTAAAAACAGTTAAGAAATGGGAGCAAGAATTCAAAATTCCCGTCGGCTACACAAGACAGTGATACAGTTACTACAATTTGGTGTTTGATCTGTGAAAGATTGGCTACTGATATATAATCGTCGGTAAGTACGAAAGTAAATATGAGATTCATGTATCGAAAATATTTTGAGCTGAAATGAAAATGGAATGTGACTGTCTCTTATCATTCCAACATATTAACTGTAACAATTCCGTCAGACTTATTTCTGAAATCTATTTAATTTTTTTTTTCATTTTTGATAGTTGGTGTTTGAATTTAAAAGAATAAAGAAAGAGTCAATTCTTTATCAGGAGTCATCCGAGCATCAAAGGGTTGCTGCAGGTAAACTAGCACACTCACTGAAAGAAAATCAAAAAGCTACACCTATTGAAAAAAGATTTCAGAAGTCGGATGAGCAAACCTTGGTAAAAATGGACAAATTAATGAAAACAGTTTATTATTTGATTAAAAACGAGAGACCATTTTCAGATTTTTGTGAACTTTTGAAGCTGCAGGACCTATTATTCCGATAAAGCGACAAAGGAGTTTGCATCCCATATAGCTGAAATTTATTTCGATGAACTGAAAGATTTATTACAGAATGCAGATTACTTCAGTGTTTTCTGAGATGGTTCAACTGATCGTTCTGAAACTGAAAAAGAAATTATTATGATTAAAATCCAGAAAGGATACTACCCTGTAATGCTGTTTCTAAGTTTAGAGGAACCACCAAATGGGAAGACACCTGGTATCTTTACAGCATTAGACAATGCTTTTTGCTAAATTTGGAATTCCAAAATGGAAACAAAAACTTATTGGTTTTTGATCAGATGGAGCTAGTGTCAACTTTGGAGAAGTTAGAGGTGTATCTGCTCTTATCAAGGCACAGTCTCCCTGGATCATTTCTGTGTGGTGTCTTGCACATCGGTTGGAACTTGCTGTGAAAGATGCATTCAAACCTACTTACATGGACACAGTTTTTGAAGTAGTTACTTTGATATATTATTTCTACAGAGGATCATCTAAGCGAAATAGAGAGGCTCAAGAAATAGCCGATATAATGGGCGAACATTTTCTATAACCTCCAAAAGCGAAAGGCATCAGATGGCTGGAGCATAAGCTGCAAGTTGGAAGCAAGATGCTGAAGAACTGGCCAGTTATTGTATCTCACATTGGTAATTATGCAGAGGATAATACCAACAAAGGAGACGATAGAGCAAGGGCTACGGGCACTCTTTAACTCTTTGCCCCTTCTGCTGTCTGTGACGTAATAGTTGCATTACATTTGTCATAGTTTGGTGACGTTATCCTTTTCCCCGCAGGGCACTTGCGATTACGTACGGAAAAGACGTGATTTTGAAGATGAATATTTACATTGTGTGTGTGGGCCTAGCGATTTATTGTAACATAGTTTGCTGTATTTATCGTCAAAATTCACGTAACCATCCGCAAGTTGAATTCAAGTATTTTTAATGCTGATTTGATCCTGTTTATTTTGTTTAAATCATTCTTTCGTGTGGACTGTGTTACACGTTAAATATAAAATCATAGATGTATTATTAGAAAGTTTAAATCTAAAACATTGTTCAAAATATTTGTTTGATTTTCCAGACAGGGTCCAATTCCTGTGCTCATAATAAAGTGAGAGACAACGCCACTCGTACCCCCCTTTATTTCTTCAATTACGTGCATTTTATCCATTTTGTTGAAAGTTGCAGGATGTTCTAGTAAATAAAAATAGAAATGAGAAGGATTATCACTTGTTAAGATTTTCATAACAGTTATTTTACAGATCTATAAGGAGAAAAAGAGAAGTTGGCATACTATATATTGTATTTGTAGCTTTCACATGAAAAAAAAATTAACAAAAAAGAATTTTGAATATCTTTTAATTTTCTATTAGACAATAGCAATTCGTCAAAAGAATACATTTTATTTTACTGGTAAAATTTTGGCTGATATACGGCCGAAACACTGCGGATTCGGCATTAAACAATAATCAATCTCAAATTAGCAATATCTTTACATCTCGACTTCTATAAAAAAAATCAGCACGTTAAAAAGCCATGAAATAAAGAAAAGCATTCATTTTTCCGAGAGGCAAACCTCGCATAAAGCACATCGAAATACAGTATTTCTTTTCTTTGGAA
The DNA here is from genome assembly GCF_033153115.1 of Saccostrea echinata. Classification (NCBI taxonomy): domain Eukaryota; kingdom Metazoa; phylum Mollusca; class Bivalvia; order Ostreida; family Ostreidae; genus Saccostrea; species Saccostrea echinata. The sequence goes on along the minus strand of NW_026889782.1, from coordinate 33,898,102 downwards.
TGGATTTAAAACACATTTTTTAAAAACAATATATTGGTAATATAGTCGATAGCATTTCTTCCGATGGTGTCCGAAGTTTCCGATTAGTTGTTGAGAAAATCCGGCTGTTTGTACTGTTGGAAGGGTTTCTATGAAAAATACATTAATGGTAGTTGTATTTATCGAGAAGTATAGAAAGTATTTCCACTACTTTTTGCTAGGCCTGCCAACGGGATACATTTTGCCTTCATGATCAGATTTCTATGGCATGATGAATTGTATAAATATGCGTATTTATATCTAATTCAAACAAACTTGCATAACATAAATCAAAATAAGAAACATGGTATATACAATAAAATTAATTCATCAATTATTCATTAGCTATCAGGAGTTGGTGCGTATAGTGGATACACAGATTTTTCAATATCTGCAGTCTGACGCAACTGCCATTGATGCAGTTGTTGACAAGACTTGTTTAGAAGACTCTTATTTCTTCTTTTTAGAGGATATCCTTTCATATTAATATTCTTTGTAAGAAATGGGGAGGGGGATGTAAATTTGGATTGATTTATTGTGTGTTGTTTTACGTCCTGTTCGAGAATTCCTCACTCATATAGAGACGTCACCATATACCGTTGAAGGGCTTCAAATATGGACCTTTACTCGGCACTCAGGGCCATTTTGCAGTGAGGGTTCTTTATCGTGCAGATTGTAAGAAAGAGAAAACAAATCAGTGAACCTTTGTGCAATGAAACGTTTAGTGAATGAACTCATTTTGGATTCATCGTTTTGTCCATTTTTGATATATTGAGAAATATGTTTTTGTAAAAACACATTTAGGGGCCGGTGTAATGGACAATCTGTAAATTTTATTCTGAATTCCAATTTTGTCCGTAAGTTTCGATTTCTGTGCATTCCAATTTTATCAGAATGATACGTTTATCAAATGTTGAGAAATGCATGAGCGCCATATTCAGATCAGTGACTGCAGTAGAGTTTGTTGCGTAGTACAGTTAAGGTGTCAAATGGAAATACCGGCGATTTTTTTTTAAATGGAAAATACATTCTTTACAAGGATGGGCGATTCTTTTTAGGACTTGACTATTATCGGACAAATGTAATGTGCTTGAAAACTATATGTTGAGGACGATTAAATTTCTTATTTAGACTTGTCACGCAATGTGGCAGTCACGTGATTTTAGCAAATATACCTGCTGTATTGAGGTCATCTATAAATTCCAATATTGCAAGGCCATAACCTAGTTAAAAATCTATTTATTTATTTATTTGTATGTTGTATAACGTCCCTCTCGAGAATTTTTCACTCATATGGAGACGCCACCAATTGCCGGTGGAGAGCTGCAAATTTTGTCCTATACTCGGCACTTACGGCCATTGAGCAGTGAGGGATCTTTTTCGTGCCAGCAACTACTGCGACACGGGACCTCGGTTTATACGGTCTCATCCGAAGGACCGGTCTCCACGTCCCACAGTGGGATTCGAACCCGCGACGTAAGGATCAACTCTTTACTTCGCGACTCTAGAGCAGACGCTCTAACCACTGCGCCACGCGGGCGACAGTTAAAAATCTAAGTTTAGTTTATAATTATTTTCAACACTCTTTCTAGTTTGTGAAAGGTGTTGCGAATCTATAAAGGTTCTACTATTTAATTGCAAAAATTGCATTTGTAAGACCGTATGTTGAATATTTTGCTGGTCAAGTAAATTACATACAGATATAATTAATTCATTTGCAAGATTTCATCAGGTTCGCAGCACTTTTCAAATATCTTCATACCTCTCGAGTCTATGTGTAAAAGCTTATCATAATTCATTGAGGGTATGCCCTTGCAATATATCGATTTATTACGACCCTTCTATTACCCTTCAATGAATCTGCATACAAATATGCGGCAGTATCGCTTGTCTAGAGAATATACGGACAGTTTATGAATAAAATCATAAAATAGACATCGCATCCAAGTTAATGGTCTCTTATATCTCTGCAAATGATATTTTATTTAATTACAAAATACTTTGTTCATTGTATAAAATATTACTTGATCGGCCTCTCACTGCATACAAACTGCGTCAAATTTTACGATATGACGTCACATTGACAAGTGCATTGTGATCAGTGAATTGTTTATATATTGCTGTGTGGGATTTAACCAACGACAAAAATACATGCAATAGTAAGTATTAATGTAGTTTAAAGCTATCCAATAGTTTAAAATAGCAAAACATTTCATTTTGTGGTAATTTGAAGAACATATATTTTTGTGTGATGTCATAGTAAGAATTTCCCGTATAAATTAGGCCCCGCCTCCTTACTGTAGCCTTAACTGTGCTGCGTGTATTCTAGCTGAAAGTGCCAGACATACATCACGGTAATTATATATTAATTATTTATTTCATACTGTCTGCTATATGCATTTACTTTAGACATTGAATTTGAATAGGAATTTTTCATATTACCATTGTTTACAAAGTTTAATATAAGGAGCACTTTTTGTGCCGTGATTTGTATCGATAAAAAAGTTACATTATATGTACATTCTGTATTGAGTACAAGTATTTATTATATTTACATTTTATTTGTAGTCAACCTATGTCAGAAACAGATTATATGTATACAGAAACATATTATATCACAGACAAGGACTTTGTTATACAATGCCAGAATGTGTCCATGTTAATAAAGACATTGAATTGAACTTGTGTCGTTGGTACAAGAGATCACTACAAGGGGAATCATTGACAGTAGTTGATAACATTCTGTATTATAAGTGGAAGAAGTCAGATGATAGAGAAGTTCTGTTGCTTGTAGCTCCTAGAGAAATCAGACCGACAATATTTCAACAACTTCAAAATAATAGAACTGCAGGTCATTTAGGTAAAGAGCGTACCCTTCGGTCCATTAAGCTTAGAGTGTATTGGCTAGGGATGTCATCAGATATCAAAGGCTGGTGTGCACAATGTATAACATGTGCTAGAGCTAAAAATGGTCCAGGTTTAGGGAGATCATCTCTTCGTCAGTCTATTACAGGTGCTCCATTAGATAGGGTAAGAGTTTATATTGTAGGTCCCCTGCCAGTCACCAGTGATGGGAACGAAAACATTATAGTTCTTTGTGATTATTTTACTAAATGGGTTGAGGCATATGCAGTTCCTGATCATCAAGCTTTAGCAGTTGGCGATAAAACTGTCTCTGAGTTTATTTGTACTTTCGGAGTTCATAGACAGATTCATACTGATCAGGGTCGCGAGTTTGAGTCTGAACTCTTTTCAACATAATGTCAAAAGATAGGGTTAGAAAAAAACAAGGACTACACCTTATAGGTCACAGTCCGATGGGTTGGTAGAGAGGTTTAATAGGACTTTATAGCAAATGCTGACCAGCTACTAGTATGCAAATGAAATCAAAAATAATTGGGATGAGAATTTGCCGTATGTTCTCATAGCATATTGGATATCAATACAAGAAAGTACTGGTTGTTCTCCCAATATGCTCATGTTCTCTCGTCAAAATAATAGTCCTATAAATCTTGTCATAGTAATCCTCCTGACACCCCCAATCCAATTTGTCCCAACGAATATGTAGAACGGTTGAAGGGTGTTTTGCAGATACTCATGATTTTATGCATAAGAATCTTGAACAAGCTGCAGTAAAACAAAAGAAATATCATGAGGAATTGTTTGGAGATGGTATCCTCCAACAGCGGGAGTAAAATTAGGTTTTGGGTGGATAGGTCATTGAGTCATTGACAAAATTACAGAGGTAACCTATAGAATTAAGAAAACATCAGTGTATAGTAGTACATGTAGATAACCTGAAACCTTATGAGGGTATTTCCCCTTCAATGAAACCTTATGAGGGTATTTCCCTATGAGGGTATTTCCCCTTCAATGAAACCTTATGAGGGTATTTCCCCCTCCAGACAATTGGATTATACAAGAAGTAACTCCTTCTGTAGACAGAAATTTAGATTTTGAAATTACCCCTCTATAAATTGTATACAATGAACTCATTAGTGAGGATGAATTAAGTTCATCCCCATTACGAAAACCTAGTCCAGTTATAAAAAGATCCAGAGTTGGTAGAGCTATTAAGCCTAGGGAAGTCTGTTCTTCCTGTTAGGAAAAAATAAAAAATAGGTTTGTTTCCCCTAACGCGACCGACCCACTTAAATCGTGCCGAGTGAAAAGTTTTTATAATAAAATTATGCAAATATTAATTTTTATTGTCTATCAACTTCATAAAGTACAATTTCATCAAAATTCGTTTTTTATCAGAATGGCGGCTTTTGTTTTACTCTCATTTGGCGCCCACAACATGTGGCCACAGAGGGTTATTTAGTGTTATAAAACAACGGCGATGTATCAATCTTAATAGACATCTTTAACTTGTTAGAATCCTACACTCTTGAAACATTTCGAGAATTAAATATACCATGACTAAGGAGTGTTAACATGGCATTTACAAATTAACGTACGTAGTAAGCATGACAAAGCCTGCCTCATGAGCAGATGAGGGGCCCACTTTGTGTATGCTTATCGATAAATTTCACTGCATTTCATTCGTTTCGATCTAAAAAACACTTCATGTATGATTCTATTTTTACTATATAGGACCATAGGTTTTGTAAATATATCTTTGTATAATTATTTCATCTTGATAAATATAATTTGGATGTCGTTTCCTCATTCCTTTTATTTATGGGGTAAACATTAGTTATATGAAACTTCAATCAGGTTAGATATGGTTTGGTTGAATTAAATATTGTCCATACAGGTACTCTTTTTTCAAATAGTGTTGAAATCTTTAAAGTTGGCGTATGGTATGGCTTCCTGAGACGTCCAGTGCATTTTTCTTTTCTTTAGTTGGGCCCTTGAAAATAGGTTGTTTCTTTGCTTTAAAATACCTTTAAAAATTGCTGAGTCGACAACATTTGAACACGGGTGGAGGGCTCCTAAGTTAGACTTTTTCTCGGCACTTATGGCCATTGATCATAAAGCATCAGTAAGGGATCTTTATCGTGCCAACATCTACATGTATACTGTGACACTGCATGGCCCTACGTTTTTTACGGGCTCATTTGACTGACCGATTTCCACGCCCCACGTCGGGACCTGTGACTTAGAATAAGCTCCTGAATTACGTCGTGACTCCAAAACGGAACACTAGAATTACTGCACCACGCGAGGCCCTTGACATTTTATCTGTGTAAGCACTCGAAGATGATAGTAGGTTTGAACAAGATGTATTCGTGAAGCACTGATGCCCCCGTATGGCAGCTTATGGCGAAGGTTAAAGTTTCTCAAATGCAAGTCAAAATGCAGGCCAAAAGATACAAAACGTTGGTACCTAAAGAAAGGTCTCGTCTCCAGACCTGTTTACCCAAATTGTTGTCTCTCAGTATTTTTCATCAGATTTGTCAGTGAGATTTGGCATTTGCCCGTAAGATTTCACTTTTTATCGACTGTACATATATAACAAGAAAACAACTACATTTCTGATTACCAAAACATGGTTTAATAACAAAGCAAAACATCATACACTGCTCTCTTTTGAGTGATTTCTGTTTTTTAAACCACCGCGTTTTGGCAACTTAAATGTTTAAATATTTTCTCTTTTTAGCGATTAAAAAGCGTCAAACTGAGACGGAGAACGAAAACTAATTGCTAAAATCCATATGAACGGACTTCCGTATTTTCGTTATAGCAAAACGTAAGACGTATTTTGGACTGAAAATCCGTACAAAATACGGCGAAATCGTAAGAGTAAACAGATCTGCGTCTCGAGGAATATATCTGTGAAATTTGAAAGCCCTAGCTGCAACTGTTCAAAAGTTATTGAAAAGGTTAAAGTTTTTTAAAGTAAGTAAAACGTCAAGGACAAAGTTGTTATTATTCAAATGAAGGTCTTGTCACAAGGATTACATATGGGAAGTATGAAAGCCCTAGCACCAACCATTCAAAAATTATGACCAAGGTTAAAGTTTTTCGAAAGTAGGTCAAACTCCTAGGTCAAGGTCAAAGGGTCAAAGTGGATGATATCAAGAGGAAGGTCTTGTCACAAGGAATATACATGTGAAGCTTGAAACCCCAAGCACCAACTGTTCAGAAGTTATGGCCTAGGTTAAAGACATAACATTTTGCAAAAATGGGTCAAACTCCAAGGTCAAGGTCAAAAGGTCATATACGATGGTACCCAAAGAAAGGTCTTGTCACAAGGAATACACATGTGAAATATGAAAGTCATAGCTCCAACCAATCAAAAGTTATGGGCAGTGTTAAAGTTTTTCAAAAGTAGGTCAAATTCCAAGGTCAAAAGGTCAAAGTTGTTGGTATCCAAAGGAAAGCCTTGTCATAAGGAATACACATGTGAAGCTTGAAACCCCAAGCACCAACTGTTAGAAGTTATGGCCAAGGTTAATGTCTCATAAAATTTTGCAAAAATGGGTCAAACGCCAAGGTCAAGGTCAAAAGGTCACATATGATGGTACCCAAAGAAAGGTCTTGTCACAAGGAATACACATGTGAAATATGAAAGTCATAGCTCCAACCAATCAAAAGTTATGGGCAAGGTTAAAGTTGACAACAGACAAACAGACAGACAGGACAAAAACAATATACCCCGGGATCTTTCGGTCCGGGGGCATAATAAAATATACTCGGATGGCCAATAGTTGAGTTTCTGCGAATCTTGTCTTTTTTGTAAAAATTCAAATTCAATAAATTTACGCTGGCCTGAGATATTTCACAAGTTCAAATGAATAATATTTGTGAATTAATTTACCATACATGTTGCTTAATTTCATTTGTATGATATTAGGTTTAAAAATCACTTTCTTTTGTTCTTTCTTATTAATAGCGATATTATTCAATTTTCAGAATGTATTTTCAAAACTGTCATAAAAAAATAATAATTTACCTACCTACCTACTCAACTTGAAATTTTAGGGTCGGGTTAGGGGAAACAAAGATATTTTTAATGATGGCCTGAACCAATCTTTATTTTTAATTTGTAAATACTAATAGATGTGATATAAGTCTAGTTGATAACATTTGGTGACTTGTTTATTTTTCAACATTAGCTGGTATCTTATTATTTTGAAATTTAACTTGAAAATTCTTTACACCTCTTAATTAAAGTAAATTGTTTCCTTTGGCTCCAATTATTTTATCGTGATAATGAAACACCGTAGTTGACCGTATTGAGATATCTAATCGTCAGATCAGTACACTCTGTTTATTGTTTAATTCATCTAACTTCAGAATTATGGCTAATGATTCATTGATAGAAGCTACAATTTTGTTTGTGGTTCAGTAGATGAACTAGGTTATTATCTCTATAGTTTCCTGAGTTAGATTTTCATCTATTAAGTTAGATATCTTCATTACAGTAGGAGTCTTGTGGTAGTCTAGATAAATACCGGCCGGTGTATTAAACTCAAACTTTGTAGACGAGATTAGCAAGTCATGTGTTTATAAATATCTAACTTATTACACAATTCAGTTCTATATAATAAAAGTAGTATAATGGAGTTAAGGGAAAAGTATAAACACTTTATTTAAATGTTAAATACACAATCTTGTTTTTTAAAGAACAAGGTACGGTTTCAATACAAATCTTGCCCTGTGTTTTTCTTGAAAATAAAAGTGATGTAAAAAATTAAAACTCATGCTTTTTGAATTATTGAAATTCCATGCAGAAAGATCATACAAATCTTTTTTCTCACATGACCTTCCAAATGCTAATTGTGACGTCATAAACTTGTGCATTTTCCCGTATTTTCTTGAAAAGTTGCAGAAGACATCAATTTTCCATGGAATTTTCTTTCAGATAATATTGTCCACAGGCATCGCCCACAAAGATTTTGAGATATGTGATTTTTCAAAGAATTTTACACAACATATCTAAAAAATAACGTGGGCGACGGCTGTGGACACTATTTTCTTAAGGAAAATAACCCTTGAAATGGGTCATTTTGAGGCTTTTTCTGTTTAAAATAGAGAAATGCATCAAATTAATGACGTCATATATCAAGAATGGTACTCCACCATGCTATATTCTTTCCTGATTTATTACAGTCATAAACTCAACTAATATTTAAGCCAGTTTCAAAACTTTTTGAAAACATTAAATTTTCAGGGCACAATAAAGCTAAAACCATACCTTCTTCTTAGAAGTAAACATGGAGGATGTCCTCAATCTCGAGGTTAATGAGAAGGAAATGGAGTTTTTGGAGGAAGATGAGGAAGGAGACGCATGGCCTGAGGGAGGCATGACATGTCCCGTTCCTGGATGTCCAAATGGCGGTCTTCGTTTCAAGAACCTAAATAACTGTTCCCCACTTTAACAGATTCCATAAAAAGAAGAAAATGTTATACAGTTGCCCTATGTGTAAAATCAAAGATGCTTAGAAGTCGGAAATCACTAGACATTGTAAGAAGGCTTATAAGGACAGACAAGTGGGACATATCTAGGGAAAAATTGTTCGTGGATCCTGGCTCATTCATCCTAGGAAAAGAATTTACCACGACTAGAGGGAGAAAGCAAGGCAAGAAAGAATGAGGAACCAGCCTAGACAACCGTTGTTCGACCTTCCAGAGGAGTTGGGGGATATAAACATTATTAATTATATAAAAATTCGTCATATCAATGTTATAGTACAAAAAATGTAATTTTTGTATTACGTAGGGGGGAATGTGACAATTTTGATGTCTTCCAGTCTTAAGATGTCAGATTTTTAGTTCTAAAGTTTATATATTATGTCCATTATACATTATTTACTTCCAGAGTTATTACAGAATAATACAAAGTTAATATTTCGATATAACAGATGTTTACCTTTCACTTCTTTAAGTAATTCATTTTACTTGCCATATTGTCAGTTGTGATAGGATTGGATTTTATTAAATTATAGCTTTTATATAACTGTTATTAAAAGTTGCATAAATAATCGATGGCAAAGTTTAAGTATTAAATTTTAGTAATATTTACCACGTTTTCTTTCTCCCATTTCTCTGTCAAACACATTGTAGTTTCTGAATTAACAGCAATAAAATCTTTGATTGGTTAAAATGTTTATTTTACATTCGGAAACTTTCTAGTTTTACAGTATGATTTGGGAAACGTCCTTGTTAGAGCTATACATAGAATGCAGTTTTTGATTGGATAAGAGAGACACACCTCCAGACCGCGGTGTATTTAAAGTCCACTATTTCACTTATAGATCAAAGGTTTCGTGCCAGCTCATTTTTTGATAAGAGGGGTGGATCCCGGTCTCCGTCTCTGTCTCGTACAAGTTACCCTTTTGTTTCCTTCATTTACACGTCCACTTATGTTAATTTCCTGTTCCTTATTTCTATTTTTGGTAAACCGGTTAGGTTACGCATAGTAGATTTTTCTATTAATACAGCAGGGTCGGTCACTTCTCTTCGGACTAAGCACTGGGTAGGACGGGTTCTGGATATTTTACATCTGTTAGGTAGGCACTATTTTTTATTGAGGCCCATTTAATAATAAGATAGGTCGTTAGTACATCAGTTTTTGATGTAAATATATAAATGTAAATATTTTGTACTGTTAATAAAATATATTTGTTGTCGTAATAAATACTTGTTAATTTGCAAACTTGTTATTAAAATTTTTGATTTGGTAAGTCACTTACGTGACTAATTGAAATACAACAGGTTTATTGGCAAGCAAGAACTTGGAATAAAACGCGAAGTACTATTATTGGTAAAGAAATGTGTCATTTAAGGAGTTCATTTTGAGAGGGACTTTTGTAGGGACTTTAGCTGAAATACGAATGTACTCATAATATTTTTGACAGCATTAGGCCAAAATAAAAAATAGGTTTGTTTCCCCTAACGCGACCGACCCACTTAAATCGTGCCGAGTGAAAAGTTTTCATAATAAGATTATGCAAATATTTATTTTTATTGTTTATCAACTTCATAAAGTACAATTTCATCAAAATTCGTTTTTTATCAGAATGGCGGCTTTTGTTATACTCTCATTTGGCGCCCACAACATGTGGCCACAGAGGGTTATTTAGTGTTATAAAACAACGGCGATGTATCAATCTTAATAGACATCTTTAACTTGTTAGAATCCTACACTCTTGAAACATTTCGAGAATTAAATATACCATGACTAAGGAGTGTTAACATGGCATTTACAAATTAACGTACGTAGTAAGCATGACAAAGCCTGCCTCATGAGCAGATGAGGGGCCCACTTTGTGTATGCTTATCGATAAATTTCACTGCATTTCATTCGTTTCGATCTCAAAAACACTTCATGTATGATTCTATTTTTACTATATAGGACCATAGGTTTTGTAAATATATCTTTGTATAATTATTTCATCTTGATAAATATAATTTGGATGTCGTTTCTTCATTCCTTTTATTTATGGGGTAAACATTAGATATATGAAACTTCAATCAGGTTAGATATGGTTTGTTGAATTAAATATTGTCCATACAGGTACTTTTTTTTCAAATAGTGTTGAAATCTTTAAAGTTGGCGTATGGTATGGCTTCCTGAGACGTCCAGTGCATTTTTCTTTTCTTTAGTTGGGCCCTTGAAAATAGGTTGTTTCTTTGCTTTAAAATACCTTTAAAAATTGCTGAGTCGACAACATTTGAACACGGGTGGAGGGCTCCTAAGTTAGACTTTTTCTCGGCACTTATGGCCATTGATCATAAAGCATCAGTAAGGGATCTTTATCGTGCCAACATCTACATGTATACTGTGACACTGCATGGCCCTACGTTTTTTACGGTCTCATTTGACTGACCGATTTCCACGCCCCACGTCGGGACCTGTGACTTAGAATAAGCTCCTGAATTACGTCGTGACTCCAAAACGAAACACTAGAACTACTGCACCACGCGAGGCCCTTGACATTTTATCTGTGTAAGCACTCGAAGATGATAGTAGGTTTGAACAAGATGTATTCGTGAAACACTGATGCCCCCGTATGGCAGCTTATGGCGAAGGTTAAAGTTTCTCAAATGCAAGTCAAAATGCAGGCCAAAAGATACAAAATGTTGGTACCCAAAGAAAGGTCTCGTCTCCAGACCTGTTTACCCAAATTGTTGTCTCTCAGTATTTTTCATCAGATTTGTCAGTGAGATTTGGCATTTGCCCGTAAGATTTCACTTTTTATCGACTGTACATATATAACAAGAAAACAACTACATTTCTGATTACCAAAACATGGTTTAATAACAAAGCAAAACATCATACACTTCTCTCTTTTGAGTGATTTCTGTTTTTTAAACCACCGCGTTTTGGCAACTTAAATGTTTAAATATTTTCTCTTCTTTGGCGATTAAAAAGCGTCAAACTGAGACGGAGAACGAAAACCAATTGCTAAAATCCATATGAACGGACTTCCGTATTTTCGTTATAGCAAAACGTAAGACGTATTTTGGACTGAAAATCCGTACAAAATACGGCGAAATCGTAAGAGTAAACAGGTCAGCGTCTCGAGGAATATATCTGTGAAATTTGAAAGCCCTAGCTGCAACTGTTCAAAAGTTATGGCAAAGGTTAAAGTTTTTTAAAAGTAAGTAAAACGTCAAGGTCAAAGTTGTTATTATTCAAATGAAGGTCTTGACACAAGGATTACATATGAGAAGTATGAAAGCCCTAGCACCAACCATTAAAAAATTATGACCAAGGTTAAAGTTTTTCGAAAGTAGGTCAAATTCCAAGGTCAAAAGGTCAAAGTTGTTGGTATCCAAAGGAAAGCCTTGTAATAAGGAATACACATGTGAAGTTTGAAACCCAAAGCACCAACTGTTCAGAAGTTATGGCCAAGGTTAAAGTCTCATAAAATTTTGCAAAAATGGGTCAAACTCCAAGGTCAAGGTCAAAAGGTCACATATGATGGTACCCAAAGAAAGGTCTTGTCACAAGGAATACACATGTGAAATATGAAAGTCATAGCTCCAACCAATCAAAAGTTATGGGCAAGGTTAAAGTTGACAACAGACAAACAGACAGACAGGACAAACACAATATACCCCGGGATCTTTCGATCCGGGGGCATAATAAAATATACTCGGATGGCCAATAGTTGAGTTTTTGCGAATCTTGTCTTTTTTGTAAAAATTCAAATTCAATAAATTTACGCTGGCCTGAGATATTTCACAAGTTCAAATGAATAATATTTGTGAATTAATTTACCATACATGTTGCTTAATTTCATTTGTATGATATTAGGTTTAAAAATCACTTTCTTTTGTTCTTTCTTATTTATAGCGATATTATTCAATTTTCAGAATGTAATTTCAAAACTGTCATAAAAAAAATAATAATTTACCTACCTACCTACTCAACTTGAAATTTTAGGGTCGGGTTAGGGGAAACAAAGATATTTTTAATGATGGCCTTGGTAATCTGCTTTAATTTTTACTTAAGATATAATTATTTTTCGTGGATTTTTATGCATGTAACTTACTCTTTTCTTTGATTTTTTATTAGTAGTATGGACGTTTTAACTATCAATGTCGATGATCAGGAGATGTTGGGATTAAACGATGATCTCAGAGAGGAATTTCCGGATGGGAGAATGGCTTGTAAAGTTCCAGCTTGTTCGGAAGCCAGACACTTCAATACTCTCGCAACAAATCGAAAGCACTGGCGGAAGTACCATTCACAATTTGTTCTACTCTTCCAATGCCCACACTGTAAACTACCAAGAATTTGAGAAACGTAACATCATTCATCATCTAAAGAAAAAAACATAGGTATTTGCCGACATCGGACATCTCCATTTCAAAATCCATGAATAAATATTTGTTGACGTAATAAACACTTGTTAATTTGCAAACTCTTGTTACTAAAATTCTTGGTTATTTAAGTCACTTACGTGACTAATTGAAATACAACAGGTTTATTGGTTGGTAAGAGCTTGGAATAAAAGGCAAAGTACTATTATTATTGATAAAGAAATGTGTGTCATTTAAGGAGTTTATTTTGAGAGAGTTTATTATTGAGAATGAAAGATGTATTTTCATACGATCATTCCGTTACACTGGTATCGTGAAATTTCCTAATTGCATTGGTACCGTGTAACGAAGTCCGGTTACATTGATGCCGTGAGTGGTACTTAAGACCGAAGGTAAAACCAAATCCTGTTACACAGTCATCCCAAACGTAATATGTGTACTGTAATTTTATTGGCTAAGAGACTTGGACCAGGCCAATCAGATAAGGCATTTATTGGCTTACTCTTCCTATAAATAGAGCTACTCATGATATTAACATTCACCCTGCTAGGGTCAAGAATTGAAAGGTTAGCTTCACAAGAACTTCGTTTTTGTTTTCTGTAGAATGTAGGGCTTGGTAATTTTTTATTCAAAATATAGGATTATCCATAGCAGAGTCAAACATTGTTGGTTCAGGGTAGAATTAGATATCCATTTCTTTATATTTCAGTTATATATATTTAGGCTATTCCTGTGATTATTATTAGCATTGGCCTAGATTCTTGGGTGTATGGAAGCTCTTTAGTGCAATAAATACATTTTTTAAATTAAAGTCACATTCTCCCTAGGTATTTTTCATATATCCTGATATTTGATAATTTTGGATAATTCTTTAAATTTTGGAGGTAGGGGGGTCAACAAATTAACCATCAGATATAACTTATTTTTTTAGATATGATATCTGAAGCTGTCCACTATCATTTGGCAAATAAAAAATTCATACATTTTAGTTTTAAAATTTGATCATTTTTGTATATCTTTGTATGGAGCTCTTCTTCTAAAGGAGATCAATATAGTTTAAAAATGGCCATGACCACCCAGCCCTCTTAATAAGACTTTCAAATCCTAGGTACTATCTATTGTGAATCAAATAAATACATTAATGTTAAAACTTGTACTTCGGGAAAGGTTTGGCTTATTTTATATCACACTGGTTCCCGGTACACATATATATATATAGCGACCGCGGTCAGCTCCAGAAGGGGCATAGAAGTTGAGAAACTAGCATAATTAAGTATATAAAAAAAACCTTGTCGTATCGACTGTTCGATGTTTGCTTAAATTCGGGACGTTCGCGAAAATATATAGTACAAGTTAACAAAATACCTTATTACGATAACAAAGTCAGGTCATTCATACTCATTTCTGCTTATATTCCATATTCTATTTGTTTTTCTGTTGTTTACCAGTTGTGGATTTTTTTCCAACTATGCGATTTGTGTGTTTTTTCTCTAAATATCTTTTGGTAATTCGTGATTGAAATCAAATTGCAATCCAGGAGTAGGGTTGGGCCACAATAGGGAATCTAAGTTTTACATTGACATATATAGGAAAAATCTTTTAAACTAATCTTCTTAAGAACCACTGAGCCAGAAAAGCTGAAACTTATCCTAGGGTAGTGTAGATACTAAACTGTTCAAATCATAGTCCCGGGGGTAGGGTGGGGCCACTATAGGAATCCATGTTTTACATTGGAATATATAGGAAAAATCTTCTTAAGAACCCCTGTGTCAGAAAAGCTGAAACTTACATGGAAGCACCCTGGAGTATTGTTCAAATCATGGCTGTTGATAATAGAGCTAGTACTAAGTAGAAGAGTAACGACAAAGAAGCGGGAATCTCATGTCATGCTTTTTAATTGGTCATACTACATGGAGAACCAGTTTAAGAAAATAATATTTAGGATTTTAAATTAAGATTGTAAAATGACAAAACGAAATAATCAAAATGATCAACATCCTTTTTTGTTTAAAAGGAGAAATAAACACATAGTCACTCAAATAGTCACTCAAGTAGTTACATAGTCACTCAAGTAGGACGGTAGTTTCCGGTTACGAGATGGTTGCCTTCGAACGCTTGTTAGTTCAACCCGAATTGGACTAGATACGCTTTGTTGTTCCGAGCTGGACATGACCGATGTCTTGTTTTCTGAATTGTTATGTTGGCTCTCACAGATTCGTTCATCTTTGTTGTACTCTTGGTTTGCACTTTTGTTGAGGTATGAAGTTGAAGGTTTTATGATTTCAAGCTGGTGTGGAACTGTAGTGCGAATTGGTGAGCTATCACGGATAACTGCTTGTACTTGTATTGGTCTAATGTGCACACCATTTCTGCGGTATTTGGTTCCATTCTGTGCTTGAACAACATAAGTATAATCTTCCAGAATGTCTGTCACTTTTCCCAGAATCCATTTGTCTCCTACTTTATGTTCGAAGTATACGTTCTGTCCACATTTCAAAAATGGTATATCTCTTGTATTTTCATCGTGATGTTTCTTCACTGTTCGGTTGCGTTTTACACGCCTAGACCTTGCCTCCTGGTTTTCTTCTGTCCGAATGAGTGTGGGAAGCAATGTGCGCGTCTTTCTCCCAAACATCATTTCTGTGGGACTGCGTCCAGTGTCTTTTCGAGGAGTATTGCTCCAATAATGCTTCATATTGACAAGTGCCATCTCGTTCACATTTTAAGATGAGATGTTTCATTATCTTTACAGCTGATTCTGCTTTTCCATTAGCGTTTGGATGATGGGGAGATGATCTCACATGGTTTATCCCCCATTTCTCAGCAAACACTAGAAAGTCATTGGCAGTGAATTGTAGTCCTCCATCAGATACAATTGTCGATGGGATGCCAAACAATGTGAATTGTTTCTTCAGAACACCAACCACTGCTTTAGATGTTGTCTTCTTTAGCAAGTCAATGGTAATAAAATTGCTGAAATAATCAATGGCCACAAGATAGTTCTTGTCCTTAATTTCAAAGAGATCAAGGCCAATTTTATTCCAAGGAGCATTGCCATCATCATGTTTCAGCAGAGGATTAATATTGCGGGGTTTGAGTTCTAGGCAAGGTTCACAAGAAGATGCTTACTGCCTGAGTTCTGCATTCATCCCAGGCCAATACATGGATCCCCTAGCTCTTCTCAGCATAGAATCGTATCCGGTGTGCGAGCTGTGTAGACGCTGTTTAATATCTTGACGTTCACTTTTTGGAATTATGATGGACTCTCCTTTGACAATGATTCCATCATATACACTTTAACTGTCACGGAAATCAAAATATGGCTGACAGCTTTCCTTAGCAGCACTCTTCCGATCTGGCCATCCTGACTGTATAGTTTCAATCAGGTCCTGAAGGTCTGGATCTTTGGCTGTTGCCTCCTTGATTTCCATTAATCTTGAGTCATTCAGATTGGGGTTGACTTGCACCATGAAGATATCTAGTCGCTTTTCTGTTGGTTCATCTAAGTAAGCTCTACTTAGAGTGTCTGCTATTACGAGGTCTTTTCCTTTTAGAAACTTGAAGACGATATCATATCTGTTGAGCTTCATCATTATGTCCTGTAGTCTTTTTGGAGCATTGCTCAAAGGCTTCCGCAGGATTGTTTCTAATGGTTTATGGTCGTTTTCGACTATAACCTGTCGTCCATAAGTGTACTGATCAAATTTCTGTACACCAAAGAGCACTGCGAGAGCTTCTTTCTCGATTTGAGCCCATTTTCTTTCAGATGATGTTAAGGCCCTAGAGGCATACTCGATTGGTTTGCCTTCTTACATCAGGACTGCTCCTAAGCCATCCTTGCTGCTATCTACTTGCAGCACAAGTTTCTTTCCAGGGTCGAAGTACGCTAAAACTGGGGCGGATGTTAGGTTGCGCTTCACTTCCTGAAAGCTTCTTTCACATTCCGCAGACCACACAAATTCATTGTCTTTCCGAGTTAGCTTGCGGATTGGTTCAAGAGTAGTAGACAATTTTGGTAGGAATCGAGCCATATATTGGACCATTCCGCAGAATATCCTTACGCCTGCCTCATCAGTAGGTTTCGTCATTTCTAGAAGAGCAGTGACTTTCTTAGGATCAGCTTTGATTCCTTCGTTAGTTATAGTGTGTCCATGAAAGGATATTTCTTTGAGTCCTTTGACCATCTTGTCCGAGTAAAGGATAACGTTTCTTTCAATGCAGCGATCAATCACTTCCTGTAGTTTCAGATTGTTGTCTTTTAAAGCTTCTTCATCAGTTTTGCCCTGACCTGCAATGATGATGTCATCAGCAATCGTGAATGTTCCTTCAAGTCCCTCCAAGGCCTCATTTAATTTCCTCCGAAATATCTCGCTGGATACACAGAGTTCAAAAGGAAGACGTGCCCAACGGTAACGTCCATACGGCGTTATCATTGTCGTGAGAAGGCTTGATTCTTCACTGAGGCGCACATGCCAGAATGCTTCCTGGACATCTAACTTGCTGAACAGTCTTGCATTTTTGAGATTTGGGAGGACATCATCGAAAGTTGGTAAGTTGTAATGTTCTCGCTGTAGGGCAACATTCAGTGGTTGAGGATCTATACATATTCGGAGTTTGCCATTTGGCTTTTGGACCACTGCCATTTGGCTTACCCATTCAGTTGGCTTTGTGACAGGTACTACAAATCCTCTTTCAACCAGTTGGTCTAGGTCCTTTTTCACACGGTCCTTGAGAGCAAGAGGAATTTTCCTACATGGTAAAACTTTTGGTTTTACATTTGGGTCCACCGTTAAGTTGACTTCTCCCAAGTCACCAAGATTTCTGCCGGACTCTATCTTTGCAATGAAACGTTCCTGATGGACAGTAACAGGTCCAAGTTGTTGAATGGTTTTGAGACCTAATAAACTTTGGAATGAGTTTGGCACAATGATGAAATTAACTTCATTTTTATCTCCAGTTTTCACATTTTTCAGGGTCAAACTGGCTTCACCGAGGGGTTTGAGACTGGATTTATTGAACATTCTAAGTGTTTTTGTACAGTTTTTCACTTGATTCCTTCTGACATATTTCTTTTGAATTGTGTTGACGTCTGCACCACTATCTAGTTGGAAGCGGATTTCACAGTCATTAACCATCATTAGGGCTGATATATTTTCCTTCTTGTTAGGATTTTCTATTGTGTTCAGCCAGGAGTCATCCGAGCCTTCACTTTCATAGTTGTGATTAGTTTCCAGGACATTGACTTTCTTACACTGAGATTTGAAGTGATTGCGCCCATTGCAGTTATTGCATCTCTGTCCCCAAGCTGGACAATCTTCTTTCTTCATTTGATGTTTTCTCCAACAGAATTTGCACATCTTGTGAGCAGGGGGTGGTATTTCATTTCTTTCTCTTGGTTTGTTTAGTTGTCTCTGAGATAGAGATCCTTGTTTTTTGAACTGTCTGGTTTTAATCTTGTGAATTTGACTGTCTTTAGTGTCCTTCATTTCCTGTGCTTGCTTGTGTGTCTGTTCGTAAGACTGACATATTCTGATTGCTTTACGCAGATCCAGTTCGTCATCTCTCAGCAGCAGTTGTTGCATTTTACCAGAAGATGATAATACAATTTTGCCTTGGATCATTCGATCTTCAAGTTCTCCAAAATTACATGATTTTGCACGAGTGCGTAGTTCAGTAACAAATTGATCAAACGGTTCAAAATATTTTACTGACCAGAATTTGTGGCTTTCTGCAACTTCATTTTTCCGTGGGTTGCAATAATCTTCTATCTTTACAAAAACTGTAGCTGGATCATTTCTGTCTTCGTTCTGACCCCATGAGAAATGATCGTAGATTTTCAATAATTGCTCACCTCCGCAGTTTATGATGGTAGCAGTCTGAGTGTCTTTGTCTAATTGCGCTTTGCCGCTTGCACGTAAATAGATTTCAACCTGACGCTTCCAAGTTTTAAAATTCTCCGAGACATTCCCCGAATGTAAATTAAGTTAAAGGTGGAAGTCTAAGGTTTGTGTTCAGATGAACAATCTGAGCTTGCTGTTGTTCCTCACCCATCGAGAAAATTCGGGACGCTGTGGGGAACGGGTTTGCAGAATTTTATCCTTGTATCGTATATCCACTTGCTTGAAGAGTGGTTCGAACTCGAGTATCACTATCGTAAGTTCGTAGCCGCCGCTGCCACGATGTTGTACTAAGTAGAAGAGTAACGACGAAGAAGCGGGAATCTCATGCCATGCTTTTTAATTGGTCATACTACATGGAGAACCAGTTTAAGAAAATAATATTTAGGATTTTAAATTAAGATTGTAAAATGACAAAACGAAATAATCAAAATAATCAACAATGGCCCTCTGGGATAGTGTGGGGTCACAATGAGTATTACAAGGGGGAAATCTGGTGAAGAACAGCAGGGCCAAAAGATAATCAGGTGAGCGTTGTGGCCCATGGACCTCTTGCTTTGTATCATCTCTCCCTAAGTATCTAAACAACAATTAAACGGGACATACTAAAGACCTGATAAAAGAATTACTATATAAAATTTTCAATTTTTACATTATATTTCATATTTTAGGGAAAATTATTGCTGATAATAAATAATACTATCCTAAAATACACTTTTAGGGGATGTTGCATTATTTTTATTTTTGCGCTTTAAATCAAAGTATATTGACAAAACTTAATGAAATATTAAATGACCTGATTATTGTAACTTTAAAGCCTGATATTTCAAAAGACATATTTTTAAATAAAACTGGATTACTGCAAATACCCATCAGGTCATTCCAAAATATTAGGTCAATTAAATAGTGGGGAATTATTGGGTTATTAGAAAGTCATTCTCATAATTTTTTTGTCTCAAAAACATAAAAATATGGTCAAGTTCTTTAAAAGTTGCTATAAAAATATATCGGGTCAATGCATCAGTTGCAATTCATTTAAAAATTTTGGGTCTTCAGTAGAAATATCAGGTTATCAAGTTTTGTAAATACACCTTGATACAAAGCAAAAGTTCTTGGTATTATCCCTTGAAAGTGAAATTAGTGTAGTCTCATCCTTTAACATCAATACCACCCCCACCCACCCCCCTTATAAAATATAACCTTTAAATTTATAATTTTATCAGATTTTTTCATCAGGTCAAAATATCAGATCTGTTTCAATAGGCAATCCCCTTGTAGAATAGATAAGACTAATTTAACTATAGACTACGTCGGCACTCGGGGCCATGGAGCAGTGACGGATCTTTATCGTGCCAACGCCTGCCGTGACATGGGTCCTCAGTTTTTAAGGTTTCATCCGAAGGACCCGCAAAGTGCCGAGCGCATGGCGAAGGAACAGTTGCCACTTTTTTTATCAACATAGGTCAGTCGCTGCCGAGATTCGAACTCACGACCTCCCGATCACGGAGCGAACGCTCTACCGATTGAGCTACCGTGAACGGTAGACTACGTTTAATAAAGTGTAAACAAGCACAGCGCACTAAAGCACAATTGTATGTATTAATAGAACACAGAACCTGATCAAATATCATATTCTTACATCGACTTAATATGGACATTGAATAAATTTATATTATGATTAAAACTGACTAGAATCGAAATATCTGTACTGCTCTACAGAACTGACTAGCAACAAAATGCATATATGGCAAAAGTGTGAAATACAACATCAATGAAATGAATAAAGCGTTCCTAACTATCATCTTGGCATCTACTCAAGTTAAGGTGTCTTTCAACAAATCATGATTTAACATAGTCATTGTATTTAACAGGGGGTTTCACCTCGCGTCCAGAACGAGTTCCTGTGTTTCTAGAGTCCGTTCTTGGCTTTGGAAGTTCGGGTACGACTCGCTGGGCATCATTTGTCTCACATGGAAGATCACAAGGAATGTCACATCACATAGGCACCTCACATGATTTGCGCAAATGTTTTCTGTTTCTCATATAGTTTGCTCCTGCTTCTGTTTTACTTCATACGATTTTGTCACTGGTTTTGCTCCAGTACCGGTTCCTTTCTCCCATTTTCTATTAGGCGTTTTAACTCGGACTGTCTCACCAACTGATAACGGTGGTAACGGATGTGCAGATCTGTTGTAATACTCTGTTTGTTTTTGTTTGGCATTGTCAATCTTCTCTTTCTCAAATGTGACATCTTTCAGCTTTAATAACTTTCCCTTTGTGGGTTTTGTTCTCCTTCCGATAAGCCTCATGACTTGATTGGTTCCCACATGCTGTGTTGGCCTGTTCCTGAATCCAACAATGCATTGTAGGGATCAGGTTTTGCGCGTTTTGCTTTCTGCGGAATTTGTTTGGCGACTGCTTGTTCTGCCTTCCCTTTGTGGGTAGTGTGGTGAAGATTGATTGTATGTTGTTTTACGTCCCATTCGAGAATTTTTTACTCGTAGAGGGACGTCACCATATACCGGTGAAGGGCTTCAAATTTTGACCTATACTCGGCCCTCATGGCCATTGAGAAGTGAGGGGTCTTTATCGTGCCAAAGCTTGCCGTGACACGAGGCCTCGGTTTTTAAGGTCTCATCCTAAGGACCCGCAACTTTCACTTCAAAGTTCCGAGCGCATGGCGAAGGAATAGTTGCTACCCATTTTTTATCGACTTGGATCAGTCGCGGCCGAGATTCGAACTCACGACCTCCCGATCACGAAGCGAGTGCTCTACCGACTGAGCTACCGTGAACGGTAGTGTGGTGAAGATGTTACGTGTTGGAATTTCCACAGTTGGGCCAACTTAGCAAATTCTTCAGAGGCAAATTTAGGACCATTGTCGGACACACACAGGTCTGGTATTCCATGTCTCGCAAATTGAGCTCGTAGTCTTTTGATGATCTCATGGGATGTTACATTGTCCAAGTCGTCAATCCCAAGGAAGTTTGAAAAGTAATTGGTAACTCTCGAGTTGGTCAAAAGTGAAGATGTCAAGACCAAGCTTCACCCAGGGACGTGGTGGTACCTTGTGGCGTTTTAACGGTTCTTTTTCTTGGTTGTTGTCAAAAGTGCGCCATATTTCACACTTTTTTTCTGAAGTCCTTGACTTCAGCATTCATTTGTGGCCAGTACACAGATTCTCTGGCTTGTCTAAGGCATCCCCCTGAATTCCAAGGTGTGAGGAATGTTTCCTCCTCAGCATATCCTTGTGTAGTGCTTGTGGATTGCTCTGTCTCCTTTGAACATGGTTATATTTTGGATAGACAGTTTATCTCTGACCTCATAGTAGGAAACTATTACTTCTGAACTTCTGAAACTATTACTTCTGAACTGAGTTTCTGCTGTCTAGACAACCATTTTTGATAGGTGATCCGAAATTTTGGCAGCATCGTTTGCTGTTTCATTCTGAATGTCTTCTAGAATGAGTCTCATTTAGACCATCAACTTAAGTCTCAGTGTTTTCTTTGTTGGACTGCGAGTATATCACGTGTTGAGAATGAGTCTCGTGGATGCCATCAACTCGAGTCCCAATGCCTTCTTTGTTGTGCTGCAAGTATATCATGTCTTCAGGATGAGTTCCATGCAGACCATCAACTCGTGTCCCAATGCCTTCTTTGTTGTGCTGACCGTTCACGGTAGTTCAGTCGGTACAGCGCTCGCTCCGTGATCGGGAGGTCGTGAGTTCGAATTTCGGCCGCGACTGACCTAAGTCGATAAAAAATGGGTAGCAACTGTTCCTTCGCCATGCGCTCGGCACTTTGAAGTGAAAGTTGCGGGTCCTTCGGATGAGACCTTAAAAACCGAGGCCCCGTGTCACAGCAGGCATTGGCACGATAAAGATCCCTCACTGCTCAATGGCCTTGAGTGCCGAGTAAAGGTCAAAATTTGAAGCCCTTCACCGGTATATGGTGACGTCTCTATATGAGTGAAAAATTCTCAAATGGGACGTAAAACAACATACAATCAATCAATCTGTTGTGCTGCGAGTAAAGCATGTCTTCAATAGGCAGTCCCCTTGTGGAATAGATAGACCGATTTAACTATAGACCACGTTTAATAAAGTGTAAAAAAGTTGCTGTCCTTTTAAAAGTACTGCAATACGTGGACCATATGCATATGTTTCTAAACGAAATTCAAAGAAAATTTCTAGATGTAGTGATTTTACAAAGGTGTAATTAAATAATTTTTTTTTTTTGTAATTTTCATCGTTATTTGAGTCTGCATAATTAAGTTGTAATGATAAAAAAATATCATGACCTTGAAATATGAAAAGTTGATCTAGGAATCTATCACAATTGCAATGTTGCCTTTAAAATTAACAATAGAATTAAAAGAGGCTTAAGCGTGCAGGTATCGTAATCTCCGTTGGCGGATCCAGGGGGTGGGGGGTGGGGTTCGGGTGTTGGAACCCCCTTTATTTTTAGAGGAAGAGAGAACGTACGGCTATGCCATTTTGGACCATCTTCTAAACTAACTAACTATAAAAAGTATGCATAAAAAGTCATGAAAGGGAGTATCCATGAGAGAATGTTTATCTCCTTATATTATGGGATATTTTAATCAATGAAGAGAAAGGTTCAAAATGTCCCCGTAGTATGTGGGGGAGAGGGGCTCACTTTTTCTTAAGAAATCTTTTGTTATAATTTGAGAGGCAGTCCACCGAAAAACCAGGCAGTATTGTATTAATAGGCGGCACATCGAATGTGAGGAATATTTGATATTTTATTAAAAACAATATCAATGTAGCCCAAAAGGAATAATGTAATTGAAGATTTGTTTGATAATTGCTTATTCAGTAAAATATCCTTGTGTTTTGTGTTTTTGAATGCTCCTATATAAACCATTGAATGTAGGTCAGAAACAAAGAACTGTAATTTCTAATACATATTTAACAGGACTATAATTCACACTTAACTAAATCTAGAAATATTTCAACTTTTTGTTTAAAAAATAAAATCGGTGGGAAAAACATTTTGATAGTAGTTTTCTGGCAAAATATAAGGACGTTTTTATGAAATTTTGCGATGCAAGAGTTATCTCCCGTGGCATCGGTAAATCTGCTCAACACCTTTTTATCGGAATCCTAGTGAAATATTTAGAATCGATACACTAAAGAAAATAATTAAACAAAAAACTATATAATTTATTTTCAAAATATAATTCATTTTCGCCTCCAGACGTAATATTTAGATTAAAATTGGCTCTATTATTCAGGTTGAATCCACGTTTCCATTGATGTATCAGTGACGTCATATACCTGACTAATATTGCGTCACAATGAAATAGTTACAAGTTTCCAGAGAAGTTTGTAAATTCTTTGCGTAAAAGTGTAAAGAAGTTTTTTTTATTTTACTTATTTATTTTTTTTAATTTGGCGACTGAAACAATCACACACTCACATTTAATATGGAGTTTAAACATGTGACTATGTTGGCCAATTCTAAAATGTTTTCACGTTCATGAAACCAATTTTTAAAAATAATGATGTCATGACCCCCCCCCCCCCCATGCTTTTTGCTTGCGATTTATCGGCTCTTGAATAATGATACTATATATGAAAGAACTTATTTTCTTATTTATATAAAATCAAATTTTGTAAAAGAGGAAAAGGCTTTACAGATGACAGGTAAGAAAAAACTTGGATAAAGTCGAGACTGTACACATAAAAATATTTCCTGTATTTAGGCAAGTTTAATTTCGGCACTGATAGAATTTACTCTTCAATTCCTGAGGAAATAAAAAAGAAATTTTACTTGGAAATAAGATAAATAATAAAGCTAGAAAGCTGTCTGCTCTCATTTGTTGCATAATGCATGTACAAATACTTTTTTTAAATACCGAGTATCTATTAAGAATTCAATCAGATGTTTTACATGTAATCTTCATGTACGTATAAGACATTAGTAATTTAAATAATATATAAATTTGAATCTGTGGTTACACTCATTTAAAAACAGTTAACTGATTGAAAAGAAATAAAAGACAAGCATATTTTTCAGATAAATTAAAATGAAGAGCCAAATATAGGAAATGTTTCTAAATTTACAGTAAAAACCGATCCCGATCCGATCGAAAATAATGCAAAATTAACAAATTTATCAAACTAAAGGCACCTGCCACCTATATAACATGTTTAAAAAATAAATCAAGTAAGTGTTCACTCATATTACAACAAAAGAGCCAAATTTAACATTACAATTATAGTATTTTTTTCTTTATATAATTCCGGTCGGGATCGGTTTCATTTGGGAAAATTATTAAAAAAATAAATAAATAAAAAAAAAAATGTAAATTTGACTCCTTTTATTTCTTTCAATATACCTGTTCCCACTGATTTTATTGAGTGATTCAAAAGTTTGTACTTTGTATTCATAATAATATAAGAAAAAAATCTGTCCTTGTAATGTATTGGGTTTTATAACGTAATGAAAATTGGATACTGAATTCAAAAAGTCACTTGCTTAACTCAAATTTGGACCATAAATTTTTTTCTAAAGAAGTATAAATTGGAGTCTTATTCATTAATAAAATAAAAGATAAGAGTCTATGCTATAAATAATATTCATCGACACATCCAGCTTTTGAGTATCTGTTACATATAAAACAAAATGAAAACGTAGTAATTTTTTTTACCCTTATGTTGACCTTTTTGCACTTAAAATTAAGCATTTACCAAAAATAGGACTAGAGGAGCACTAAAAATTTTTTAATGTTGTCATGTGTAAACACTTGCTTTAATAAGTCTACATGCAAAAAATAATTAAAATCCATGACATGCGATGTTCCACCCATTGCCTGGTTCTTCGGTGGACTGCCTCTTAAATATACAAGTTTTAATTTGCATTGAAAGCTCCTCCGCTTTTTTTTTGTTGCGGGAAGGTTCAAAATACAGAAAATCAACATTTAAAAGAAATCAAAATGTAGCGAAAAGTTAGACGAAGTCTCTCCCCCCCCCCCCAATAGGATTTTACAGGGTGGTGCATATGTTGTTATTTTAATTAATTTATTTATTTGTGCTTGTCAACTCTTTTTGGAGGTTGCCCCCTTTGAAAACCGTTGCTACGGGCTTGAATGTAAGTGCCTGCGGTGTGACCTAGAAATTCACCCCCTTAACTCGATCAATTTAAAATCACAAAAAAAGATGAAATTTGAGTGTGTGTGTGTGTGTGTTTTTCTGTCTCTTTTTGAATAACGGAATTGTTAATATACAACACCTGCAATCGTAACTTCTCGGCACAACGTGTTTTTCCGAGCTCGCCAGAAGGTCTGAGAAGATGCGATTGACAATCTCATCGCACGTGTGTTACCCTAGGCTATTTGGTCCTACAAGCACAGGTGTGTGCACTGTTTACTAGTGACACTTAGACTGGTGACGGTATTTGCTACAGACATCAAGAACTATACACCAGTTTCATAACAAGTGCAGTTTTTTTTCTAGTGAAAATTGGAGTTTTTTTGTTTGTATGTTGTTTAACGTCCCTCTCGAGAATTTTTCACTCATATGGAGATGCCACCACCTGCCGGTGGAGAGCTGCAAATTTTGTCCTATGCTCGGCACTTACGGCCATTGAGCTCGTGCTAACACCTACTGCGGCACGGGACCTCGGTTTAGACGGTCTCATCCGAAGGACCGGTCTCCACGTCCCACAGTGGGATTCGAACCCGCGACGTAAGGAACAACTCCTTACTTCGCGACTCTAAAGCAAACGCTCTAACCACTGCGCCACGCGGGCGACGAAAATTGGAGTAAATTAAAAGTCGAAAATCTTGGATATGGGGTAACCCATATCTATTCTTGTTACAAACGACCGTCAATGCATCCATGGACGAGTTCATTCGGTAACTCTAAAAGGTCAAAAGGTTTGTCTTTCGTTGACATTTTCTACAATGATCTGCCTACTTTGAGTGATTGTACTGTCATAGCAAAGTTGTTAAAGAATCTGGGGGGATAAGACGAGCCATGTGCCCATGCCCATTTTTCGGCTATGCAAGAACATTTATTGGAAAAAATCTCTCAATTGTTCGAATTTACTTAAGCATTTTAATGTTTACCGTAGTTTTCAAAATGATATTTATATTCTAAACAAGCTAAACAGTTGACTTTCATTTACTGTCACAAATGTCTAACATGGGTAAGGACTTCTATTAATTAATCTGCATATTGAGTGTTTTGTGGAGATATTATAAAAATGTTAACATCGTATATAATGATAATGGTGATCTAGAAGCGCTTTTATTTAAAATAAATAAAACGGGAATAAAAGTATTCAAATATCTATTATAATTTTTATCCGGCATTTTAAATAATTTACTGTAAATAAGTTCATTACTACATGTATACATTTTATTTCCAGTGAAAAATATGTTATTCCTATAGACATTTTTTATAAAGAAAAACAAAATTAAAACCAAAAAAATCAACAACAAAAAAAAAAAAATCAGAGCATGACTCGAACACTTTCCTCGGTAAACGTCCCTTTAAAGAGTTCATCGCTAACCACTAGACCACGGAGTCACACTAACATTTCCATTTAAATAGCATACAGTTCTCTATATTTAGCAAGCGTTTTTGGACTTAGAATTTTTTAAGACCACGGTGAAAATTTAAGTAAGTTAACTTAATTTTTTATGTAGAGTGGGTCTTCATACCAAATTTTTGCAAGTGTAAAAAGCAACATCTTTCCATTGCCTTTCATTAATCGTTCTCAAAAAAATGGTACGATGACCCACTCTATTTAAACAAGAGGCCCAAGGGCCTTAACGGTCACCTGAGTACAATACAACAATTTAGAGGATCCATAAACTGAAAAATGAAGCTTTGTTGCCCAAAAGCAAGAAAAATAGTATGATTAGCATCAACAAAATAATTGGTCTAGTATCTATCTGCCTATCTGACTTTCCAAGTCATTAAATCTATGAAAGTACATTTTCATTATACAATAAATTATTTTGCATAATTCTCTTATTCTATTAAGCTTTCAAATACATTATTTACATTGATTAATTATCAAAGGTGAATGGCAAAGGGGAATAACTTTGCTCAGCAGAATACAAGTTAATAGAGCCCTGGCCAGGACTAGAACACTTGACTAAATGGTCCAGGTGTTCAAAAATCTGGTAAAAATACCCTTGCATATTAAAACTTTTACTCTGTTTGCCTTGAACATCCCCAGAAGCATAGAAGATTTTCAAAGAAATGCATTTTCACCATAAAATTAAATAAATAAAGCCCCATCCTTACCCAGAACATCTGACCCATTGGCCACGAACTCACAATTCTGGAAGAAGCACCCTTTCTCATTATAACTATACACTTGTTTCTTTACTTTATAACCAGTAGTAGAAAAAATATTTTGAAAGAAATTATGCATTTTCACTATATATAATCAATAGAGCTCTTTCCCCCTCACCAGAACCCCTGACCCAAAGGCCATGAGGCATTCTTCCTTATCATAACCATGCGCTTCCTTTGTTTGAAAAATACCCAGGCGCACACAAGATTTTGAAAGAATTCATGGCAATTCCCTATCTAATCAATAAAGCCCCGCCCTAACACCAGAACCCCTTACCCAGAGGCCATTAAATTCATAATTTCTGAGGCAGCCATGCTCATCATAACTATGTACTTAGTTTATTTAATATCCAGGAGCAGAGAAGATTTTCAAAGAATTAATGCAATTTTACTATATAATCAATGGAGCCCATCCCTAACACCAGAACCCCTGACCCAAGGGCCATGAAACAATTTCTGAAAAGGCAGTCATGCTCACCATAACTATGTTCTTAGTTAGTTTATTTAATACCCAGGAGCAGAGAAAAAGATTTTCAAAGAATTAATGCAATTCTACTATATAATCAATAGAGCCCTGCCCTAACACCAGAACCCCTGACCCAAGGGCCATGAAATTCAAAATTTTGGAAGAGGCACTCTTGCTCATCATAACTATGTACTAAGTTACTTTATTTAATGCCCAGGAGCAGAGAAGATTTTCAAAGAATTAATGCATTTTAACTATATAATCAATAGAGCCCCACACTAACACCAGAACCTCTGACCCTGGGGCCACGAAATTCACAATTTTGAAAGAGGCACTCTTGTTCTTCATAACTATGTACTTAATACCCAGGAGCAGAGAAAATTATTGCAATTCTACTATATAATCAATAGAGCCCTGCCCTAACACCAGAACCCCTGATCCTGGGGCCATGAAATTCAAAATTTTGAAAGAGGCACTCTAGCTCATCATAACTATATACTAAGTTAGTTTATCTAATACCCAGGAGCAGAGAAGAAGATTTTCAAAGAATTAATGCCTTTTCACTATATAATCAATAGAGCCCCACCCTAACACCAGAATCCCTGACCCTGGGGCCATGAAATTCATAATTTCAGAAGAGGCACTCTTGCTCATCATAAATATGTACTAACTTAGTTCATTTAATACCCAGGAGCAGATAAGAAGATTTTCAAAGAATTAATGCATCTTCACTATATAATCAATAGAGCCCCGCCCTAACACCAGAACCCCTGACCCTGGGGCCATGAAATTCACAATTTTGGAAGAGGCACTCTTGCTCATCATAACTAAGTACTAAATTAGTTCATTTAATAACCAGGAGCAGATAAGAAGATTTTCAAAGAATTAATGCATTTTAACAATATAATCAATAGAGACCCGCCCTAACACCAGAACCCCTGACCCTGGGGCCATGAAATTCACAATTTTGGAAGAGGCACTCTTGCTCATCATAACTATGTACTAAATTAGTTCATTTAATACCCAGGAGCAGATAAGAAGATTTTCAAAGAATTAATGCATTTTAACTAATGTATATAATCAACTAGAGCGAGCTCGTTGCAAAGCAACGAATAGGTCTTCCGTTGGACTGCGGAAGGAAGAAGTGACCTTGAGTCAAGGTCATGCCACATTCTTAAGTTATACATGTAAGCAATCTTGTAAGGGGAAGCAACTTACAATATTTCGCTAGGAAAAACTGTAAAGGAATGTACGTGACCTTGAACATTCCAAATGCCTTGCGTCAAACCATGACACACTCTCGTCATAAAACCCAATCTGTGTGTTACCGACCTGAAAAGTTCACAGTGACACGTCATGTTCTTTTAGTCCATACATACAGTCAAAACATCTTATCCTTAGTGACCTTGAACTTGAGTCAAGGCCATGTCACACTCTGCATGATACCAGCAAAGTTTCACTAGTACAAATACGGTAGCTAAATTACAGTTTCTCTGTCAGTGACCTTGACTCGACCAAATGACCTTGCATCAAGGCCATAACACACACAGGTTAAAAGCAATCCCAGTCTGTGAGTTTCTGAATGGATAAGTTCAGCCATGTTTTTTCAGATCATACAGCGAGTCGGAATAATTTGTAAGGTTCAACATAATGATTACAAAATTCATTGAGAATGTTTTATGCCCAGTTTGGATAAGTAGTAAAACGTGGAGATCGGTCCTTTGGATGAGACCATATAAGGTCTCGTGTCGGGGTAAGTGCTAGCATGAATAGGATCTCTCATGCTATAAATTTTGAATTTACCGGGTGGCAGTAAATACTGACAACCGGTAAGTTCAAAATTTACAACATGACAGATCCATGGCACTTGATTCTACCTCTGATTTCAAAAGATTTGCACTGTTCCTGATTTATATTGTTTGAATGGTCTTTTAAGCTTGAATGCTGCACAGGTGCTTGTGGACAGGACCCCCCCCCCCCCCCCCCAAATATACACCTCGGGGTCCAAGAATATTTTTATTCGTCTTTTTCCATAAATTCATCTTCTGGTACACATTTACAATGTATTCCATATGAAAAATCCATAAAAATAACGTAGAATTAACGTTTTATTAAAAAATCATACACGCGGTATTATGAAATAGAGAAGGTAAGTCACTTCCATTTGTTAACACTGGACCCCTCTTGGATATCGGGCCTAAAATATCATATACATGTACCTACCACATGTCACCAAAATATGTTATTATATCTTGTTTCGGTAGATATTTTTGTCTTTGATCGTGCTATTTAAACGGAAGACCTTAAATAGTGTCTGTGGCTGTCACTATTTCGGTGTTTTTCAGAAACTTGATCGTAGAATTAGTCAAAGTCCACAACTGGACAATAAACTGATAAATCGGCTACAGTATATTATCTGTTCACAGAAACGACATATTGAAACTGGAAAAAAAAATAATCCAGAAGCAATTCATTTCATTGAAATTCTATCATGAATATTTTGTTTTAATCGATGGACTCGATAAATCAATAAACTGACCGAAGGAAAAACGTTGCACGTGCCGTAACATTCTGTACGTTTTTTTTAATTTTACATTCTACTTGCATAATACATGTACATATATATTAAACAGAAACATAAATACCAAGCCCGTCGGCATTTAAAAAAAGTAACAAAACATAATTTGATTTGATCTATTTTATTTCATTTAAACTCTATTAATTTGTTTTAAAAGTATGATTGACCTTTTTCCTTTTAACATACACTCAGGAAAAAAAATAGCAAGTATATATTGACTCGCGTAACTTTCATGGTTATAGTTACATTTGAAAATGAAGAAATAATGAAATAATGAAACGTTGAAGGGACTGGTGTGTTGTATGGCTAGACAACGCCTTGCACATGCAGAGAAATTTATCACAGGTGTGTGAAACCCCTAGGGCATGCCGTTTCCTGCTCTTGCTCTGCTAATCCCTATACACAGGAAATGATCGCGACTAATACTTAATACACAAAGAAACAGAATATATTCAAGTAAACTTGGCATTGATTTTTTTCTTGAGTATTTATTGAGAATAATAAGTTTTAGTGATATCCCCCCCCCCCCCCGTTTTAATTGTTTTGTGAAGTTCATCACCATGCACATTCCATCTTCTGTAATTGGAGAAATGTTTAAATTAAAAACAAACCACTGTTTACAAAAGAAGTAAATATCGAGGGGGAAAAAATTGTTATATTTTATTGATATCTTTTATAACGTTCACGCGCCCACTCACTGCAAACGCTCACCATCGAATATTACAACTTTCCAGTCATTCGACAATTTCAGGGAAATGCTTGCACATTAATACAGTAAAGTGAAATTATTTAAATGAATTATATTGTTCTAAATTTGGTAAAAAAAAAAAAAACATGAACAGTATATAGATATATTTTTTTCCTCATAGGAATGCTGAAAACTGTTAATCGGAACTCGCACTGACTATTTTTTAGCACGTGTATGTACCATTGCAGTTCGCATATAATTTGAAAAGAGAAGTTATTAGAACTTATATTTCCGACATTAAAATTTGTCACGTTAAACTCTCAAATGACTCAGCTTATAAATAGTTTTCTTGATACTATTTAAAAAAAGATGTCGCTTTAGTATTGATATATAACCTAACAAAATTAATAATAATAAATAAAATAAAATAAAAAACGATTAAATATATTCTGCTTTACATTTTTTTTTTTTTTTTTGGTTCATTCATTATTTTCACCTTTTGCGAAATAAAAGAAAATACTTTCATAAATATACATACACTGCGGGATTTTAATTTGTTTTTTTTAAAGAGGGAATTTCGCAAAATTCCTGTTCGGGGAGATAACTCCCGTTTGTTTACGATACTAGTTGATCGATGATTTAACCGCGGCGGGGACAGGTAGGTGATGAATTTCCCGCGGAGGGAACGCGGTTTACCTGTCTCACCTTGCCAAATGTGTTTATACCGCGATGGGGCGCGGGAAATACGGGATCCGCGTTGCCTGTACTGTACATGTACAGTGGCGCCTCGTTAATCCGGACGCCTCCATCCCCAACGAAATCTTCCGGATAAATGAATCGTCCGGATAAGTGAATCAATTCTTAAAAGACGTACCCTCTCAAAGCATGTACATATGAACATAGTGGTATCAAGTGTGAAGGCAAAGAAAACACCATTATTTTACCTTGACTTATTGATTTTTTTTTTTATAGTTTTAAAAGAAATTATCAATATTTAAAAAAGAAAAAAAAATTAAAATGAAGTTTACACGATGAAAAATGGATAGGCAGTTTTATGTTGAGACTTCCTTTTCTAACATAGGAAACTTTACTCGCCTTCTATTTGACGTGTAGTTACATGGGCTGACCAAATTTTGATCTGCTACTGTTTTATTTCGGCACATTTTTTTTATTTATTCAAGCTCATATTAAGTAGAATTGTTCATTTTCACCATTGAGAATGTTCAAATGACACACCGCGTATATTCACTACATTGGGAAGTAAGTAACTAAACACTGTAATCAGTGTACGTATTGCAAACATTCAATAAACACAAGCCATATTCAGGATTATCAATACTTTTTCTACAAACTCTAAGTTATACATACCTTGAAAAAACGTGATCGGCATTTATAACTAACGCCAGTAACGTATTTCTTAGTGCATTAAATAGAAATATATTTTTTTGAATTATGTATCATAAAAAAAATTGTCTTATGAAAAGAAAAAAAAAACGTTTCAAATAATGTACGTTTTGAGAATTGGAAAATCGTATTTTGATAAACTTACGCAACTCAATACCACAACGAAGTCTCGTGATTTATTATTCAGTAAAAAATTTCATTTACAACTCTCCAAAATTCTCATAAATTTTTATACCGTTAGCAATTTATTCTATTCTGAACGGATAAATATTTAATTAATGCTCAGTATATGCTAAATTCTTCGGGCATATAAATCTGAGATAAACACACGCTAATTATAGACGCTATTGTTTAGAGGTCACAGGTAACCGCCTTCAAACTGACTCCACGGACAATGTTTTTACAATAATTATCACTACTGCAAGAAAGGTGTGAAAAGTCGTTCCTCGAAAAATTACCGTCCGGATAAACGAGTCTTTTTTCAATGCAATATTACGTTTTGTAGTAGAAATTGATCGTCCGGATCCGGAACGCGAATTTCCGGATTAATGAAACAGAATAACGTGGAAAAAATCGGTTCCCAGAAAATATCATCCGGAAGGTGAAGCGTTCGGATTATTGGCGTCCGGATTACCGCGGCGCCACTGTATAGTCAATCAGATTAGAAATACAGCGACTGTCAGAATTTCGGGCCGTAAAAAAGATCTGATTTTGATTAGATTTCAGGTGTAGGCGAATGTGTGTGTACTGAGGGGTTAGTTAATTCATTCAAGATTTATTATATTGTTCGTTTGGACGAAGGCTTCATAAAAAATATACACACTGCTTGTACAGGTACACATCAATGAATGTTCAGATTAATTCAAAAATCGGCGGACATTAATTTATTTTAGTTATCTAAAGGCAATTAATGTTATTTCCAGAGACATTTATATTTTCTGTTTTTTGTCTCGGATTTTTCTTTTTTGTGATTTACCGGTTTACAAAGGCCTGTGTTTTAACAGCTATACATAAACGCTGTCAATTAATATATGATCAAAGAAAACCAGACATCTCCCGGTAATTCATTTCTTATGGAAAATATATGGATTGACATCTTAGTATTTACCTGTGTAATTACGATGTTACAAACCGTGACGATGACTGGCCAGGAGGACTACCCGTTATGAAAACAACTCATGATCAACTCAGCGGACCTATAATTTACTTTAATATATGCAGTAAATCAATAAAATCATTTCAGTTTAACCGATATTTTATTGCAAAGATAATGGGGGAAAAAAGACTTGGGATTTAGAATTTTTCTGAATTTCAAACGCTCGATATGCATATATTTGGGGCGCTCTTGCATATGCACTTATAAAACGTGCATGTTCTGTACTTGCATGCGTGTACATTGTATGTATCCGTAAAACCTTAAGAGAGCTGATAAATGTGTTCTGATTTTCAGAAAAAATAATGGGAACCTATAAATAATTACATGTTTATCATTTTGTTCGCATACAATAACAAGTTTAGTAGAAAAAAAATTGTTCATGGTCAGGTGTCTAATAATTTTGTAACATTCAAATACAGTTACGCATGTATGTCTCATTCTACATATTTTGGAGGCGCGTGTGAATGTGGGATTTTGTATTTCCATACGCTCGATATGTATATATTTGGGGCGCTCTGTATATATACAGTTGTACATTTTAAGGGCGTCTACAAAAGAACGTATATTAGATTACATACATGTACATTTAAGTTTCAAAATTTCCATTACTAGTAGGATTAATTAAGGTTACATATTTTGAATTTTATTGTGAATAAAACAGACAATTAACTCGATATCGAGAAATAAATTGTTTATAAAAATAACTATGCAACTTTCCTGTAATTCAGCGAATAAAATATTAAATAAAATGCACTAGCGATTTAATCAAAGATATTATGAAATAATCTGAAAGATTCAACATATTTATCCACTCATGACTTAGTTTACAAAATGAATTTGGAATGGCCATTCTATGATTTGTTTTGTGTATGACTAGGTCGCTGGATCACACACGCCGATTGATCCCCGGTGACCTCCTTTGCCACGCGCTATCGAGGGAGGTGTTACATAATTGTAAACACACAAGGTGAATGTAAAAGGCGCACACTTAATGGCTGTAAATAGTCTATGCTTCAAAGCTATGTTTTATTTTCTCAGTATATTGTTTGTTTTTATATGATAAGAAGAAAAGGTTATCTTTTTTCCCCTTTTTTTAGTAGACTGGTTTATTCGACTTTGAAAAAAAATGAAATAAAACGAAAAGTTGTCAAAAAATAACTTGGAAATAAAGCACAAAACACTTCAAGAACCTTATTCTAAAGAATATTAGCATCTAATGTAGCCAGATTTATCATTTATAGTAAGTTTATTTTAATTACACGCATGAAGAGCTCTCGTTTACTTGCTGAATGAAAACAGTTACCTGTATATGGGTCAAACTTCTGGCGCATTTAAAACACAAGACTCGAACAAAATAACATTTTTATGAAATCAATAAGATGTTAAAGAACAACTTTTTTAACGACAGCCATTTCGAAATATTTACCGTTTTTGAGTTATAAAGCAAAAAATTTAAAGGGCTCCAGATCCCTAATTTGAGGGGCCAGCCCCTTTTTAGTGGTGTCAAATGAAAGGCCTTGAAATTGTGC
The DNA here is from genome assembly GCF_033153115.1 of Saccostrea echinata. Classification (NCBI taxonomy): domain Eukaryota; kingdom Metazoa; phylum Mollusca; class Bivalvia; order Ostreida; family Ostreidae; genus Saccostrea; species Saccostrea echinata. The sequence goes on along the minus strand of NW_026889782.1, from coordinate 33,862,309 downwards.
ACAACTTTTATTCTACGTGTTTTATCAAAATATTTTTAGTTTTAAAGATACAAAGGAAAATAAGTCTAAATTTTCGCTCTTTTAGGCGTTCTAAATTTTGACCTCTAATTAGCGCCATTTTGAATACAGAAATCGAAAAACAAAAACCGATGTGCACAACTTCAATCCATCTATTATCTAAATTCGGTAGAATTTCTGCTCCAGCTTTTGTAGTCTCAGAGCCTTTGTCTGGAAATGAAGCCTAATAAATTTTCATTTAAAGGGCAATAACTCAAAAGCGGAAGTGACTTTTTGAATTGTTTGACAGCATTCTGATAGAGTTTTGTAACGTCTATAAACTCTGCAAATTTAAGCAAAATCCGTTGAGAAATGAGCGAGATATGAGGTTTCAAAGTTGGCGTCTAGGAAAAAGAAGAAAAAAAAAAGAATAACTAGAGCAAAGCTCGTTGCAAAGCAACGAGTGGGTCTTCCTTCTTAGCTTGTAAGTTGACGTCGTAATAAAAGGATAAATATTTGTTTAATTTCCACCTAAAGGTTACATGTTTCTGTTTAGATTGTCAACTTTGCTAACATTCTCTTTCTTCTTTGACCCAAATATCAAGAGACCTCATCTCCGGAACTCTGAATCTGGAGTGAGCATGAGGATATATAATTCAACTGTACTCTCTCCAACAGTACTCCTGAAATTGTATCTAAAACACTAATACTCCCAGACCCTCATTTCTTGAACTTTGACTTTTGATTTTTAATTTCTAGACTTTTCTATTCATCTAACATCTCTGATGCAATCATGTTAGTAACACGTGTCATACTACAGAATCATCAGTGTTTTGCTACATCACTGTCATAATAATTGCTTGACAAAACATTTACACAGCATAACTACATAGTAAGTAATCCAAATGTGTTACTGATTGAGGATATCCATTCTTTGACAATCAGTAAGTAGAAAAATACTCTTACAAGAAATGCACAGGGATGATTTCAGTAAGACACGGTGTCACTTGTGGAAAATTTTAACATAACATCTTTTTTAGCCTTTAACTTAAAAGTTAAACTTCATTATCTCAAAAACCGATATCTGAATACATGTACCATTTATATGGTGAAGTGAGTTGGTACTCCCAACCCCTTATTCTTTAAGTTTTTCACCCTGCATGGTTATCTGGAGTCATTGGATATCTTGATGTTTAATCTTGGTCCAGTTGAAATTGAGAAAAAATGGTTTTACTGTACTTCTTGGGTTCATTTATTCAAATGTTTTACAAGGGGGAAAAAAGACACATATATTTAAATTTTCGTAACATGTTAAAATAATCTTTTACATGTACATGTATATTACACATATATTCAAGTAAATTTTTTTAATAAGAATTCATTAAAAATATTTGAATCCATTGAAGTTGATTGCAGTAGATATAATGTGAATTATGAGCCTAAGACACAACAAGCAAATTTAAAAAATAGTGGTCTCATGCTGTCATTTGTCAACTGAAAAAGTTTGATGATAATAGGCCTGAAACTGTTCAAAATATGCCTCTAAATCATTTTGAAAAAGAATGGCTGCAAAATTTAAACAAGAGGCCCATGGGCCACAGCGCTCACCTGAGTAACTTTGGCCTTGCTGTTTTTCACCTGATTTCTCCCCCCCCCCGTAGTACTTATTGTGGCCCCGCCCTATCCCCAGGGGTCATGATTTGAACAATTGGAATCTACACTACCCCAGGATGCTTCCAAGTAAGATTCAGCTTATCTGGCCCAGTGGTTCTTGAGAAGAAGATTTTTAAAGATTTTTCCTATATATTTCAATGTAAAACTTGGATTCCCTATTGTGGCCCCGCCCTACCCCCGGGGGTCATGATTTGGACAATTTAGTATCTACACTACCCCAGCATGCTTCCACATAAGTTTCAGCTTTTCAGGCCCAGTGGTTCTTGAGAAGAAGATTTTTAAAGATTTTTCCTATATATTTCAATGTAAAACTTGGATTCCCTATTGTGGCCCCGCCCAACCCGGGGGTCATGATTTGAACAATTTAGAATCTACACTACCCCAGCATGCTTCCACACAAGTTTCAGCTTTTTTGGCCCAGTGGTTCTTGAGAAGAAGATTTTTAAAGATTTTTCCTATATATTTCAATGTAAAACTTGGATTCCCTATTGTGGCCCCGCCCTACCCCCGGGGGTCATGATTTGAACAATTTAGAATCTACACTACCCCAGCATGCTTCCAAATAAGTTACAGCTTTTCAGGCCCAGTGGTTCTTGAGAAGAAGATTTTTAAAGATTTTTCCTATATATTTCAATGTAAAACTTGGATTCCCTATTGTGGCCCCGCCCTACCCCCGGGGGTCATGATTTGAACAATTTAGAATCTACACTACCCCAGAATGCTTCCACATAAGTTTCAGCTTTTCTGGCCCAGTGGTTCTTAAGAAGAAGATTTTTAAAGATTTTTCCTATATATTTCAATGTAAAACTTGGATTCCCTATTGTGGCCCCGCCCTACCCCCGGGGGTCATGATTTGAACAATTTAGAATCTACACTACCCCAGCATGCTTCCACATAAGTTTCAGCTTTTCTGGCCCAGTGGTTCTTGAGAAGAAGATTTTTTAATGACCCCACCCAATTTTTGTATTTTCTTGATTATCTCCCCTTTGAACGGGACTTGGCCCTTCTTTTTAACAATTTAAACTCCCCTTCACCCAAGGTTGCTTTGTACCAAGTTTGGTTAAAATTGGCCCATTGGTTCTTGAGAAGATGTCGAAAATGTGAAAAGTTTACAGACGGACGGACAGACGGACGGACGGACGGACGGACGGACAGACGGACGGACGACGGACAACGGGTGATCAGAAAAGCTCACTTGAGCTTTCAGCTCAGGTGAGCTAAAAAGTAGGTAACCATGAACTACTTTTGAGTCAACATGATACGAGGTCCTTAGATGCATCAACTGACAAGATTTGATGATCCTAGTCCTTATAGTAAGCAAAATATCAACATTTTAATAAATGTAATTTTTAGTCAACTTTGAAGTGACCTTGAGACCAAGCCCTTTGTCCCAGAGTGATTCCCTGTGCAAATTTTAATCTACAATATATCCTCATCCTTTTGTGAAAGTTTGGTGATAATCTGCCCAGTGGTTCTTGAGAAGACGATTTTTTAGCAACCAGTACTTTTGGTTTTATTTACCTAATTATCTCCCCTTGTTTAAGGGTCACAACCCTAAGTTTACTATAAACGGGAGCCCTTGGGCCATGGATACACTGTGACAAATTTGACAATAATTGGCCAAGGGGTTCTTGAGTTAGGGCCCATATTCTAACAAGAGGCCCATGGGCCACAACGCTCACCTGAGTTACTTTGGCCCTGCTGTTCTTCACCAGACCTGCCCTCCCTTGTAATACTTATTGCGGCCCCACCCTACCCCCGGGGGCCATGATTTGAAAAATTAGAATCTACACTACCCCAGGATGATTCCACATATGTTTCAGTTTTTCTGGCCCAGTGGTTCTTGAGAAGAAGATTTTTAAAGATTTTGCCTATATATTTCAATGTAAAACTTTGATTCCCTATTGTGGCCCCGCCCTACCCCTTGGGGGCCATGATTTGACGAATTTAGAATCTACACTACCCCAGGATGCTTCCACATAACTTTCAGCTTTTCTGGCCCTGTGGTTCTTGAGATTTTTTAATGACCCCACCCTATTTTTGTCTTCCCTTGATTATCTCCCCTTGTAAAGGGGGTTGGTCCTTCATTTTAACAAACTCCCCTTCACCCAAGGATGCTGTGTACCAACTTTGGTTAAATTTGGCTCAGTGGTTCTTGAGAAGAAGACAAAAATATGAAAAGTTTACAGACGGACGTACAGACAGATGACGGACAACTGGTGATCAGAAAAGCTCACTTAAGCTTTCAGCTCAGGTGAGCTAAAAAGTTTACGTACACCGCACAAATGGCCATAGCATTAGCTCTTTGAGCCTTTGGCTCACAAGAGCTAAAAAGATAAAAAGAATTATGTATCTTAGAGTTGTCTATTTGTAATCAAAGCTATATTGAAATCAGACCAATTTCTTGAAATAAAAAATTGCACTGTTGTAGTGCAAAAAAATTAATGATATTTTACATGTCGCTACAATATTCAAAGAGGGTGTGTTGCAAAATTTTGAATTAAATTAGAGGGGTTATGACTGTTTCATCGCTAATTATAGATGATCAATGTGAAAACACAAAGTTGAGAATTGCAATGTCATTGAAAGTCTTGGAGAGCACCGAGCTATTAAAAAATTATTTCTTCAGACAGGTCATTTTTCAAAGTGTACAGTAAATTTTCCTTAAATCAATGTGTCCGCAAACTTTTTTAACAATCCTCGTTCATGTACATGCCCTTAGCACTGAAGTCATTTGAAATATGCACATATGTTAACATTTGTTGCTGTATATGCCAAAATAGCAGTTCTCTCTAAATGTTTTTGTAAAAATACATATATTACAAGTTCTTAATGTATTAAGGCCTGATGTGTCCATAATCCTAGATGGAAGGACTTTTATCCTTGTGTGACTGTTTAAATTTCACTATGCTGCTTATTCTTCGTCATCTCCAAACAGATGCTCTTCTGGCAAATATGGTCATGCTTGGTATCAAATTTCAGTTATCAGATGGCAGTCACACCTATCCAAAAGAAATTGAAATTTCTCATTTAAAATAATAAAAAAAAAACTGTACAACTTATAAATGATAAATAGCGATGTTAATTTTACTCGGACAGCTAAGTCGCACAGTCAGAAGCTTTAGTCAAATGAAAGTCGAGTACTCTTTGAAATTTAAATCAATTTTTCATGTCATTTTCCTTTTTGTCTTTAAGAGACTGCTAGCCTGTACAATATTTAAACTACATTATAACCATTATACAACAAATTATTGAATCATTAACATTTTCGTAGTAATAAATATATGTATCAAATGTATTTGATTTCAATATAATATTTACTGCCAGTGTTTTTTTTTTCAGTACTTTGGGACTGGGGGCTGGGGCCCTCAGAAATGGGAATTTCAGCATCAAGTAGGCTAAATTGGGAATCTCCTCGAAAGCCCAATCACTTAAAAAGCATTGTCAAAAAGCTTTGTTTTTGTCTTTGTATTACTTTAACAAACAACTGTTAAAACTAATCAAGACTATTCTTGGTATGGATTATTTAATTACTTGCATCAAGAACAATAGTGGTATGAATTATCTAATAATGAAGAAATCCAACTTGGCTGAGGTGGCAGGGGATAGTTTTTTTTAATGCCAAACATGTGCCGAGGGGGTACACATATACATGTGATCCATAAAAACATGTACATGGGGACAGTTTTCCAGGGGCTAATTAATTACACTTCATATGCCCATGGCTCACAAATTATGTCAACAAATAACATGTAATCTGCCTAGTAGAGTGCACATGTACCAAGAATACACCTGGGGTCTCCCCAAATTTTGGCTTATTTTTCCAAGATTTGGGCCTCAGTCGTACCCATACAACCCATCCCCAGGCCCGAGCGAGCAGGATAAAACACCCAGTAGTCTGTAAATCAATGCATGCCCTAATGAAAATTCACCAATTGATATGGGGCCATTCACCTTCCCTCTGAGATACACACCTTCTTCTAAGGCCTACTGCTTTTCAGTGAATTTCCTCTGCAACTGACCATGTGTCTTAGGTTCGCATTTACAACTCTGTATATGATAAGCGTCATAGTGACACCTACAAGTTGCACATCATTTTTTTCAGCAAGCACTTTGCTACACTCCAAATGTGTCCCATAATTATTCTAATCATTTTTGTACATAAAATATCACATCAAACAGGGGATACATGTATCTCAATTTTGTTAAGAAATTTCACCGCGTCTTTAGTACGAGACTATCCCCTGCCACCTTTAACTTTCAAAGTTTGCTTTTTAATTAAAATAACTTTCCATATTTAGAAAGTGCAATCAATTCTGAGTAAAAATATACTAAATATGTCTTATTTCAATGAAAAATAAAAAAGTTAGAGGCAAATAAGTGACCCCACCAATTGTCGGTCAACCACCTTAACCCCATATTCTTTGTGTTACTTCAAAAATGACTAACTCCTACAATCCAAAAGAATCTATTTCTTATCAAAACAGTGTTTAATGGTAACTTTGATCAATTTCAAATGCAGCTACATATAAAAAATTCAATAAGAATTGCATGCCTTCATGAAATGTACTCACATGAAACACATACTCTCCTATTTTTGATGTTTTGAGAAATCCCATTTTACCTCTTAATTGCTTGAATTTATACATCTATAGCTTGTTTGCAAAAAGAAAACCTAATCTATTTTTCAGGATATTTATTGTAATATACAAAAACCCCTCTTGCATTAAAGGTTCAAGAAGAAGTGTCCTGAAAATTGCAGTTATCTACCCTACCCCTCCAACCATTACCTGATTCTATAGAAAATATACTGTAGAAATCTGATTTTACTGACTGTCCTTTTTCTGAGTATATTTCCATTCAATTTCAATGTATCTGAGTGATCAAATACATGCATTTGATTCCCCTGAATAATTAAAGTGATCATCCTGTCCTTACTTGGCATTTGTGAGTAAATTTCAGGTGTTTAGTAGAATCCAATAATTACATGAAAATGTACATATTTCTGATATTTTGTTCATTAAATATGCAAAAAGACCATCTGTTTTGTTATAATTTAAAGAAAAATATATAATCTATATGAAAATAATGAAAAGTTTAAGTTCTATCACATTATAGAAGACAAATAAGGGGGAAAATGAAGGGGAGGGGGGTATTTTTTTTATGTAATTATCAATAGTAAGATGGGTCTAATTTGAAAAAAAATTAAAGCACAGCAATTCTTTGAATAAATGTGGTTCTGTGAACTGACATATTTGCATACTGACTCATTCTTTTCTCAAAATAATGATATTTAGTGAAAATACATGTAAAAAAGAGTAAGTTTATAATTTGTAATTTCAGTGATATCGCAATAACTGAGCCCCTTTAATTTTAATTAATACTAAGTGATTGCATCAAAATTTGATAAAATATATGTGACAGTGCCCAAACTATTATTTTCAAACAAATAAATTTTTCTCAGACAAAAATTGCCTTACTCTGTTAAGATTTGTTATGCTGATGCTTCAAACTCTTTGAAAATGTGTACTGGGAAAGGTTTACCCCCCTTGTGTTTAGGTCTCTCTACCTAAATGAATGAGAGTCAAATAAAAGAAATATGGTGAGTTTTGAAAATGGCATACATCAATAAACTTATTTAGAGAAGAATTAGACTAAATTACATATTTCTGAAAATTGGTGTTTTCAGATAGTTTTTTTAAATGTCAAACATGTGCCGAGGGGGTACACATATACATGCGATCCATAAAAACATGTACATGGGGACAGTTTTCCAGGGGCTAATTAATAGCCAATCTCTGTAACCACTTAAACTTTTGTGGCACGCATAGTCACAGATTTTTTTCAAATTTGGCTAGAATTTACCACCTCATAAACTACTCCTGACCAAAAAATATTGTTAGATCATATGAATGTTGAGTAGTTACCATGGAAACGGTGTCTAATGTTGATTTTTTCTGAAAAAATGCAATTTTTGGGAATGTCAGTCAATGAAATGCGGCTACTTCGATTCATGTTACTCACATAAATAAAAAGTATGACATCTGATTTTAAAAGGCATTTAAAAACATTGTTGGTATTCAGTCTATAAATATAAGAAATCTATGATTAAAATAGCAGACATTCATTTAAAAATTGAATTATCTCCCTTTGATAATTGTGAGCTCTTTAGTGCGAGAGATAAAAACGTCATTGGACAAAACTGACTGGAAGTTGTTTACATTATCAACATGTATCCTGGATTTCAAGTAAAATCAAGTGGTTTTTTTCTGTTTTTTTAATGTGCATACAAATTTTAACCTCTTTGTTTATTTCCTGCATGCAAAAGAATAATTTTGATGAGTGAACAGTGGCGAAATGTAAAAGACCACATGGTACAGGAAATCAGCTCTGTGCACATTCATGATATTGAAGCCTCAGCCTCAAGGTCTTAGGAGTTTTAACATGGGGATAAGAGATAAACTTGAGATATCAGAATTATATTGAATTGGTTGTAAGAAGAGGTACAATGTCCTAGTCAGAGTGATATATTATAATGAATACAGCCTTGGAAAGGCAGTGCCTTTTTAAAACAAATGTGGAAAAAAAACTGAATGATAATTTGAGAGAAGTAGGCTATTAATTTTACCTAAATAATTAAAGTCAAGCTACATTTACATGTTTGTACAGAACTGGAAGTTGAAGTTGAATATTGAATGATGTATGTAAGTTGATGTCTGTCATTAATGGGATGACCATTTGATGAGAGGGGGGGGGGGGTTACAGATTTTAGAAACTAAAGTCCATTCTTGAAAATGTTGAAAATAAATAATCTGTCCTCAACTGGCAGGAAAATAAATAATCCATCTTTGATAAGTACTACAACCTCCAACCCAAAGGCATTTGTTTCGGTAATAATTTTTTAACCCATATTATAATAAGTATTATTATTATACTATGGGTTAAAAAAAATTATTCCCGAAACGAATGCCTACCCCAGCCCTCCCTCCCCCCCCCCCCCCACGTGCATTTACATGCACGTAGCACAATGCTCTACGTACAAGTCACTCAATATGGTACGTGTATAGGCTTTCAATATTTTGAGTTAGCTACTTTTTTTCAATAAATGAAAGCATTCTCATAGCATTTTAACATTATGCATCAAGCTAAAGGTGAGAATGTAATACCAATTTCAGTAAAATGCATTGTATATAAAACAGGATACGACATTCACAATATCCGAGTTTAAATGCTATACTAACAAGCTAATTCAGAGAAGCTGTGTCCCCTGCTTAAGGAAAAAAGAGCATGTACGGATCTTGAGGGGTGGGGTCGGAGGATGGTGGGGTTGGGGGGACGGCATACTTTAAGAGTTGTGGGCGGGACCAATGGGAGTTATGATATAAAATTTCATTGCAAAAGCTTAAAAGCTTCTTGAGATATTGCACGGAAATGAAAATTTTACACACAAACAGAATGTATAAATTTTTGACCTTGACCTTTTGAACTCGAAATCAATAGTGGTCTTCTTTAGGCCATAGGGAGTTTCATTGTAAAATTTCATTGCAAAAGCTCGAAGTTTTTGAGATATTGCGCGGAAATAAAGTGTTAAAACAGACAGAATTTATGAATTCATGACCTTTACCTTTGACCTTAAAATCAATGGGGGACTTCCTTAGGCCACAGGGAGTTGTTATATAAACTTTCATTGCAAAGGCTCAAAGGCTTCACGAGACATCGTGCAGAAACGAAAGTGTTGCAGAAACACAGACCTAAATAAATATCCCCCACTTTAAGTGAAAGCAGGGGACAAAAAGGCAAATTTTATAATATCATTGTGTCCTTGAACTTTGACCTTCTGTCCGTATTTACCAATTCATGTGATGCTAGTTACATGTATTGTCCACCAGAACTGTAATTTTGTTTATTCATAATTATGTTGTTTAAAACACAAGTATTAGTTATTACATTGAAAAAATGTGCTTAGTTTCCTTACTTTTCCATCTAAATCGAGCCATTTTGACCTTGACCTTTGACCTTTTGTTATGAAAATTGATTCTTTTCTTTGTTTTTGCTATTGTGTACTACATGTACAAATTTGGTTTTAATCAATTTTAAAATACTCAGGTATTTATATGGAAACTGATAGTAGATACCTA
>NW_026889782.1:33785000-33847500 GCF_033153115.1 Saccostrea echinata | reverse complement strand
TTTGGGTATTGTAGAATGAAATTTGTTCAAATGAGGGCCCCCGGGGGTAGGGTGGGGCCACAATGGGGGATCAAATTTTTACAAATGAATATATGGGAAAAAAATCTGCTGCTCAAGAACAACAAAGCCATTTGTTATACTGATATGAAAGTATCATCAAGTAGTTTAAAATTCAACACCCCCCCTCCTTGTAAACTTTTAAATACTGTACTGATTTTTGCTTTTTTTTCCCTAGCCAATGTGCTCAGGTGAGCGATGTGGCCCATGGGCCTCTTGTTTTACATTGAATTTAAGAGTAGCAAATTTTAAACGAACAACCGACTTAACAAATTTTAGTCGATAGTCAATATGATTGAATGATAGTCGAGTACTCGAATATTCATTGACACCCCTAATGAAACCACCAAACAGAGTTCAAAGATACTGTCACATTTTCCGTGTATTATTTGTAAAAAGTACTCTATTAAACATGTTAAATAGATGTTTACATGCAGTCAATTTTGAGGATGTAATTACAAAATATAAAATAAATAGGGATTAATTAGGATTTTTTTTTTCATGATTTCACAAAGGAAATGCACATAACTTATACATGTAAAAAATTTATTAGGGATGGCAATGGTCAACTGGGTAACCATCTAATCAGTCAGAAATATAGTAACCGGTTTAGTATGGGATGACGGGTTATGATTTTCATAACCGGTTAGTCGGTATTTTTTGTATAATATGTACTTTTTAAATAATATACCAGTATACATATTTTTTTTTTTAAAATTACCACTAAGATCATGTAGATAGCATGTGTAAAACTAGTCTCATTCAAGCAGATGCTCGACTGTCTCCATAAACTCCTGCTCGTTGGAGTTTACGGAGACAGACAAGCATCTGCTTGAACGAGATTAGTTTAAAACTGAAAAGTTGCTATCGACTTATTAAATTATTCACAATATACAGCCACTGTGAAAACAAATCCCCATAATTTTGTCATTACAGTAAAACATGCTTATAAGTGCCAGGGACAAATAATTTTGATTCATTATAAATGTATTCATTTTTCAGTTTAGTTTTCAGTATGTTTTAAAACCACAGGGAATGAAAATCACTTCACTATACGCTTTAATTCCTTTTTTAAGTCTGTTCGCAGTAAGCGTGTTTTACTGTATAACCCAAATACCACTCTAAGTTTACATACCCAAATCATAAAAAATTCTATATTCTAATTTCAAGAACTAATTTTTTACTAAACAATGTTTTACATGGTAATTAATCTAGTTCATTATCTGTAATGGTAGCCTAGTTGTAGGGTATTCATTTTGTAATCAGGAGGCCTGGGCTTGATTCTCATTTGCTGTGTCAAACCTAAGACATAAACATACAGGTAATGAAGGTTCCTTCACCAAGCGCCAAGCATTAGAATGAAAGTCAAAGGTTTTTCAGATGAGACCTTAAAAACCTCACAGTAGATGTTGGGACAATAAAGAACCCTCACTGCTCAATGGGCCCTAGTGCCAAGTATTAAGGTCTATGTTTGAAGCCCTTCACCAGTATGTGGTAATGTCTCTATACGAGAGAAAAATTCTCAAGTAAGATGTAAAACAACATACAATCAATCAAAGTGTCAGTAAGAAGCTGATCCTTACGTCGCAGGTTCGAATCCCACAGCTGGATGTGGAGATAGGTTCCTCAGATGGAACCGTATGAACCGAGGTTCTGTGTCACAGAAGGTGCTGGCATGAAAAAGATCCCTCACTTCCCAAAGGCCATAAGTGTCAAGTACAGGTCTATATTTGCAGGCCTCCACCAGCAAGTGGTGGCATAATAATATGACTAAAAAAAAATTGAAGGGGCAATAAACAAAACACAAATCAATCCTGCAGTCTTATCACAGAAATAATTCAAACTTTCATGTATAAATATATTTCCAAATTTCTTTTGCAATTTAACTGAGTGACATTTTTGAGATTTTCCAATAATAATACACATTTACTAACTGGGTTCGAGGGCAACATGTGTTTTGTCGGACCCAAGAACCAAACTGTTTGCCTGAGGCCATTAGGCCGAAGGGAAACAGTTTGGTTCAAGGGATCAGCAAATTGCATTTTATCCCGAGAACACGGTCAATAAATGTTTTGTTATATCTTTTACTTTCTTTTTTTGTTTGACATACATGTATTTTGTAGTGGCTTCCGTGATGTAAATTTCCTTTACCAGCACTGAGGTAAAACTCTGTCAATTCCGTAACTTTCGAACACCAACGAATGCAAATGAGATTTAACTAATCCCGCGCATACTGTAATATGTAAGCAGTCCAATGATCTCATCGACAGGTTCAATATCTCACTTTGCGGTTCAACATAGATTTTTTTATGATTGCTCATAAAACCTTGGAAATGTTAGACATTTTGAGTGTACACTGGTATAGATTTATATAAGAACAAATTTTTAAAGGTATAACAAATTATAATATTAATTAAGGCCCTAGTTATAACAGCTATTCATACTTGTTGAAGAATATATAACAATAATTATCATGTTTATACATGTAGTATGTTAGATAGTGTATTGTTGAATTTTTGCATTTTTTGTTTCAATAAAAAAAAATAAGTCTTGGTGAAATTACATGCTCTCGTGCATTTAAATATAAGGTAAAGCAATGGGGATTTGACAATGTCATGTCAGGGCTAACAGACAGAGACTGAACCATAAAATAGATAACATACATCAGTGTTTGTGCGTACATTTATACGTTTGCTGGCATATACATGTAAACATCATTGCTGTAAGCAGCTGTTAAATTTTAGATAAGAAAAATTCTAACCTTCATTTCCATGGTGCACGCTAATCATATATTAAAATGTCACCGTGAACTCTTTCATCACTCGCTACATTTATCACAGAAAACTCCGACACAAGACTGTTCATCGCTGTTAATGTGATCGTCAGAATTTCCTCGTAAACAATTTGCGCAAGAATATATATATCTCTCATAGGCACTCCCCAGCTTAATTGTTAAAAAATATATATCTGCTATACTATAAACATAACAAGGCATGAAACTAGCCTCCATGTTGGATTCCGCTTAGGGGCACTTTCTGACTAATATCGAGAATTTCTCGCCCAAGTCGGACTTTTCTCAGACATCGGAAGCTGTCATTTATTGAAATAAAATCAAATCAGGTTGAATCTCGCAGTACGTCCGTCGCATTCACGCGTTTTCTAGCATTTCTCTGCAAACCAGGTCTCCTCGGCCGGAACTTAAAGGTTTATGGGGGTATAGATAATTCGATCATCGTTTACCTTCAAAGTGCATCTCATGGAAAGCTAACGTTATTTTTCATAACAAACGAATGTACTGTGAAATAAATATAATTTTACATCAAGAGGACCTTGCAAGATTTAATACACATTTTCAGGCCCATAAAAAGCAGTTTCAGTGTGTGTTTGTGTGTGTGTGCTGGGGGGGGGGGGGGTTCAACTGAACAACAATTCTTTGACAAGAAGAAATATTATTGAAGGAGGACAATCGTAAGGTAGGTTTGTTTTCTATTGCGTAGTATTAGTATATTCATGTGTTGGCAAAATTATAGGGGCGAAAGGAGGGGGAGGGACACGTTTAAGCAGATGGATTTGACCGGGGGGAGGAGGGGGGGAGGGTGGTAAAATGTTTAGTAAATAAATATAATAAAATAAAGCGGATATTTGCAGAAGTAAGTTCTGCACGAAAATTGTGAAATGTATTTGAAGAAAAAGAACTATATACAAGGAAAAGACTTGGCTTTTTTTTTTAGTTCAATGATGGTACAGAGACACCAAAACAGAATAATGCAATTTAGAGGGCGACAATTTGTTTCTAAAGGGGGGTGGCATTTTTTTCGAGTCAAAATGTTTATTTTCATGTCATTGAAGGACAGATTATTTATTTCCAAGATGGTTAGGGAAATATTTTTTATTTCTACTATTCACCAAAAAAGTGGGTAGGAAAAAATAAAGAAAAAATGAGAAAATTAGTGTCTGCGGGGGGGGGGGGGGGGGGGGGGTGTTAACATCACTCGAAGTCAAATAATTCATTTTCTTCCTAGTGGAAAATAATTTTTTTCCCAACATTTTTAAGGACAGATTTTTTTTCTCCAAAATCTGCAAACACCTATCGGAATCAAATAGTTGTCCCCTCAGAATTACGCATGTGCAAATTCACACTTTACAATCTTGCGCAAGAAGAAATTAATAGTTTAGCACTTTGTGTATACGATTGTGTTTATATGTGGTTGTTGCAGTGAAATCAGCGCGGGGCGGGGCTCAGGAAGTTCATTGTAATGACATAAACTATAGTCTATTAAATGACTCCTAATCTAGCTGCCTTTGCATTTGTTAACTGTCCAGACTGAAGCGGTTTTTGGTCAAAACTAATCAGAACCATACGTGCTATCATTCTCAATGGAAGGCTGTAAAAGAGTAAGCTAATGAAGTTAGTTTCAGCTTTGTAAATATTCACGGTGATGTGAACATGCCAAAATATATGTTTAGAAATAATTACCCTTACAAAATATTTAAAATATCCAAACCACTTACATAATATTTCAGTGAAATTTTTGAACATGTATTAAACTTTAGAACTGTCCCATTTTATTATAGTATATCTGTATGACACCTTCTATAAGAAATAAGTCCCGCTATCAGGATAAAATATTCATGTCCTTGTATATTTATTTATTTTGCAATAAAAGTAATACTTAATAATTTACATGTATGCAAGTATACTTTCCAGAGATGAATCCGGGATTTCAAAGGGGGGGGGGGGGTCAAAAAGATTAAGTGGCAATAGAAACTCATAATACTTGTACCGGTAGTTAAAATTAGTATTAAAGCATAAGTTTTATCAAGACTTTCTTTTATAGTGAATACCCCCCCTTTTCCTTTTTTTCTTAAAAATTTGAAAGGGGGTGACCCCCCCCCCCCGATAAATCTGCCACTGTCTTCAAGACTGCTTATATATACACATATATATATATATATATATATATATATATATATATATATATATATATATATATATATATATATTATATATATATATATATAACCCATTGGCTCTGCCGACTTACAGACTAACCGGGTGACAATATATTTTCACAAGTACAAGTATCTGCTAGACTTCTTTTTTATCAATAGAAGTAATAAAAATGCAAAGAAAAATTGAATGTCTTATTGATATACAAATAAATATATTTCACAATACATTTTGTTCATTTTTTAAAAATTAAATGTTAGTTTTCCGCGAAATGTCATACTCGTACTTTGAAGATAAACGATGATCGAATTATCTATACCCCCATAAACCTTTAAGTTCCGGCCGAGGAGACCTGGTTTGCAGAGAAATGCTAGAAAACGCGTGAATGCGACGGACGTACTGCGAGATTCAACCTGATTTGATTTTATTTCAATAAATGACAGCTTCCGATGTCTGAGAAAAGTCCGACTTGGGCGAGAAATTCTCGCTATTAGTCAGAAAGTGCCCCTAAGCGGAATCCAACATGGAGGCTAGTTTCATGCCTTGTTATGTTTATAGTATAGCAGATATATATTTTTTAACAATTAAGCTGGGGAGTGCCTATGATATCTCTTTAAAACTAATGCTCCCTGTACGCAACCAAGGATTTTATGTGCTTCGAAGATGTGGATTAAACCTGCATGTCTACATACGGCTCGTACGTTAAGAAAATGTACAACTGTCAACTTCACATATTCTATCTGTAATTCCGACTTGCATGGCTACTTCCGGGGACGTACTAAAGACTTGATATACTAAAGACCCGATATTCGACCTGATGATTTTTCAAAAAATAAAATAATCAGATTGAGTGTTAGACATGATTTATTTTTAAAAATTATTGATTATGAAGCATTATGCTATACTAAACTACACTTTTTTTTTAAATATTTGCCAACAAAGCATCAGATCAAATCACGTTTTTCGTATATCGGGTCTTTAGTGTCTTCTTCCCACAATGCCGCTCGTGATTGTTTACATCCAGGTTACAAACAAGAGGCCCCGATTAAGACTCTTTCTATACGGATGCATTTGTAAATGTTGATTTACCTTTACTTGTGTAAATAACTTGCATTTATAAACGATTTAAATAACAGAAAACAGAGAAATCGAATCAAAACAATTTATTTAAAAAACAACAACTATCTAAAACCGTACAAGCATGTGTTACGATGCCCTAAAAGGCGTGGCTGGTTTGTAGACAACTTGTTCCTGTACGATTCTCGAATAATTATTATATAAAATAGAATAAAATATAGCACGGAGCTTGTTTCTCTTTATACCACATGACAAGATTTAATATGTTAGAAATTATGTCATTCAAACTTTTTCATAATATTTTAATATTTTTAGCTATCCAAAAAATACTTTTATGACCTGCTGTCCCCTGAATATAGGGGTCAGCCCCTTTTTCTTGATGTTATCTGAAAGCTCTCGTAATTACACACAACTTTTATTCTATATGTCTTACCAAATTTTTATCAGTTTAAAAGTTATTAAACAAAAAGCAGCAAAATTTCATGGAAAAATAATTCTTAAAACTTGCCGTCACATAGCTTCCGAACTTAAAAAAATTAGCCTACAATTTTAATGTTCTGCGCATCTGCAATGTATTAGTTACAAGTTCTCCAGTTTTCATGCAAATATCATGTGTCGTTATTGAGAATTCTACTGGACAAGAGACCCTCCAAATATCGATTAAAGGGCAATAACTCATGAACGGGGGTATATATCAAAAATTTGAAAAAACCGTTTTTAGGCAATAATACATTGCATCTACCCTGAAAGTTTCATAGCAATCGGACAAAAGGTCTCCGAGAAATCGCCTGCTGAAAATCGGCGGGAAAAAAAAATAAAATAATAATAAGAAACAGTAGAATAACAGTAGGGTCTTCCGAAGGAAGCTCGGAAGACCCTAATAATCTTAACCATCAGAATCAGTAGAAGGTCTTCCGTTGGAACGGAAGACCTTAATAAAGCCCTGCCCTAACACCAGAACCCCTGACCCTGGGGCCATGAAATTCACAATTTTGGAAGAGGCACTCTTGCTCATCATAAATATGTACTAAGTTACTTTATTTAATACCCAGGAGCAGAGAAGAAGATTTTCAAAGAATTAATACATTTTCACTATATACTCAATAGAGCCCTGCCCTAACACCAGAACCCCTGACCCAAGGGCCATGAAATTCACAATTTTGAAAGAGGCACTCTTGCTCATCATAACTATATACTTAGTAAATTTATTTAATACCCAGGAGCAGAGAAGAAGATTTTCAAAGAATTAATGCATTTTCTCTATATAATCAATAGAGCCCCACCCTAACACCAGAACCCCTGATCCTGGGGCCATGAATTTCACAATTTTGAAAGAGGCACTCTTGTTCTTCATAACTATGTACTTAGTTACTTTATTTAATACCCAGGAGCAGAGAAGAAGATTTTCAAAGAAATAATGCACTTTCCCTATATGATCTATATAGCCCCACCCTAGCACCAGAACCCCTGACCCTGGGGCCATGAATTTCACAATTTTGGTAGAGGACTCAATGCTTATTACAATGATGCCAACTGTTTGACTGCTTGATGTCCAGGAGTAAAGAAGAAGATTTTTAAAGATTGCATTATTTTTGGTGGTTTTAGCCCCACCCCTCAGGCCCCAGGGGGGCAGGGACCATGGAATTCACAATTTTTGTTCCCCTTCACCCATAGGTGCTATATGCCAAATTTGGTTGAAATTGGTTAAGCGGTTTCAGAGAAGAAGCTAAAAATGTTCAAATGTTAACACACGACGCACACCGCACGACGCACGCCGACGGACGAGAACGGATAGCAATAGGTCACCTGAGTGACTCAGGTGACCTAAAAATGTAGTTATATAATCCAATTTATGTCAGTTTCTGTGAAAATTGAGCGTGATGCCATTTTGTTGTGTTAATCAGAATCATTTTCGCTGTTACAGTATTCAGGTTTTGTCAAATTTATATGCAAATGGTAATAAGCATTACATTAATTCAACAAAAAGTGAAATTTTTGTAAAATGAATTTATTGATTTTTTATCGATCGTTATGTAGGCATATGGCTCGGCTTATCCCCCCAGTTTCTTTTATTCCCGATTGGTCTATAATTTTGTCATTTAAAGAAAATTGGGTTATTTCGAGACATGTAATGCATAACAGCTAGGAATTGACATCTGTACTAGATTTATACGGAAGATATCCTATCACTAGAAAGATAGATGGTACACGTGTAGCACTGATCTGTTGTACGCAGAGTATTTTGTTGGATGTTTCTCCCTCTCCCTCACATGGAAAAAAGTGCCTTTATCAAGCGATATTTATCATATTATTTTGCGAACCTTGATGCACAAAACTAATGCCGGTAAACATAGTAAAGACTATCTTTTAAAACCTAGTATTTTTAATTCAACATGTTCAAGCTGTTAAGCTATCTATACAAGTTCTTCATACTTATATTTACAATGCTTGTATCATAGAATTTGGTTTGTATATACGGATATCATCTTCGCTAGCCAAGGGTTTCCGATCCGAAATCTACTCTACAACCCTTGGCAGATTTAGTCCTGTCAAACGGGAACTTTAATTGCGCCGCCTATCGCCGTAATTGAGTTAAGTCCCTTGAAGCTCTTTAATATTTGTCCAATGAAAATAGCTGTAACATACGTAAATCAATATGACGTTTGAAACAATATGGCGACCTACATGCAATTTGATGTGGAATATAACCCAGCAACCTCATACAGCTGTTGGCACACCTCAAAAGTGGTAGAAAATATCGTTCGTCGTGATTTTTTGTCAATAGTTTGACAACACTTTCTACATGTTTCCGTATCAATTATTATCAATAAGCCGGAACAGGGACTTATGTGGTCCTTTCAATAATTCTTGAAAACGTATATAATCAAAAGAAAAAAATTCAAATTAATTACTCCCTTGTTTTTTTTTAGCATATATCACGTCCTAACTTTCATCCCTTGTAAATAATACTCTTCTTTTGCATAAAACACGAACAGACTTTAATTCAGCCGAAAATCGTCGATTAGTAAAAACCTTGCGTAGACTGGGACTTCGCAGCCAATCAAATTCGTTTGCGCGAGTTCTAAAATTTTCAGCCAAATCTGCCAAGGGTTGTAGAGTAGATTTCGGATCGGAAACCCTTGGCTAGCGAAGATGATACGGATATATGTATTAAAGAGAAATTCAGATCTTGATTACGCCAAAGAATACATAAATACGACGTGCAGATTTTAGAGCGAGGTTTGCCAATGATTAGCATATTCTAATTCGAAAAGGGCGAATTGTTCTAAGGGCAAGTTGTTTTAGAGGGAAACTCTCTGGCATTCTCGCGCATGCGTAGCCTGACGTAAGCCCATGGCATCCGGTTTAACCCCGCTTATAAATTTCCTGCGTGGACCTCAGGGTCCAGGCAACAAGCATGGCGTACAAAAGCACAATTGTAAGCATTAATAGAACACCGAACCGATCAAATATCATATTGTTACAAGGTCTATAGTATATCAGGTCTTTGGTATGTTACCAGCAAAACACGGTAAAACAGTTACCGGTAAAGATGAGAGAAGTAATCCAAATAAAAACTAAACTGAAACTGAACATACTCTGAACCTCGTATTAAATATAGTAACTGGCCATCACTCCTAGTGATGGGGTATAAACCAATGACTGTCACTCCTAATTAGTGGTGTAAACAAACAATTCTAAAAATAGCACGAGTGACTGAGAGTGACTGAAATAATGAAGAGATTAAATGAAGAATTCATTTTTAAAGTCTGACTTAAAAATACGTAATATCTTCCCCTGCCTAAGATTTTTGACTTCGCCATAACATTATGTGTGTCATTATGTACACACATATAAGACCCAATCATCACGTGTTTAAAGTCGAACATTTACTGAACTCATTTATAACGATGAAAGAAAATTATATAAGACACAATCATCACGTGTTTAAAGTCAAACGTTTACTGAACTCATTTATAACGATGAAAGAAAATTTGCACATTTGTTTTCCAAGATAAACTGGTATCGATAGACATTGAAAAGTTACCAATTGGAATTTACAACCTGCACTTGGCAAGGGTTGAAATAGTGGAACACTTCAGTTATGATTTCCATAATTTGCTGCAATGTCAACGAAGTTCAAATTGTTTGGTTCGACGTTTTTCGAATGCGCGATCGCCGTGTTACGCACGACTTCTCTCGTACCATCAGGACGCACTGTCTCCGTCTTAAAGCTGAACACGATTCGTAAAAGGAATGTGTCCGCCATATTCGACTGGATTTTCGCTATATCTGAAGGCGCCTTGATAAAGCCGCTGACTTGGTCACTGTTCAGTGTAATCAGTCGTCACCAGGGTAGAAGGACGTACGCTATACCGCACTCGGTAGGACAAAATATTACCGTGTACTTCTTCTGCAGGAGTAAGTTCCCAAAGAAACTTACAACAGTTGCACAGGTCAGTACAGTATACAAACAAACACTTGTAAATACACGTAACTGCAATAAAATGTAAACAAAGGTAATGCAAGATAACCAGTACGAACACGGTCGCCATTCCAGGCCGATACCCGTGACAATAAAGCAGTCAGGTGTAACGAATGCGAAGAGTATACCCCGGTGCTGATATCGTAGATAGTAATATCGAAAATGGCGTATGCCCATTTAAGAGTAGTGTTCAGTTTTAACCATGGTAAATGAAATGACGGTCGTATCGGAAGTAATAAAAGCCTTTTTCGTTAGTGTCCCTGTCACTAGTATCTTTTGTCGGTAGCGAGTTCTTGAATTTACAATTATTCTTCGTTTGTTCACGGTCTTCTCTTTGAAATCCAGTCACTGTTTTCACACAGAAAGTCATCGAGGGTAGTCACAGCAGGCCCATCAAGCATAAGGTCTTCCAATACTGAGGAACTTCCAAACAAAGTCACGCCGATCCTCCGGACAAGGGTCGTCAATAATCATCTTTTTCGAATTCCTCCTCATCTGATGACGTTTTCGTATTGTAGTTCTCATATTCTAGTTCATCCGAGAAAATGTCACTCTATTGGTCATTCATCACCGTAATGTACACAGGTTTTTACGACTCTTGTTACCATGTCGCGCGTCACCACCGCCTTCTCACAATTTGTTACTTCAGTTAGAGTTGGAGCAGGTTAAGCATGCCCTTCACTAAATATTTTACTGCTGAACCCCAGAAGATATTCTTTCTTGGTTGGGTTCTTACGAAGATAGTTTGTCAGCATCTTAGCCCGACTCGAGGCTTGAGGTCGATTGTTTGGCAATCGTGGTCTCTGTTTCTTAAAAGGAAGAGGACCTGTCCACCCTCCCTCACACTCCTTTTGTAGTTCTTTGTCTATTAGGCTGAGGAATTCTCTGTCTTCTATGGATACTGCAATATTATCGTCTCTTCTTGATTTCACAAAATTGTCAAAATCACTACTTGGATGCTAAATATTGGCTGTTAGCGTTGAAAGTAACCAAGTGTTTTTGAGTGTTTCCCTCAATGCAAAACAGATTAGTACAAGGTGTAAAAACTAGACGGTCATCCATTTCCAAGGGTGTGGATTCTGTTTATGTTTAAAAATCTGGTTTGTGAGTTTTATTTAGGCAGCTCTCACCCAGTATCACTCATCCTAGGTGAAGTCGTTGAGCGTATGGTGATCCACTAGATCCAAGGCATTGCTTAAGGACATGATGGGCATCTAACAGATCTTGACCAATCGGAAGCGGTGAGGGTAAGACAAAGGTATTTCAGGGGTTGGAATGTCGGATGACCTGGTGGATCTTTTAAAGCTTAAAAATATTTTCCCCCAATTCCATGAGTGTGACTCTGATGTTACGAAGAATGTAAATACTGTGGCTCAATGACAATGTTAAAAAAAAACATCAACAGAAAATTGTTGCACTTGGGAACAACAATCAGGAATCTGAAATAAGGTATTATTCAAGTTGAAAAAATAGTTATCTTCCTTCAACCTCGATGTCAAATTAATTTGCATGTCCTATATTTTTGATTTGATATAAAACATTTTTTAATGCAGGTTCGAGTATCTGGTAATCATGACTTCAAGAAAATAAAGAAGAAAGCACTAAGACTGTCGGCAACCGAATTAAAGTCGCATAGCACTGCTCGATTTCAGTTGATATCTCTGCCATTTGTGAGTAAGTGGAATAAAATCAAAGATGAGGTTTCTTGAAGTGATTTAACATTTATGCAGATCAATTAGATAAGGCAAATGAAGAACAATGTCGACAAAACCTTTGCACATCCTGTACGAGAAATATCCAAGGATGCTTTTCTCTACCATGCTCCGCAGACACAGAGTATTGCCCAAGTATACAAGTATTGACACTTTTTTGACAAAAATAAACCATGTAGAGAAACCATTCAAAACAAATTTTGATAGATTTGACTTTGTTTAGAAGATTGCCCTGCAGGTGCCGATTAATGTGCTCAAGTATTATCCTACTGGATGTGTTAGGGTCTCTGTTTTTATATGGCGAGTCCCAACTGACAGAAGTGTACAGAAAATTATAAATGAGGGATCAAACACTATTGAGTATCTAAAACCACGTGTTATTGAGTACCATAACAGATATATGAAGTAAATGCAGTGGATTACCTGCTTGTCAACCACCAACATAAACAGAACTGACCAATGATGCCTCTGTCGACCAGAATTCAAGAAGCTATATCATTTGAAGAGCCAGACCTGTTGATCGATTTACGTCACTTAAATACTGGGCCAGGAGATGCATTCCAGGTTTTATTAATTCCAGCGAGATCCGTAGATACTAAAACTTTTGGTCTGGTGTCTCTACGGATCTCGGACCAGTGTCACATAATCTCATTTGGGGTTTCGTGCCTGGACTTCAACGTTTTGCTTTGGACATCCTGTCAATTCCCCATCACCGTAAAACTTTCGTTTCTTACCTCTGAAAGGTTCAAATCCATCAAAATACGAAGTTGTTGATTTTTCATAGCAATAAGCCATTAGTTTAAACCTCCGACGCTGAAGAGTTCCAGCAATATTCTGCTTGGTTCATTTCTATAGGAAATAGTGGTAGAACGAAGTATTTGAAGCACATCAGAACCCTGAACCACAGTATTGTATGAATCCCTAGATTTCGCTATCAACTCCCCTAGACGTAAGAAGGCATAGAAATCCAGCAAAAATAATGCTTTCAATATCTGTCTTAGATCGTATTGTGGGATTATCTAATCCAAAGCATTGAAAATTTTGCATAGGATTAACTGGGTAATAGGCAGACGTGAATCTGCAGAAGTACCAGACAGAATGACTGACAGGGACACAACACGAAACGAACTGTGCACAAAACGAAACGTACCGTTCCAAAACGAACCGTTCCGTACACAAAATGATACGAACCGTGCAAGTGGTGTAGTTGGGCGTTTTAGGGTATTTAACTGAAGTATCAGCTGATGATAATGAAGGGTCATGTATAAGTCAATATTTTCCAGGTGTACTGTTGGGTACTTCACCCAAAGGGGAACAAAGTTTTGAAAAGGTGGGGAAGGGTGGACCAGATATTCCTCCTAAGTCAATTTCATTTTGAAATTTATCTAGAACATAGTATGTTGGATGATGGATGAATGATTACGACAGAGATGTGGCTTTGGATATGTTGAACAGTCTAAACTGAACTCAAATTTAAAACTAAACTAAGTAATGAGAAAGAAAGAGGGGCATAACCTTGTAGGCAATGCTCAAGAAGATGTGCTTGTACTGGGGTTGGTAGATTTAGATTTTCCTGATTGACGTTGGGTCGAAAAATGGTTGCATTTTTAGTGTTTGATTGTAGTTTTGAGCACTGAATACAGGGATGTGTGTCTTTGCACACTGAGCATTTGTTTCTGTATGGACAGGTTGTTGATATACATTGCTGTCCATTGTTGCAAGTGACATTTGACATTGTCGTTACTCTTATGATTAACTCATGAAGGGGTTCCATATGTTTATATAGCATATTCAAGTAATTTATATGCTGTGATTGTTATCTATGAACTTGATTACCTAATGAAGCGAGAAGCTCGCATGACGGCTCTCTTTACATTTTGAAGATATTTCCTCGTCTGGCTTCTGTCGGTGCGGGAACACCTGATGTGTACGCCATCTCTACTTAGGTATGACAAGTCCTTCCAGAAACCATGATGATTGTGAAATGAGATGGTCAAGAAGAGAGGCCCAGTTCTGTAGACAGCAATTAGCCTTCACAACCAGGGAGTTGTAATCGCCCCTCCTGTTGCGTTGCAGTATTTGGCCGAAAACGACATGCCATACTCCACACCCTAGAACCAAGTAACTAGCATAACTTTGTTTGTTTGTTGTTTAACGTCCCTCTCGAGAATTTTTTAATCATATGGAGACGCAACCACTTGCCGGTGGAGAGCTGCAATTTTTGTCCTATACTCCGCACTAACGGCAATTGAGCAGTGAGGGATCTTTTTCGTGCCAGCACCTACTGCGACACGGGACCTCGGTTTATTCGGTCTCATCCGAATGACCGGTCTCCACGTCCCACAGTGGGATTCGAACTCGCGACGTAAGAATCAACTCCTTACTCCGCGACTCTAGAGCGAACGCTCTAACCACTGCGCCACGCGGGCGACCCCAGATATGTCAAGGTAAAAGCTGTCCTCCTCATTCGCTGCTCTAATGTATAAGGAAAAGATAACGAACAGTGATCGCTCTAAAAAAAAAAAAGTCCATAAAAAGTACAGATATGTGACGAGAATATAAAACACGAACCACTGGAAATTCCAGAGGACAGTTGCCTAGAAGGAGAAAGCAGCCCCTACTGACCGGCCACACCCGCAGTGAGGCTTATGTATTAATCATGCTGACGGAACTATCTACTTTTTTCAAATTCTCTTTGTCATTATTTGAAAACCTGAAAAGTAAAAATATTGTCATCAAGTTCAAACATCCACAATTACTTAACATGTACTTATTATTTATATATAAATAAAATTGATGAATATTTACATGAAAAATACAACAAATACAAAACTCAACCAGTAGTTCTTTTTTCTTTAGCTCATAGGGAAAAAGAAAGGTGTCTACATTGCAGTGAAAAAAAAAACGTTTATGTTCCTTTAAAAGAATCCGTAAGGTTTCCGATATCTTTTTCCAAAGGAAAGAAGTGTCGATTTTCTTCCTGAGTCAATCTTGGCTCCCTTTTGCTGATTGGGTTGATGTGAGGCCTCATTTCCGAGACTTTCGACATTCCTTTGTCCATCAGGCTAGATATTTTTATCCTTTGATGCTATGGTCAA
Source organism: Saccostrea echinata (assembly GCF_033153115.1). Classification (NCBI taxonomy): domain Eukaryota; kingdom Metazoa; phylum Mollusca; class Bivalvia; order Ostreida; family Ostreidae; genus Saccostrea; species Saccostrea echinata. The sequence goes on along the minus strand of NW_026889782.1, from coordinate 33,832,119 downwards.
TTGGTTGGCAAATCCCTGCAAGCTATCAAAGTAAACATATCCTGTTTTACTAAGCAGATGTGGGATTCAAGCATCAGGCTTATTAGAATTCAATTTGTGAAGTAAGCAAAAAGTGGTATATTTATTTAATAGATGGTATTAAATGTATATATATTTACATGAAGATATACATCTACTGTTTCCTGAAAAATTTTGGCCCCGTTTCATTTTACCTCTTCTGCCCTCATCATTAGGGATGGAATTTAAAATAAAGTGATTACAATCGGAATACACTTCTTATTATCAATATTGTGTCATAGATTATATCAACCAGATAAATGATTTTTGTGACTCTCATTTCCTGGATAAATAATGTGAATTTCCACTTCACTGAGCACTTAGTGGTTTTAGGAAATGGCTTCATACAACTTCAATGCCTGTTTCTTTTTTTTTTTAAGAATCATCATGGCTATGGATCTATATCAGTGTAGATGTATTTACAATTTATATCTATAGACCACAATATCACTTTGGATATATATATGCATCAACATTTGGTCCCAGAGCATTTCATTCAGGATAAATGGTTCAACTGTTCAAATAACTTTTAATAAATTATATTCCATATTTGATGAAGTAAATTTCAGTAACTAAGTTAATATTTATGATTACTTCTTTCTCAACAACCTTTATCTTAAAATCAGGAAATTTGCAAATCCTTTCCATAAATATTCTTGATGGACAATGTAGTTATTTTGTGTTCTGTATCAAGGTCCTGCCCTTCTGGGTATTAGCATGGTCTTGATCTGCTTCTAAAGTCTACAGATTGAATTATATACAATTTAACATAAATTATATTTAAAAAATATTTAACCTTAAATATAATAAAAACGGTGAATTTATAATGATTTGTTTATTAGAATTACATACAAAATAATCCAATTTAACAATTAATGTTTTGAACTTTAAAGAGGAAATCATATGCAGCATTAAATCTGAAACTTCTCCATATTTTTTTCTTTTTCAGTCTGTTACAGTGTGGTCCAAACTGAAATTCTCTCACGTCATAGCCAGGAATGACAAATGTTGTGCCATTACAGTGTACTTTGACAGCCACTTACGATTTGGTCCAATCTGAAATTCCCTCACGTCATAGCCAGGAATGACATATGTTGTGCCATTACAGTGTACTTTGACAGCCTGTTACGGTTTGGTCCAATCTGAAATTCTCTCACGTCATAGCCAGGAATGACAAATGTTGTGCCATTACAGTGTAGTGTACTTTGACAGCCTGTTACGGTTTGATTCAAACTGAAATTCTCTAACGTCATAGCCAGGAATGACAAATGTTGTGCCATTACAGTGACAGCCTGTTCACGGCCCTTTTCCTCCCAATGCACTCAATGACTTTGAAAATCTTTAGCTTTCAAATAATTAATAAAAATGTACAATTATGGACTCTTTAGAAAGGAGACATCACAAATGTAGGATTGCCACCCGAGGGCGCTTGCAGTCCATAATAGCTTTATTATCCTGAAGAATCTTAAAAGAAATAAAGTATATATATTTTTTATGATTGAATCTAATAAACTGTAATGAACTATTGAAACTGAATTATTTCAATACTTCTGATGTTGTTTATGTTGAAATTAACCACACAGTGATATATGGTAAAAAGGTGCAATAGGATGTAACGCCTTCAAATGAAATAGGTATTTGAATACAGCTTGAAACATTCACAGATGAAGACATATCTTTTACAATGTATCTTACGTCTCTATATATAGAGTGAAAAATTCTCGAATGGGACGTTAAACAACATTCAATCAATCATTCTTATAGATCATCGCAATGGAACATAAATTGGCGTAGTTGACAGGTTGTTAATATTTCAAGGGAAAACGCATGATTCATTATGTCAAAATATTTCTTTTGGCAATGACTTCTTCAGTGGAAAAAAATCGACGATATCGTATCCCTTTTTCATAATCTTTCTGTAATTTAACGCACAGTCAGATAAATTGTTATACCATTCAGATTCCACAGATCGTCTGTCATTATTCTTTACGAAGGAAAAAGTGATCAGTTGCCACTTACATGTATACTGAATGGTTCCTTGACCTAATTCACAAATGTTTTACTAAGTAAGTCCATGGTTTGGAATGATAAAAAAAAAAAATGTTTTTGTATAAATGTACAAAAATGGTTTCTGTCAATTATCCTCAAGCCTTGAGTCTATATAGAATAAGCCTTCTGAATGGGTGAATTCTTTAATAAGCCTGTGGTATTGATATATAGAATAACCTTTCTTTTCATTAGCGAATACAGTCAGATGGGTGGAGCTTACTGTATGTGTATTAAGCGAGTTGTAGAGCACCATATTTTATACCAGTACTGGATAGGACAAGTAAGGATTTCACCTCCTGGAGTTATACACCTCTACACAGGGTGTAATGCTGACATAAAAATCTCAAGATATTTTGGGATATTAGAACCTCGGGATCAGAAAGTAGCTGATAAGGAATTTGTATTCGACAAGCTTTTGAAAGACGTGTAAATATTGCAACCTGTAGTGATGGGCAGTTTTCAGAGGAAAGTAAAAAAAAATGCATGTCTTTAAATTCATGTAGAGCGTCATATAAAATAGGTAAAGGAATAAAACAGGTAAAGGAATATGGGCTTATACAGTCTACTGCTCCTCTTTCCATTGAGGGATTAGTTAATAAATTAAGGACAATTTAAAATCTACATAATTTGTTTTGCATACAGTTAATCCAGAAGACTGAAAAATCGTTGTCTTTCTATAATGTAAATAACAAATATAATTTTTTTCATGTTGCCAAAATGAAATCGTTTTCACATGATTGTACATCATTTTAATTTAAAATATATTTTTTTATTCAAATAAATGAAATGGATTGAACAGAGGCATATATGCCTATGATCGTTCTCTACATCATTTCCCAGCCTTTTGGAAAAAAAGTCGCACCTTGAAGAATCTGTTACTGCCATTTGTGTTTGTATTTGATAATGATAGTTGTAAATTTTCTTTCGTTTCTGCTGGCCATTAGTAATGGTTAGACATTTCACGTTTGACAAATCATCAGTATGTGGGCATTTCCAGTTGTTCTTAGGGTGGATATACACTTTTCTACCAGGACTTGTAGCAAGGTAGTGTTGGTTCGCCAAGAAACGCCGATGGAATGCTGTAATCGACACTTCTAGCTTTCAATATGAGTGAAAATTCTCGAATGGGACGTAAAACAATAAACAACAAGCTAAGACAAGAAGTTAAGCATTTGTCGTTACGAAAATTTTAGACACGATTTATAACTGGCATCCCCATCGCCATTGTTTACTGAACAAGCCTGGCATAAGTGCCAGTTTTCTTTATATCACTGAAAGTTGTATTGACATGAGTGACCTTAAAAATACTGACAGAACTATACGACATGATATCGATCCTTTTATAGATACAAAAAAGTGATTTATCCTTCCTTCACTATAGAAATAGAATAATGAACTCTTTGAAATGAACTAAAAGGGGTTGTAAAAGCAAAGTACAAAGGCGGTGGTTGTTGCTTGAAATATTCAGGTCATCCAAGCCTCCTTCCAGGAATTTTCTAAATATGCTGCCCACAAAGTAACTTAAGATTGATTGATTGATTGTATATTGTTTTACGTCCCATTCGAGAATTTTGTACTCATATAGAGACGTCACCATATACCGGTGAAGGGCTTCAAATTTAGACCTTTACTCGGCACTCAGGGCCATTGAGCAGTGGGGGATCTTTATCGTGCCAACGCCTGCCGTGACACGGGACCTCGGTTTTTAAGGTCTCATCCGAAGGACCCGCAACTTTCACTTCAAAGTGCCGAACGTATGGCGAAGGAACAGTTGCTACCTATTTTTTGTTGTTTTCATTTTTCAGGTATTTTATATATGGTTGCAAAGTCCAAATATGTCCCCTTTATTCTAAGAACAAGATTTATAAAAGATTATGACAGTGCAATGAACAATGCAATCTGGTCTTCAGTTTGTTGTCCTGCAGTATTGCCTACTCTTTTTTGCCGTACATCATTCCTAGCTATACCAGTATTGTTTTCAGTCACTGCTGACTGTCTGCTGCTGTCGAAGTTGGCCTAACATTGATGTATTTCTTGTGTTTGAGGCACACCGATCCGTATTTGTTGTTCCAGTATGGCTTGCCATTTTCTCAGTACTGCTTCTTTTGACTTGCCATATATACTCCTTGGTTTGCCATATGACTTGACAATCTCCCATGGTCTGCCAAATGAGTAGCCCTCCTACTACGGCTTGTCAAGTGGTCTGCCATCCGGCTTGTCGAACTATGGTCTGCCATCTGGCCAATCATTGTATGATCAACTCTCTGCCTCGCCACACTATGGTCTTGTCAATTGGCCTGTCAAGCTATGGTCTGCCAGTTGTCTGTACCTTCCAGAAGAGCCTGGCGTATGGCTTGTCATAGTGAAATTACTGGCATGTCGTGTAAGAATTGGCGTTGAATGTCTACGTCTAGTCCTTTTCATTTTTAACCTCCTGATTTTCTAACTCAAGCAATGTTATCTTATTTTCAATGTTGCTACCCATTGGTTACAAAAATGAAGAACCTAATATGAAAGGCAAAGAAGTACACCGCTGCCACCAGAATTATGTAACGGCACTCTATTGCCGTCAATCTATAATGAGTTCGAAAGAACCTCTTTGCGTAACTAAGTAATACTTTTCCTCAATCACTGATTAGATTTATATTTATTTATTTGAATTTCCCTACCTGGGGTTGAAATCAAGAAGTGAATCAATAATAAATGAAAGAACTTAACAAAGTAAATAATGTTTCCTAAACTAAATAGACTAGCACTAGAGACAGGTCGGCTCTATTCGGGCCACTATCCCTAGCTATTTTCCTTGACTTAGTGTCAGTGCTATGGCAAGTCAAAGTGGACGACCACTCAGGAAAACAACCAAAACAGCTTCAGCTCTATTCGGGCCACTTAATTGATTGCCTATTTACCTTTCCTAATATTATAACCCTTATTTGCCCTTACTTCTTATTAGGCGCCTTCTCGGTCTGATCAGTTCACAAGAATGACACAAAATCATAGCATCCCGGGTTTATATACACACAGAGTGTTCTAATTATAAGGGGTGTCAGATCATTCCATTTTATCAGGACAACTATAGTCATTAAAACGTTTGATTGAATACATTGAAAACATTACACCTCCCTTCGCAGATTCAGAAAAATGCTGATTTTTCTTAATTTTTTAACTTTGGGTTTTTCATAAATTTGATGTCTAAATAATGTTTCGATATCCTCAATACCCAATAGCATTCCTTTCTCACAACATTTTCAAATGTTAAACATAGGTAATCAAAGATTACGAAGCTCACCTCGACGAATGGTATCTATATGTAAGGCAAATTTCACATCATATTTTTTTTCTAGTTAGGGTACATCCCAAGATCAATATCCACGCAACTTTGATTTAATTATAGACCTGCTCAAAAAACTTTTGACCTGTTTAGTAATCAAGAAAATTTTGGTCAGTTCCAACATCCAAACCAAGTCTGGAAGTTTTCATCTTTAGATGCACTATCTATGCAAGTTTAATCATAACAGGCCATAATATTATATAGCTACTCCAAAAAAATTACCCTGGTCACTCATATGGAAAATGTACGTCAGATTCAGAATCCAAGGCAAGTCTGCAAGTGTTCATCCCTAGATACATCATCCATGCTAATTTGGTTAAAATATGGCTAAAATTCACTCATGTGGAAAATCTAGGTCAGATCCAGCATCCGAAGCAAGTGTGGTAGTGTCCATCCCTGGATGCATCATCCATGCAAGTTTGGTCCGGGTCGGGCTTATAGTTACTTGGGAATTGACCTGCTCCTAAAACTTTAACCTGGTCACTCATCTGGAAAATCTAGGTCAGATCCAGCATCCGAAGCAAGTGTGGTAGTGTCCATACCTAGATGCATCATCCATGCAAGTTTGGTCCAGGTAGGGCTTATAGTTACTTGGGAATGGACCTGCTCCTAAAACTTTAACCTGGTCACTCATCCGGAAAATCTAGGTCAGATCCAGCATCCGAAGTAGGTGTGGCCATGTCCATCCCCAGATGCATCCATGCAAGTTTGGTCAAGGTAGGGCTTATAGTTACTTGGGAATGGACCTGCTCCTAAAACTTTAACCTGGTCACTCATTCAAAAAATCTAGGTCAGATCCAGCATCCGAAGCAAGTGTGGTAGTGTCCATCCCTAGATGCATCATCCATGCAAGTTTTGTTCAGGTAGGGCTTATAGTTACTTGGGAATGGACCTGCTCCTAAAACTTTAACCTGGTTACTCATCCGGAAAATCGAGGTCAGATCCAGCATCCGAAGCAAGTGTGGTAGTGTCTATCCCTAGATGCCTTATCCATGCAAGTTTGGTCCAGGTAGGGCTTATAGTTACTTGGGAATGGACCTGCTCATAAAACTTTAACCTGGTCACTCATCCGGAAAATCTAGGTCAGATCCAGCATCCGAAGTAAGTATGGTAGTGTCTATCCCTAGATGCATCATCCATGCAAGTTTGGTCCAGGTAGGGCTTATAGTTACTTGGGAATGGACCTGCTCATAAAACTTTAACCTGGTCACTCATCCGGAAAATCTAGGTCAGATCCAGCATCCGAAGTAAGTATGGTAGTGTCTATCCCTAGATGCATCATCCATGCAAGTTTGGTCCAGGTAGGGCTTATAGTTACTTGGGAATGGGACTTGCTCCTAAAACTTTAACCTGGGACACCGACGCCGGGGGTATAGCATAAGCTCATCTCGACTTCGTCGAGGTGAGCTAAAAACAAATCACAACCAACTATCTGCAATTTAATCAGCCACAAAATCAGACAAAATATCTGCTGCAACCAAATATGAATGAGATGAAATGTTTATAATTTTGAATGTTCTGTACCATTAGGTACTGAAGACGTATGACTTGTTATCCTTGGGGAATTTTTTTTCTCTTAAAAAAAACTCTTCGAAAAGTGTTAAATAGTCTTTTCAATGCAATGGTTGATGACATGTACAACATCCTTAGCATAGTTGCAAAATAGTAATGCTATACCTCAACAAAAAGTCTTTTTTTTTCTGAAAATTACACATAAATGCTTATAAATTGATTATAAATACAACATTCTTCTTAAATGAATTTTAAATCTCAAACCATATATGTAATTCATTATTCACTAAGAAATTAGGGCCTTATTATACCATAATAAAAATGTCAAAATATTTATCTCCTGTTTTGTACTAAGGACATATATTATGCACGTTACATATCATATCTGCCTCTAGTAAAGTAATATGTCCAGGGCCTTCGGGATATTATCATATCTGCCTCTAGTAAAGTAATATGTCCAGGGCCTTAAGGATTATTGAAATTCTTCTCATGGAATGAATAATATCAATTTATAATATACCCGAGTCGTATTCTTTATATTTGTCATTGAACAATTCATATAATATTCAAGCAAATTGTCTAGTATATATTATATCATTTAGCTGTTAGGATTGATACATTGTATGTTGTTTTACGTCCCATTCGAGAATTTTTCACTCATATAGAGACGTCACCATATACCGGCGAAGGGCTTCAAATTTTGACCTTTACTCGGCACTCTGGGCCATTGAGCAGTGAGGGATCTTTATCGTGCCAACGCCTGACGTGACACGGGACCTCGGTTTTTAAGGTCTCATCCGAAGGACCCGCAACATTCACTTCAAAGTGCCGAGCGCATGGCGAAGGAACAGTTGCTACCCATTTTTATCGACTTAGGTCAGTCGGGGCCGAGATTCGAACTCCCGATCACGGAGCGAGTGCGCTACCGACTGAGCTACCGTGAATGGTGCTGTTTAAAAAGTCATGTTTGTTTAATCATATTTATAATTGATAAAATACAAAGAAAGAACAATCAAACGTATTACCTGAAACTGAAGTCTTGTAAATAATTTGTCCAGGATTTAAGCAATAATACCGATGACAAACACTGAAAAACTCAGTATACTTGGACACGTGTTTTCTCTTTGGAGAAGTATGCATGGTTTTGCAGTACATGCACTTGAGATTGTACGAAGAAAAAGAATCACTGCTGTCGCTGTTATTGTTGTTTACATAAACGGATAAATCTTTTGTCTGTTTCCTTTTTCCACCATTGACATTTGTTTTAAGGACTATTATTACCTTATTAGAATGATGAGTTCATTTAAAGAAGATTAACTCTCTTACAAGACTTTTCAAAGTGAAAATCTTTTTTGTTTAGAGATAATAACACTCTACAATGACAGCGACACCCCCCCCCCCCCATAACAGACAAAAAATGAGCAAAGAAAAGCTTGACCATGCCCTTGATTTCTTTTTTATTTAACATTTCACCAGGTAAATTCATTTCTTTTTTTTTTTTTAATTTTTTTAAAACGAAGTTAAAAGGAAGTTGTGCACCTCTTTTTGAAATATTGGGCGAAATTTATAAAAATTAATTGAAAGGACATGTAGTAATTCGGTATCTTGGTTTATATTTTATTGTATTCAGCTAGGCTGATAACCATGACCCATTTACATATGGGTATGTTATGTCAAATTCTGAACCGTATGAATATTATGACTTGCCCCAACTGTTAATGATTAAACATAATTCTAAATGTAGTAAGAACTTACCATTCGACTTTGGTAGATACCTATCTATCATACTGTGGGGAAACTTGATTTCGAACCGTTGTCCAAAACATCACTGTATAAAATACTGGATGAGAGTCCAGCCTCCAAAGGGTCTTGACAATATAACTACTGATGGAAATTCTGCATCTGAAACCCTACTTGGAATTATTGGGAAAACTGAGGAAAGCAACCTCTATCAAAGCACTGGGCTCCAGAAATGTAAGGAAAAGTTGCAGTCCAGTAAGTTTTATATCAAATCAGAGTACAAGCTTCATATTTAGAAAGAAAACTGTGCTGACCACTGCTTAAGTTATGGTGTGAGCGATGGAACCAACTCAAACTTATGTCAAAGATGTGATGATTTAAATGAAGCTATAACCAAGTTGCAATCCCTGGTTTCTGAAAACAGTGGTAAATATTCACTGTGCTTTATTCAAATTCGTTACACTTAGCAGAGATCAGTTTTGCTTAGCCTGCAGTTGTACAATTGCTTTCTTGTTTTTGACAATCACAACAAAAGTCATATTACCTTTTTGAAAAATTCTAGAAGACATAATACAAACAAGAAAACTATAAACAGAGTCAAAATTTAAATTTAGCAAGCATGAATAATTAGCTGATAAAGTATCATTATGTAGCATCTTCAGAAAAAAATTGCTGAGAGAAAAAAATCAAATTAACAGGTATGTACGTTAAACATACCAAGTCTTATTTTGATAATGTTTTAAGTATACTTTGGAATCGGATACTGGATAATTACGCTGCATATTGAATTGATCAGTCATGGCAACATCAAATATGATGACACGCATTCACAAACTTCCGTCAAAATTCGACGAACGTCTTACAGGAGACGACATCGATACAGTCGTTAATTCCGACGACAACACTGATGCAAAGATCCATTTACAATGTGACGGTAAGATAAATAACTTTACTTTCAAAATTGAAGTTGAAAATATCGATACTTGGAAACAAGGTATCATCATGTTCTTTCGTGAAACGAGGACAAACCTGTCAAACAACAACCGAGTAGTTAGTCAAGTATGATGACAAAAACTGTGTGAAATTCAGCTTTTATAATACAGAGAGTGTCAGTATACAAGGAGCGACGTGCTCAAGTTTCCATGATATTTATTTTTCTAACTTACTGTGGAATCATCATTGTTCGTGGGGAATCGATGAACGTTGATTTCGTGGGCAACCCTTACCCACGAATTTACATCCCCACGAACAACTATTTTGTAAACCTACTGGTTAATTAGATCTACCAAATAAATGAACTGCCCACTAAATAATATTCCCACGAACCAATAAAATTTTGCTTGCCCACGAACATTGACCCCCACGAATTTAAATGATTCCACAGAAGATATGTTTGTGAAAGAATTGATAAATAAACGGACAGAAGCTCAGAGCCACTACACAGTCAATACACAAGACAATTCTAAGAAAGCAAGTGACATTGACAGTGAACATGAACTTACCGCCACATTGAACAGTTCAGAAACTGAACTAAAATTCGGAATTTGATCCAATCATCACTACAGACGTACTGTAATACGCTTCATAAGTGGAGGAGCGAAATTCATGCTCAGATTTCGTCAAGAAGCACATTCACAAATTCAATCTCAAATCAGTGTTGATTCATATTGGAACTAGGGATCTCGCTAACGACAATGTGAAAAAAAGAGGATTTCAAGCATCTTCTAGTATTGTTCACAATAAACACTACGGAAACATTCTAAAATATTTTTGGTCCTAATCTTACACAGAAAAGATATTGAAAACATGGTGGATCGTGCGAATTCCGAAATTCATGCAGCTAGTTGTCTCTACCCCAGTATGATAATGGTAGACCCATTTGAACCCACGGAAGATATGTACCATGACAATGTTCACTTAAACTTCAAAAAAAGGCCTACCAGCCATTGTGAAGCACCTGAAAGTTGCTCTCAACATTACACTGGAGAGGGGGAATAACCAACACAAGTTCACCCAAAATTCAGCAGGAAAAACCACAAAATACAGTAAACTCAATAGACAAATGAACGTCCCTGTACGCCAGATTGCTCCCCTCATCTCCTAGCCAACCGAACATTATGCCATGGTTTTTCCCACCAATGAATCCATGGCATGCACCTTGGTCTATCCCTCAATTCCATCGTTGAGATACCATATGCCACATGTACTTTAGAAATCAATATGGTCCTTTACTTATTTGTTTAAAATGTTTAAAGAAATAAATTACGTAAAGTCCATTTTATCATTTTTTTTACCAAGAGCTGACAGTATATATAATATCATTTTACATTTAGCGATAGTGTACTGTTCAAAATCAACATGGATGGCCAACCTGTGTTCAAACAATGATAATGATCTTCATATGTTATAAAAGATGAAGCCTATGTGTTGCATGAACTGCCAACAGTTATATATCACATTCCTGTTGTGACGTAAATAAAATTGGGTAAAAGTTTTTATGACATCAGAAATAGGACTGTCTATGAAGTTGGCCATATTATTATCAAAGTTCTACCAAGGCTGTTGTCTAGGGACGTTTGTAGCATGTCATATTAGAATAACTATTTAATTTTTAAAAAATACTAAGTTGATAAAAATGATTACAGTAAAGAGCTGCTAATTATTAATAGTGGGCCAATTTATTGAATGAATGCTATTTGTTGTGTAGGAAATACCCATTGTAAATTAATTGCTTAAACTTTCATTGTTTCATGTGTTTTTTTAAATACTCGTAATTTAATGTGATTTGGACTTCATATCATCGTAATTGACATTTCTATAATAAAGCATTGCCTATTCAAATGACATACGTTTTGGGGAAATAAGTTGGCTTTCCTTTCTTTCTTCAGATTCTAGTGACTTCAACAAATAATGCCAATTTAAGAGGAAAACCATGATTTGCGTAACAGGATACAACCCTCCGCGCACCATGAAAGTCATAAAGTTGCAAGTCACTGTCGTGGATGGTATATGCTTGTTAACTTGGCCTTGCTTTCTCATGTCACCAAGTATTGAACGTTCATGGTAGCTCAGTCGGTAGAGCGCTCGCTCCGTGATCGGGAGGTCGTGAGTTCGAATCTCGGCCGCGACTGACCTATTCCTTCGCCATGTGCTCGGCACTTTGAAGTGAAAGTTGCGGGGCCTTCGGATGAGACCTTAAACACCGAGGCCCCGTGTCACGGCAGGCGTTGGCACGATAAAAATCCTTCACTGCTCAATGGCAGTGAGTGCCGAGTCAAGGTCAAAATTTGAAGCCCTTCACCGGCATATGGTGACATCTCTATATGAGTGAAAAATTCTCGAATGGGACGTAAAACAGCATACAATCAATCACCAAGTATTGAAGAAATCCACCTACATATATAGTATAGCGAAATGAGATTGGCCCAAACCTTCCCTACTGAAATAAATGCCAATGTCATGTATGTATTAACTCTTTCATTTGCAGAAGTTCATCAAAGTTACTTTTTGATAAAAGGATATATGTCTAAAATGAAAATGGTAAGACTTTATCCCCCCTTTTAACACTAACATTAGAACTCATGAAAAACAAATAGTAAAGAAATGAATTTCCTCATATTTATGCATTTTTAAGTAAACTGGACCAAATCAAAATATATATTTATGAACATAAAACATTTATGGATACTGTGTTCATGTTCCGTTTATGTTTTTGTATTTTGCGGGTTTTAGTGCAACCCTTTTTTCTGTCTTTTTTGTGTACAGTTGAGTTATTAGCCTGACCGGAAATGAGTTTAAAAAAAGCACATGTTTACAAGACGACACACTTTATGTACCAACTTTTCGAGCTGACAAGGCCCATAGGGTAATTGTATAATGTTGATTTATATTGTATAAAATAGTTTACAAATTTATTGTCATTTTCCAAGTTGATCAGATATCGTTGCATTGAATTTAAAAGGAAAACAATATCTTTCTATGGAGTCCATTTGTGCTATTACATGTACCATGATTACATGCTGCAATTGTTTTTGTTGTAGAATTTTACTCTGTTGCTTTGCAACAGTGTTGCTGAATTAAATAAAAACCAAAAGCTTTAAAACGCCTTTTAATGGAGACAGTACAGTAAAATTCCTGGGATATCAACAACCGAACAATGAATGGGCAAGCGGACGATCTACAAAATCCAAACAACGACAGGCGAATCAGAACGATGACAAGTACAGGTACAGAAATATACGGAAAATCGGTAGAAAAACAAACCTCACATCTTTATACATTAGAAAGAGACATTGATTTTGAAAGCAACCAATTTTCAATGGAAAAGAGCCCTGAAGAACTGTCCATTATACAAACAAATATCCTCAGTCTACATAAAAGATATCAAGATAAGTCAAACAGATTTATGGATTTCTTAACTCATCAGAATTCAGTGGAAAGTATCAGTGAGAAAAATGCACATGATGTTATTGCAAAAACTGTGAACTCTAAAGTGCAACATGTTCTTAGTCAAATCAAACAAACTCTTAGACAAAGAAACATTCAAACCAGGCATGAGGACACAAGGTCAGAGTCTCATAAGTCACTTAGTAGTTATAAACTTCCCAGATCCTCTACTGCAAGTGGTAGTTACTTACCCATGCAGGAATTTGTGGAGCGAAAGGCAAAGGCGGAAGCTGCAAGAGTTCAAATGGAATACGAGAAGAAACAATTGGAACTGAAGAAAATAAAAGCAGAATTAGTAGAAAGTGAAGTCAAGGTCAAGGCAGAAATTCAACGTAGACAGTCTGAAATTCAAGCTGACATGGATGTTCTAGATGCTGAAAAGAATCTGAGTGTAGCAGAAGCTGAACTAAAGGTATTTGAAGATGAATTAGAAAATTCCAGAAAGTTTGACATTTTATCAATTTATGAAGAGCAAGACCCCCAAGAAAGAACAGAACGCTAGGTCGCAGAACAACAACCATTCATCACACAGCCTGCAGAACAACAACTATTCATTGCAAAGCCTAATTCATCTCAAGGATTATTTGTTTCACAAACATCTCAACAACAAACTTCTCAAAAACAAACTGTCAATCAACAACAATCTCAACAACAAACAATCAGTCAACAAAATTTTCAACAACAAACTGTAAATCAACAAATCTCTGAACAACCATGCGCTCAACAACAAACTGCCAAACAACAAACCTCCGAACAACAATCTGTGTTAGTGAGTGTGCAACAATCCCCTGAGCAACTTGTGCATGGTAGTACAAGTGTTCCTGTAACACAGACAACAATTAAACAACCTTCAATGCAACAACCTGTCACACTACCTGTGACCCTACCATATAACGCACACCAGGAATCTGTTTACCCCAATTATGCAGAACCCAGTGTTCCTCGGATAGTGAGAGAATTCACTACGCAACAACTTTCCACACAACCTTCAGTAGTGCAGATCCATGGCATCCAAACTTCTCTGCTTACCAGTGAACAACAGTCGCATATAAAGCATCCAAGTTCACAAACATTTGTACAACCCAACAGCCATCAGTCATCAGTGCACTTAAAACCAGAACACCCTGACATGCATTTCCATTCAGTGCAACCTGGTACATGTAATAATATGCAACATGCATACAACTTACCAACATCATTACCTCTGCAACACAGCAATTATGAACAACTGAACAATCGACAACAACCCCTTGTGCAACAACATTCCTATGCACATTCTGTGCAACCTGGATCACAACATATGTTCATGTCTGAGATGACCAAATTCCTAGTGAAGAAAGACATTTTGAAATTAAGATTATCAAAGTTTATGGACATTCCCGGAACATTTGTTAGTTGGAAGACTACATTCCAGAGTGTTCTTAAGGAACTTGAAGTATCTCCTCTTGAAGAACTAGACTTGTTACAGCAGTATTTAGGACCTGAATCCTCCAGATATGCAGTAAGCATTCGTTCCGCAAATTCACACAATCCTAGCAGAGGAGTCGAGAAAATATGGGAAAGACTTAATGACAAATATGGACGTCCAGAAGTTGTTGAGGCCTCATTAAAGGCAAAACTGGCAGCCTTCCCAAAAATGAGTGTTAGAGACTCTAAGAAACTTTTTGACTTAGCCGATCTCTTAAGTGAAATTGAATCTGTTAAGGAGAATCCAATGTATAACACATTATTATCTTACTTTGACACCTCGGCTGGAATAAATCCAGTGATAAACAAACTCCCAACAAGCCTTCAGGAGAAATGGGTAGTACAAAAAGACACATGGTGTTGTATTTCCCCCATTCAGCCATTTTGTGCAATTTATTCATGATTTAGCACAAGTCAAGAATGACCCAAGTTTTCATTATGAAACTTCACAGACTTACACAGCCTCCAATCGTGAACAGCAGAAAGGGAGATACAGAGAACCTGTGCATAACACTGTGATTACAACTAACAAAACCGACATCACTCAAGGTGTGTTCGAAGATATAAGGTCATGTCCTATACATGGAGTGAACCATTCTCTAAATGACTGCAGAACATTTAGATCTAAATCCTTAGCAGAAAGGAAACAGTTTTTGAAGGAAAATGGACTTTGTTATAAGTGCTGCGGTACTGTGAAACACATGGCAAAAGACTGCAGAGTCAAAACTGTGATCTGTGGCATTTGTCGAAGTAATCGACATCCAACAGGACTCCATGAGGAAACAACTCGGAACCCAAACCCAAGTAGTATGGTTTCTCTAGGATGGAGGAAACATGGCGGGGAAGAACAAGAGCCTACAAACAATGCTCAAATTCATACTCAACATCCTGTTGTGTCAAAGTGTACTCAGATTTGTAAAGATGGAGCTTCTGGAAAATTGTGCGCAAAGATAGTGTAAGTTAAAGTATACCCTGACAACCAACCAAAGAAGGCAGTGAGAACATACTGTATCATTGATGATCAGAGTAATAGGTCGCTGGCACGATCAGAGTTCTTTGACATTTTTGGTGAACAAGGATCAGAAGTACAATATACCTTGTCTTCCTGTTCGGGCACATGTCTAACTTCAGGTAGACGAGCATCTAACTACACAGTTGAGTCCTTAGATGGTACAACTGTACTTAGACTACCCACACTAATTGAATGCAACCAGATTCCGGATAACAAAGATGAAATACCTACACCAGAAGTGGCCAGATACTACTCACATCTTCAAGATTTAGCAGAGCTGATACCACCAGTATATGACAGCGCACAGACACTTCTCTTATTAGGACGAGATATCATCAGTGTTCACCATGTGCAAGACCAGCGCATTGGCAGCTCTAGCTCTCCATATGGGCAAAAACTTAACCTTGGATGGGTCATCATAGGAGAGACGTGTATTGGAAGAGCTCATAAAAGTGATCAAGTGAGCGTGAACAAAACTTTCGTACTTCACGATGGACAACCAAGTCTACACCCTCCTTGTATAAACAATTTTCATATTAGAGAAAGTAATCTTGACTCATTATTTTGTGAACCAGACAGTCATTTATTCATTAAAACAAAAAACGACAACAAATCAGGAAAGTCAACTGAAGATCGACTATTTGAAACTATCATGGAAGCAGGAATCATGAAAAATGAACAGGGAAATTGGGAAGCGCCATTGCCATTTAAACCAGACAGACCACCCCTACCAAACAATAGAGAATTAGCAATGAAGAGGGCAAAGTCTCTTGAAATCAGCCTTATCAAGGATGAAACAAAAAGAAAACACTTTCTGACATTTATGTCAAACATACTTGACAGAGGTTTTGCAGAAGTACCCACACTACCCGACTCGGAAGAATGCTGGTACCTGCCCATCTTCGGCGTGTATCATCCGAAAAAGCCAGCACAAATTCGAGTGGTCTTCGACTCATCAGCCCAGTGTCAAGGCCTGTCATTAAACCAAGTGTTACTTACTGGACCTAATCTGACCAATGACCTTCTTGGAATTCTTATACGTTTTCGTCAAGGACCAGTAGCAGCGACAGTTGACATTCAGCAAATGTTTTACGGATTCTATGTTCGACCAGATCACCACAAGTACTTACGCTTCTTTTGGTATAAAGAAAATGATATGAACAAAGGCTTAATGGAATACCAAATGAAGGTACATGTGTTTGGCAACACAACTTCACCTGCAATTGCGACTTATGCACTCAGAAAGACTGTTGAAGAAAGTGACAAGGATGTGAAAAACTTTGTTGTGAAAAACTTTTATGTGGATGATGGTTTGTTGTCAACTCAAACAGTACAGGAAGCAGTGGATTTGATAAAGAGAACCCAAAAGGATATGGCAGAAAAAGGAAATCTGAAACTTCATAAGATTGCTTCCAACAGCTTGGAACTAATGAATTATTTTCCTAACCAAGACCTCTCAAAGGAAATTCAGGATCTCAATTTCACAGAAGAATACTTACCATTTCATCAGAGCCTTGGACTTGCATGGAATCTGCAAACTGACAGTTTTATGTTCAATATACCCTTAGAGACAAAACCGTTTACAAAACGAGGCATTTTGTCAGTGATCAACAGCATATTCGACCCGATTGGTTTCATAGCTCTAGTGAAGATTAAAGGAAAAATGCTTCTGAGAGAGATTTCACAAGGAACTACTGGCTGGGATAACGAACTTCCGCAGGAGTATATGAATCAGTGGAGTGAATGGACTAGTTCCTTAGACTCATTGAAGGACGTTAAGATTCAGAGAAGCTACACTTCTCAGTTGCCTAAAGCTACCAAAACAGAAGTTCACATATTTTCCGATGCTTCAGAAAAGGCTATTGGAGCCGTCGCCTATCTGAAAACTTGTTTCTTAGACAATAGCGTGAATATTGGATTCTTGATGGGAAAAGCTAAGTTAGCTCCCTTGAAAGGACATTCTCTACCTAGATTGGAGTTATGTGCAGCTGTAATGGCTGTAGAAATTCATGAAACTGTTCAAGAATCACTTGATATTAGGCCCGGCAGTGTTAAATTTTACACGGATAGCCAAGTGGTTCTAGGCTACATTAACAACACCACCAGACGCTTTTACACATACGTGTCAAATCGAGTAGACCAAATTAGAAGTCTCTCAACCCCATCTGACTGGAGATACGTAAACACCAAACATAACCCAGCTGACCTAGCTACACGGTCTGTTCCCTCATCAAAACTTCAAGACAGTATGTGGTTAAATGGACCAAAGTTCATGCAAAACTGTGAGGAATATATTCAGTACACTACGGTGTTTCCATTACTAGACCCTGAAAATGACAAGGAGATAAGACCAGATGTAATTGTACAGAAGACACAATTGGATGAAACAACACCTTTGATCAACAGATTCACAAAGTTTGGAAGCT
Organism: Saccostrea echinata; assembly: GCF_033153115.1. Lineage (NCBI taxonomy): Eukaryota > Metazoa > Mollusca > Bivalvia > Ostreida > Ostreidae > Saccostrea > Saccostrea echinata. Next base: position 33,814,079 of record NW_026889782.1, on the reverse strand, counting down.
GGATATCCCTAGTGAGAGCCATTGCTCGTCTGAAACAGTTTGTCAAGTCATTCAAGGCAAGAGGAGAAAAGACACACTCATCTGAACCAATGGCACTAAATTCTCAGATCATCAAGGAAGCAGAAACTTTCATTCTCAAGGAGACCCAAAGAAATTTCTACTCTGAGGACCTTGATGCCTTGAGGAGAAAATGTCAGATTAACAAGAACAGTAGCATATTACAACTGAATCCATACCTAGACACTGACGGAACTATAAGAGTAGGAGGACGATTAAAAAATGCTTACCTTAGTGAGGCAGAGTTGCATCCTATTATCTTACCTGGACGGTCTCATGTGGCCAAATTGATAGTTCTGTCTTGCCACAAAAAGGTATTCCATCAGGGGAGGCATATAACGGAAGGTGCTGTTCGGTCAAGTGGTTACTGGATCACAGGATGTAAACGATTAGTGTCGTCACTTATCTATCAATGCGTCACCTGCAGGAAGTTACGTGGGAAAGAGCAACATCAACTCATGGCGGATTTACCCAAGGACCGTTTAATGGTAGGAGCCCCATTTATGAACATAGGCGTAGATGTTTTTGGACCTTGGCAAGTGGTTACCCGGAAAACCAGAGGTGGCATTGTGAATAACAAACGCTGGGCAGTTTTATTTACATGTTTGTGTACCCGAGCTGTACACATAGAGGTATTGGAGGAAATGTCCAGCTCTTCCTTCATTAACGCTTTAAAACGGTCCATCGCCATAAGGGGCAACGTCAAGATTATTCGCTCAGACCGAGGAACCAATTTTATTGGAGCAGTCAACACTCTTCACCTTAACTGCATAAACGTTGAAGATACAACGTCTAAATTTTACCTGGAAGAAAAGGGGATCACCTGGATCTTTAACTCGCCACACTCTTCTCACATGGGAGGAGTGTGGGAACGTATGATAAGAACAGCTAGAAGGATCTTAGATGCTCTACTTTTGGATTCTTCAGTTAAAAACAACCTGACCCATGAAGTCTTAGTAACCTTCCTAACTGAAGTGTCGGCAATCATAAACTCAAGACCAATCACAGTCATTTCAACTGACCCAGAAAACCCTATTATTCTTTCTCCAGCTTTGTTACTGACGCACAAAGATGACAGTCAAACAACAACCCAATTTGAGTCTAATTCGAAACTAGACATGAAAGATATCTACAGAGCTCAATGGAAACGTGTGCAGTGTTTATCAGAACTCTTCTGGCAGAAATGGAAGAAGGAGTATCTCCATACGCTTCAAACATGCAGGAAGTGGAAAACTGTTGTACCAGATCTTACGGAAGGAAGTATCGTTTTGTTGAAGGACAAAAATGTTTCGAGACGATCGTGGCCGTTAGCCAGGATTTTGAAGGTTCTACCAAGTAGTGATGGAAGAATCCGTAAAGTCATTATTCGTGTTCATTGTGACGGAAAGAACATTGAATACACCAGACCAATCTCAGAGCTTGTTCTTTTGGTCGAGAATTAGAACGGATTTGTGAACAATGTGTATATTTTGCAAGAATGTTAGAAGTGGAGTTGTAAAATTGTATTTGATTGAAATTATGTTCATTAAGTTAGTGATTTACTATATGGTAAATCAGACGGGGAATGTTCCGTTTATATTTTTGTATTTTGCGGGTTTTAGTGCAACCCTTTTTTCTATCTTTTTTGTGCACAGTTGAGGTATTAGCCTGACCGGAAACGAGTTTTAAAAAAGCACATGTTTACAAGACGACACACTTTATGTACCAACTTTTCGAGCTGACAAGGCCCATAGGGTAATTGTATAATGTTGATTTATATTGTATAAAATAGTTTACAAATTTATTGTCATTTTCCAAGTTGATCAGATATCGTTGCATTGAATTTAAAAGGAAAACAAAATCTTTCTATGGAGTCCATTTGTGCTATTACATGTACCATGATTACATGCTGCAATTGTTTTTGTTGTAGAATTTTACTCTGTTGCTTTGCAACAGTGTTGCTGAATTAAATAAAAACCAAAAGCTTTAAAACGCCTTTTAATGGAGACAGTACAGTTCATAATAACCGTCATTGTCTGTAAATATAACATACTGTTTTCGGTAATTGCGCATCCGCAACTTGACATCGTCACTCGCCATTTTTCATTCAATGTTTACAAATTTGTGTGGAAGTTTTTAGTATTATTTCGATGTTTTGATGAATGCATAACACCTGAGATCATACGTCCAATATCATATCACTCCCGGATATTTATCAGAACGCATCTGAGGTAATTAAACATTCTCATTTGCTGTTATTTGACCTTTTATTATTTAGTGCAAATCTGCGACGATACTGCCCTGGGCCACAACTATAGGCCTATTTGATCTCTGCGTTTTCATACTGATTTCGGAACATCTTCCGTGCAAGGGAAGGAATTTTTCATAAAAGGCGAGTCACATCAAACTTGAGACTAATTTAAGACTAACTTTACAGGGCCTGAATAGCGAATATCTGACACATAATCCTCCATCGTGTTCATGTTCTTCGCCCTATAACTTAAGTCTTGCTGGACACGTTATTACTGGTGACGTAAATATAGTTAATAATGAGGACCTTAGATAACGAATTTTAAAAGGTCCTAAATTTGGGGAACCCCGATCCTTTAACTGGCGTCGGAATTTCATGTATATTATGGATTCTGTAGAGGACTACGCCAGGCGATGGGCCAGACATGAAAAAGAAGACCTTGACACTTTGTCAGAATAAATTAAATGTATCAGATGTATGTTAAAATCGCGCATTAAAAGATTGAGGGGCAATATGAGAACCATCTTTCCTTCTGTATTAAATAATCCAGAAGTGAAAAGAGGAATTAGAAAGATTACATGATCATTACGTACTGGTCCCTGCTGACAAAGCAGGTAACAACATTGTCTTTGTTTGTAAGGCTCATTATATTAAATGTATTTTAGAGGAACTTGGATTTAATTCTACAAGTGGTAATTCAACTTATACTCGTAGTTCCCTTTCTAAGGAAAAAAATCTTCAAAATCATATGTCAGTTTTGAATATTTTTAATATTCCAAACAACCAAAATGAATTTGAAGTACCATATTTATATTGGATTCCGAAACTGCATAAAAATCCTTACAAAGATACATAACGGGTTCCAGTAAATGTTCAACCAAGCCTCTTTCTTAACTCCTCACTAAGGTATTAACAATGGTGAAGGTGAAACTTCAAGAGTACTGTGCAACAATATATTCGAGAAGTGGTGTAAATCAGATGTGGATACTTAAAAATTCCAAGGAACTTTTGGAAAATTTGAAATCACAACATTTTACAAAATGAACAGCTTAAAAACTTACGACTTTTCTACTTTATACACAACCATTCCCCACGATAAATTAAAGTCCAGGCTTTTTGATATAATTGACAGCTGATTTTTTAATAAAAATGGAACTCGTAAATTTACTTACCTTGTCATTGGTCATTTGCAAAATTATTTAAAAAACATTCTGATTGTACACACAAGTACTCTGAAGTTGACATTAAAAAGATGCTTGAGTTTCTGATTGACAATATCTAGGCCTATGTGGTTTTTGGAGACCAGGTCTTCCAACAATCCATTGGAATTCCCATGGGTACCAATTGCGCCCCGTTATTAGCAGACCTTTTTTTATATTCATATGAAGCAGAATTAGTCCAAAATCTTGTACATGAAAAGAAGAAAATACTTGCTGTGGCCTTCAACTCGACATTTAGATATATCGATGATGTATTGTCAATTAACAATGGCTATTTCCATTCTTATGTCGATACGATATATCCTGGTGAGCTTGAGATAAAAGATACCAAAGAGTCTGACACATCTGTTTCATATTTGGATATTTTACTTGAAAAAGACGTCAATGGTAATCTAACAAGAGCACCGCTAAGCGGAGCATCCCCTCGCGCCAGGAACTTCACCTGTAATGGCAATGTCTCAATACGAGAGAAAAATTCTCAAGAGGGACGTTAAACAAGATACAATCATCTAGGCCTAGTAATCAAGGGTACCCAGTATTACTATATAAAGTTTAAAATAAGGTAAAGAAATTAAAATGCATTACAACACTAATTGAATTTTAACAAAAGTCAAGGCGGATATCATTGGGGGGGGGGGAGAGAGAGAGAGAGAGAGAGAGAGAGTTGGGTCATAACAAGCATACGTGATTGGGCAGTTTCCCTTATTCCTAGCAGAAACATATCACGTATGCTCTAAATTTCATTAATTTACCTATCTGAGTAAACCCCACCTGTAGTAGCACGAAATATGCATCACATCTGAAAATTCGCACGGAAGTAATTTTTTTTTTGTAGCGAAAAAATGGCAATATACCGGTGTTGAGATGTCAATGCAACTTGTGAAACTTTATAGTTTTCAAGAATTACGTTTCCCTCAAGATTAAATTTCAAGGGCCCTATTGTAAACACACACGTGTGGTAATTTGGTATCGAAACCGCGATGTTTATCAAATTATTTCAGTTACTAGGTGACATATATGACACTTTTAATTCTTTAATTCATACAAACTTTCTCAAGATACGCACAATATGACAATACGCAACTACAAAGTAGAACTTATCGAAACGACCCGGATTTTAACCTGTTACATTTACCGGAAGTGAGTATTGTCAACTCGTACATAAAATTGCAGGGTTTGAAGGTAGTAAAAACGCGATATTTTAAGAACTATTTCACCGATTAACTTGAAAATGAATAGGGTTCCAGGGATCGACATTAACGGTTGTCCGATTGCCCGGGACAAGTAAATTCTCAAATTCTCAGTTCGGGCAAGTGAAATTGTCGACGTACTTGTCCGATCGAGCAAGTGAATTTTTCTCATACAAATGTACATATTTATTTATTTTAGATTAATTTATAAATAAAACAATAAATTGAACACTTAATTTTCGCCACGCACCTGACTGACAATGTTTTTGCATTCGGAATTCCTTGGTAGCGTTTCTGGATTATACCACATTTAAAAATCGGGTTCATTATTTTCTTTCGTAGTACGTCTAACACAAGGATCCTACCAAAAATAATTTTTTTAAAATATGAATTTTATTAAAAGGAAACGGAGGGTTATTGTTGCATGGCAGTATGTGTTAACAGATTAAATTTACAAGCACAGTGGTATTCATTTATGTACAAATGTAGCATGCATCGATATTTTTTCCAGATTGACAGTATTACAGTAGTGTATTTGGTTACATTTTTTGTATCAGAATGTTTACATTAATTAATAATTTTCTTTTTATGTTCTTTCCTTATTTTGGGCAACCAAGTTTTGCATTCGAACAAGTCAAAGTTTGAGATCACTTGCCTTTCGGGCAAGTGAATCTGAAAGTTAATGTCGATCCCTGGGTTCGTCCTTTTACAATGCTACTTAAGTAGGTAAAGGCTGAGAAATGATAGTGCAAAGGTTCTCTTTAAATCTTGCCCACAAGCTGTAGTGGACACACTAACACACACACAGTAGCGATGCTATATCCCCTCCACAACTAGTTGCGCGAGTGGATAACAAGCAAGCTTTATGATAAACGTGATGATTTTAACTTTTCAATCGTCAACTTCCCTTACTTACGAAGCAATATACCTTCATCACCTGCATAGGGGAATATATCTCTCAGTTGATTCGATACGCAAGAGCATGCTCTACGTATGTACAATTTCTAAAACGAGGTAAATTATTGTCAAACAAGTTGATGAAACAAGAATATCAGCCGTCTCGTTTTAAGTCATCCTTTCGTAAGTTTTATGGTCGATACAATGACCTTGTCAGCACATACAATTTATCATTAAGTCAGATGCTGACTGACGTTTTTCATACTCATTGTTAGGCCATTATTTACACACTGAATTGTCGACGGATTTTTCCGTTATTTCCCGATCATGACAAGGAGCACACGGCGGGTGTGACCGGTCGGCAGGGGATGCTCACTCCTCCATGGCACCTGATCCCACCTCTGATGTTCAGAGGTACGTGATTGCTCTGCTCCTATTTTGTATTGTTTAATGGACTTTTGAGCTTGAATACTGTTCGTTATCTCCATATATTTCATTTATTAAGACATTTTAAATGGAGTAAAACATCGGAATTGATGGACAGGTTCTTCTGTTTATAAACATTTCAGGTGGTATAGTTTATATAGATATCGGACAATGACTATTTTACGCATAGGCGATTCTCATGTTAAGCGCTTCAGTGCATTTATTGGCAACAAGAAAGCTTCCTCGCAGTTATTTCACATTGTAAACCTTTCACAAGTAGATTTCTTTGGTATCAGCGGGGATGGGATGAAGAACCCGCGCCATCTGCAGACATTATTGGTAGCCGCCTAACACTATCTTCATGTCTTATTGTCCACCTAGGTGACATAGATTGCAGAGAGGATACAGTAGATCTGTTAATTCACGGACTGTTGGCGTTATTGACACAGATTCGCAGAGAATTCAGCATGAACAAAATAACTGATAAGATTCATGCCTCGAGAGAGGACAGGACACATTGACCCACAGGAAAACAACGCCCGAGTGGTGCGCGCTAATTCAATCCTCAAAAACCAATGTCAGCAAGTTAGATTTATTTATTGGAGGATGAAGGGATTTACAAATACCAGAGACAATATTTTCTCAGATTGCCTACACCTTAATTCCTTGGGAATGAGGAAATTTTTTTAGACAACTGAGAGGAATTCTGATGTCTCTGCAACAGACATCACGAATAATCTTTGCTAGTCATGATGACAGGTGCTTCTGACTATGCTATATACATGTATGTAGATAGGCTTTGAATCCAGCATTTGTCTGCAATGATTATTATTTTTTTATTCTAATTTTTGGTTGATTTTACTACAATGTTTACTATTATCCAAATTTATTATTTCAAATTATTGTTCATTTAAAAAATCTCCTAGATTATTATATGAAGCATTTATTCTGTTGATAAATAAGTTTAATGATATGTCCTTTACACTAAAATTTTGTACGTTTCCTATTTTCAGCAGCCATTTTACCTGCATCTCTATATTATCATACACTTGATTACAGCGATTAACCATCTACATCCAGGTATATATATAATATGACACAGGTACTGTCCAATTCCAAAACCAGTCAAAATGATCTGCAAGAGGCCTTTTACGTCTTTGTTGCACTCCACTGTAGTCGCCCGCGTTGCGCAGTGGTTAGAGCGTCTGCTCTAGAGTTGCGAAGTAAGGAGTTGATCCTTACGTCGCGGGTTCGAATCCCACTGTGGAACGTGGAGACCGGCCCTTCGGATGAGACCGTATAAACCGAGGTCCCGTGTCGCAGTAGATGCTGACACGTAAAAGATCCCTCACTGCTCAATGGCCGTAAGTGCCGAGCATAGGACAAAATTTGCAGCTCTCCACCGGCAAGTGGTGGCGTCTCCATATGAGAAAAAATTCTCGAGAGAAACGTTAAACAATATACAAACAAACACTCCACTGTACAAAATACCCAGACAAAGTTGGGCAGCTCATTACGTATGCACAAATTATTCAGGGCATATCAAAGTCCTGTGGAGACGTATATGAAAATGTTAAAAGGTGAAAAAGAAAGAGTTTCGACTGTATGCATGTTATTGGAATTGGAAGATGTACATTGTAACAGACAATAAATAAACTTAATATTTGATTTATCCTCTTCAGCATAATGAAATCGTTCAGTATTTTCGATTTCTCTCAACTGTACTCGAAATGAGAAATTTAACTGATTTTCTTTTTTATTTCAACACTTTATACACATCAGCTCGGTTAAGATGATATAGAAACTAAATATTTCTTTATTTTGTTCTTTTTTTCTTCCAATAAATCGGATATGGAAAAAAAGCTTGAAAAAAAAGTCACAACAAGGAATTATAAAATTTGCAAAATTTGATTTGAAAATTCCGATTGCTACATTGCTAAGCTGACTTTATTGAGTGATTTTAAGAACTCAAATTTTAATGAAAGATGCCCTCTCTATTATTTTAAAGAAAAAATAATTGATACAGATAACACATGTACATGCACAATTTTGAAAAATATTTAGCATATTTATTAAGACATTTCTTGATTGAATATGAATACTTGTATATGTATATGTATACGGAATTAATAGTGTTGGTGTAAATTACCTCGATAATTCAAATTGTATTTTATCATGGCTATGCTGTAAATACAAATTTTAAAATATATCGATGCAATAAAGTTTATACGTTGTATTAAAAAGTCTGCTTTTCAAACTCCCAGAATCAAGAAGCTTCCTGGACCCCCAGCAAGGCTTTAAACTTGACCTGTATACCCAGTGGAAACCTCAAGATGGCCTCCTCACTAACTTGCATCACATTTTCCCGTAGGAAGCAATTTCAGTGGGGGGGGGGGGGGGCAGCTATATACATTGTCAGTTGGGGGGCACTATCAACTACCAATCATTCCTAGCCAAGCAAAAAAAAAAAATGTGAATTAAAGTTCTAAAATCGGTAGTTATAGTTCAAAGCCCAGTGCTCTTGGTCTTGTTGGTTTATCCCCCTTAAAATATCTGGATCCGCGCCTGATATGTGGAGTACAAAATAAGTTATGTGATATATTATTCACATTCAAGACACTGATATGTTGCTATCATTTATTTCCCGAGAAATAAGGCACTTTTTTCTTTAACTTAAATGTATGTCAACAAACAATTCCTTAAACAAAATTTGTTATACAATTTATTTTTTTACTAACTTTGACAGATTGTTTCTTACTTAAAGATAATGCGCCAATTAAATATCTATATAAAGATTCAAGTCCTTTACATTTTCTTAGTTCTTCAAGATCCCTGTTTTCTATTTGTTGTTGGGAAGAGTGCCACTGAAATTAAATAACCTCTTGGGAAAGGGGGAAATCACTTTTTTTTGGAAAATTGAGGAGACCCCCCCCCCCCCAATACCACGTGCATGTGGAGTATACATTAAGGAGTAGTGTAAATCATACACATAAGAACGAAATCTGATTTTCGAGTACAATTCATCAAGACTACAAAATATATTTCTATTATTCACTTTTTGACACGTTCCCTTACGTGAAAAGTCCGCTGTCCGAAGTCTGATGTCGGGTGTCTGAGATTCCGAAAATGTTCATTAGCTCATTTCAGGGTCTGTACGGCCGATTGACAACAAACGACCTACAACGGACTCATGTGACCTAAAATAGGAACTTGTGCAAAAATCATGAAGTCTTTACTTTCTAAAACTTTAGTCATACGTAACACTGCATTTGAGTTTATCTGAATATTTTAATTTTGCCAGTTACTAGCTCATTTGTTTAATATTGGATATTCAGTAAGAATATATATATACATGTTTTATAACGAAGGGCCCAAGAGATTATCTTTTTTTTTTCAAAACAACTTTCACGGTGTATAAAAAGTATATTCGTTGTATGTAGATATGATTAGGACGGAGTATGTGTAATCGGTTGCTGACTTGTGTCAAAAGATGAAATTTATCATGTATACATGTACCTGTGAGAGTTATTATTATAGAAAAAAAAATACTATCAATATGAATTGGACGATATGTCTTTTTTTCTCCAGGAATACGTCAACAAAATTATAATTGCTGCAAATTAAAAACTACAAAAGGAGATTACAAGGGATTACAACAGTAACATAATTTAAATGGCGAATGATTGGCAAAAACAACTCGAGAAAAGTTCAAGAGAAACAAGTTCCAAAATGAATTCGCACAAGATTCAATAAAATATAAAGGAGAAATCGAAAACCTCCAGTTTAGAAAGGAAAACGGAAGATTGATTGATTGTATGTCGTTTTACGTCCAATTTGAGAATATTCTCAAACAGTACTCATACAGTGACCTCACTATATAATTGTACCGGTGAAGGGCTTCAAACTTCAACCTTTACTCGGCACTTACTGCCATTTAGCAGTTAGGGATCTTTATCGTGCCAACACCTACCGTGACACGGGACCTCAGTTCTTAAGGTCTCCTCCGAAGGAACCCGCAACTTTCACTTGAAGATGCCGAGCGGATGGCGAAGAAACAGTTGCTACCTATTTAACGACTTAGGTCAGTCGCAGCCATGATTCGAACTCACGACCTTCCAATCAAGAAGCGAGCGCTCTACCGACTGAACTACCGTGGCGGTGAAAACGGAAGATAACGATGATAATGGCAATGAAATGTTTGTTCCAAGGAAACTTTTCCTGTTCAATATTGACTCTTTCAAAATCAGCCTAGAGACTGTTTTGCCAAATCAAACCATGTCCGTTCCAAACCCTTCTATGCGAAGTTTGGAGGTTAACCTTGCTCATGGTACAGGAAAGGAATTCGTTCGATCAGAAAAAAATCATAAGAAGTCGCATTTGGGGGTTGGGGGGGGGGGTTGGGCTAAAATGAATTTGTCTGAATTTAATTGATGAGAATAAATCTGAGAAACTGTTTATATTCTTTGGTTTTGGAGTTTACGTTTGATTGATATTTAACAGAAATAAATGCTACTGGAAGTTTTTTTTTTTTTAAATTCAAAAGAGAGAGAATATACCCTGGGGAGACATAAAGGCGCCCGCTGTCCTAGAAAGCAAGGGGAAAGAATTTTTCCTTTCCCTCCTCCTATTTATTGGCATACAAGTCAAGTCTCCATGATCTATATTTCATCTTTGCACGTGGAACGTCTGCACGCATGCAAGGGACACGAAAAAAATGGAGACACGAGGCATTTTAAAATAACCTTTACATTTTTTTTTAAGTCTGGTGATGTAACTGGAATCCAACAATGCCCCCTTAGTCATGACTGAACATGTAATACATTATTACACTGACACTGAATTGAATACTGAACTGAACACTGATACTGAATTGAATACTGAACTGAACACTGATACTGAATTGAACACTGAACTGAACTGAACACTGATACTGAATTGAATACTGAACAGAACACTGATACTGAATATGGACTGAAATGAATTTGTCTGAATTTAATTGATGAGAATAAATCTGAGAAAATGTTTATATTCTTTGGTTTGGTTTTGGAGTTTACGTTTGATTCTGTCTAAAAGATTGATATTTAACTGAAATAAATGCTATTGGAAGTTTGTTTTTTTTTATATTCAAAAGAGAGAGAGAATATACCCTGGGGAGACATAAAGGCGCCCGCTGTCCTAGAAAGCAAGGGGAAAGAATTTTTCCTTTCCCTCCTGCTATTTATTGGCATATAAGTCAAGTCTCCATGATCTATATTTCATCTTTGCACGTGGAACGTCTGCACGCATGCAAGGGACACGAAAAAAATTGAGACCCGAAGCATTTTAAAATAACCTTTACATTTTTTTTTTAAGTCTGGTGATATAACTGGAATCCAACAATGCCCCCTTAGTCATGACTGAACATGTGATACATTATTACACTGACACTGAATTGAATACTGAACTGAACACTGATACTGAATTGAATACTGAACTGAACACTGATACTGAATTGAATACTGAACTGAACACTGATACTGAATTAAATACTGAAACTGAACTGATCACAAAAACTGAATTGTGACAAACAATGCTATTTCAGTTTTTTTTTTATCAGACACTAAATTGAAAACTGAAACTGCCAACGACAATGCACAGGAATCGCGACACAGTAATGATCGTAATATTTGCTTTCAAAAAAATTAAAATTATCGAATATTTAAATAATTGCAGGGCAACAGTAGGTAGAGGTTGTATATGTGCTCAACAAAACACAAGTCTAGTGGTAGAGCTAGAAAATAATACTAATATGAAGTAAAATCACGATCATCAGCTGTGCCCAACATTTCCCTTGGACTTACAAAGAGTCAGAATCTTCTTCTTAAAGAAAATAATTTAATTTTGGATGTAACTCGTCCCTTGATTGGATCAAAAATTAGACTATGTTGTATAACCTGGGTTGCATGTCTAGGTCATTATGACCTACGTCAAAAAGGAATCATTCCTATTGACGTTACATTTATAATAAGTACAATTTGAAGGCATTTTTGAAGGAGAAATTGTCTTATTTTCTATACACTTATTGATGGAAAATTAAGATTTAAAAGCTAACCAAGTTATACCGAGTTAGAACTGTTAACGTTTTTTTTTATAAACCGCTTCGCGGTTTATTTTGCGTAAACTGCCCCAACCCAGGTTATAACAGTATAACTTTGGAAGCTATTAAATTCATTTCTTAAAGAAAGAGCTGCTGAAAGGGAAACGGCTTGATCCAAGGTTTGAAAACAGTTGTAGGAAAAATTTTAGAGGAATGCTTTAATAAACGCAGGTAGGTTAAGGCTTCCCGTAGAATATCACAGTGCACTCTGTGCGTTCACATCTCTGAACTACCAAAACATGACGTCATAATGGAAAATGACGTCAAGTCACTGCAAACTTGAGGTGTTATGACGGGAAGAGTGTCACGAACTTTACACTTTATTTCAAACTACATGTAAAATGCTAGATAACTATTGCAAAATTCACGGGTCGTTAAAGGTTTTTTAAGCCTTTTTTTTTAAGCCTTTAAGACTTTTCAGAGTCCAACAGGCAAAACTCTGTCAAAATTTGCTCGATCTTACTTTACCTAGATATTCTTATGATAAATCGGTATCCAAATTTCATTTCAGAATGTGCAACCTCTCCAAAGAAAATAAAGGGAAACTGCAAATATTTGGATTTTTTAAGTCCAATGGACAAAACTCTGTCAAAATATGCTCGATCGTACTTGACCTAAATATTCTTATGATAAATCAGTATACTAAATTTCATTTCAGTATGTGCAACCTCTGCAAAGAAAATGAACGAAAACTGCAAATAATTGGAATTTTTTATAGTGTAAGGGGCATAACTCTGTCAAAAGTTGCTCGATCGTACCCAAAATAGAATTTGAACTAGATATTCTTATAATAGATTTGTATACCAAAGTTCATTTCAGTATGTGCAACCTCTGCAAAGAAAATGAACGGAAACTTGGTGGAACGACAGACCGATCTACCGACAGCAGCAAAGCAATATGCCCTCCCTTCTTCGAAGGGGGGCATAAAAACGTAGCATCTGTTCCTTCGCCATGCGCTTGGCACGTTGAAGTAAAAGACGCGGGCCCCTGTATATCATACATATGAACCCAAATGCATTAACATACGTTCCACCACTTCAACAGACATAATCTCAATTGACTGATGTAACACTTTTTCTGCTTAGGAAAGACTTGCTTTCTCAAGACTTACTAACTTTAATGACATTACAATCATACTGTGCAACTTATTGGCCAAACTCACCAACTTTCTCAAACTAGGATATAAAGATGACAAGAAACTGATATCGTTATGGAGTAAAAGTTCCAAATAGGGGATCCAAAATATTCATGCATGTTCTGACCTCGATTCTATAGTGGGAATAAGAGTGATTTTGCAGTGACGTTGTGCATGTCTTTAGGTCACCTGAGTCACTCAGGTGACCTATTGCTATCTGTTTTCGTCCGTCGTCGTGCGTCGTGTGTTAACATTTGAATATTTTCAGCTTCTTCTCTGAAACCGCTGAACCAATTTCAGCCAATTTTAGCATATGGCATCTATGTGTGAAGGGGAACAAATTTGTGAATTCCATGGTCCCTGCCCCCCCCCCCCCTGGGGCCTGAGGGGTGGGGCTAAAACCACCAAAATTAATGCAATCTTTAAAAATCTGCTTCTTTACTCCTGGACATCAAGCAGTCAAACTGTTGGCATCATTGTAATTAGCATTAATCCCTCTACCAAAATTGTGAAATTCATGGCCCCAGGGTCAAGGGTTCTGGTGCTAGGGTGGGGCTGTATAGATCATATAGTGAAAGTGCATTATTTCTTTAAAAATCTTCTTCTCTACTCCTGGAGATTCAGCTTTGGATACCTGTCACTTAACCATATTTCCCATGCATATTCACAAGAATGGGAGGTTCTTTTCTGTATTTAGATGCTGTTAATTAAGTAAAAATAGGTTAAATTCTGAATCAGAACGATTTCCAGGCAAAATGGCAAGAGCTTAGCTTCACCTCCTATTTTATGGTCATCACTGATCTGCAAGATCTCCTTCTCTACATTTAGAGTCCCTGTAGTTTAATTACTGATAACCTCTGTGTGGCTAGTGAAGGATTCCCCAAGTGGTCACAGTGATTTATTGTGTCTTTCATGAGCAGGCAGTAACAGATCAAATTAGAAGCTTCAATAACGGAACATTCACATGTGGTAGTGTTTATGTTTCATTAATGTTAAATAATTAGAAAAACCATTTCATAATTACCAAGAATTTTACATGCATTATAAAGTAGTGATTAACGTCTTTTCTTAGCCAAAAATCTCAAATTTGTTGAAAATCTTGAAAAAAGCCTTTGGTTTATCCTTAAGGGAGCCGACTGGGGTTTTATTGTGTGAAAACTACTATAGAGAAACTCTTTAATTTTATACCATATGTACCTTACATTGACTTCGGTATACATGCCAAGTTTAGTGAAAATCTACCGTCTGGTTATTTTTTAGGGACCATCTCAAAATACAGGTACATTTACTATAAGATTATATAGGAAAATACCATTTTTTTCGCACTTCGAGCAAATTATACAAATGCTACTATAGACTTTTTGCTCAAATTATAGTATTTGATAGGTAATACTTTATTATACATTTTGTGCATGAAACACAAAATTCTACCGTCTGGTTTCCAGAGGGAGCATCTCAAAATGTCAAAATTCATGATATTTTCCTGTTTTTATGGAGTACAACAAAACATGACAGATACCACAGATTTACACAAAAATTAATAAAAATGATTGCTAGGTTCTCAATTTCCTATGTTTAAAATTGCAAGAGCATGTATTTTATACTTTTTATTTTATGGCATAATTAATGACCCCGCTTAAAGAACTTCGGTTATTCATAACGTCAAAAACACACTATTACGACGTGTGTATACCCATTATTTGAAAAATCGTTCAAAAAATCAGTTATTTAAAAACGTAATTAAATTTTTTAACCTTAGATTTCGTAAATTTGTTAATTTTTATAAATTATGTAAAAATAGTTGCTTTAAAAGAGTAAATACGCTTTGTTTTACTATGCTGCGCGAAGTATTGCGCAATGAAAACCCCAGTCGGCCCCCTTAATATCTGCAGACAGAATATTGGAGACTATCCTTTTTTCACAGCTTCGTTAATCTATTATCGTTAAAGGATGTTTATGTAATAGCTATAGGTTTTTGTGTTTATACGCTCACATTAGTTCTTCATGCACATGTACGTGACGTCGTTCATCAATATTATAATATGATTCCAGTTGCTGGGGAAGTTTCCTTCATTTCTAAAGCTAATAATCATTAACCTTCACTGTCTCTAGCACACGGGTGTTGCAAAAAAAAAAGATAAGCTGTAGCAAATATCTTCTTGCATGTCGCACATTCATAGAAGGATATGGCAGCCGCCATTTTTGTCACGCGTCTCAGCTCATTAATCCCACCCACCGTCAACACGAGAAGACACGAGAGGTAATCGGAAGGTCTTCCTAAGTCCTAAAACTGAGTCGTCGGTCTTCCGACTCAATCCAGCATAAGAAAAAAAAACACGCCCTAGTTTGTTCCAACAGTGGCACAAGCAAAGAGGTTCTTGTATTATAACTGAAAGGCACGCGGTAAATCTAGTCTTCCCGACTCCCGACGGTCCCGGATTTCTGGCGATTTCTTTTTTATCGATGCACAGAAAGTCTTTAAACTTTTCAGGCACATTTTCTAAGTTTAAATGAATTCATTAATACAGTCGCCCGCGTGGCGCAGTGGTTAGAGCGTCTGCTCTAGAGTCGCGAAGTAAGGAGTTGATCCTTACGTCGCGGGTTCCTATCCCACTGTGGGACGTGGAGACCGGTCATTCGGATGAGACCGTATAAACCGAGGTCCCGTGTCGCAGTAGGTGCTGGCACGAAAAAGATCCCTCACTGCTCAATAGCCGTAAGTGCTGAGTATAGGACAAAATTTGCAGCTCTCCACCGGCAAGTGTTGGCGCCTCCAAATGAGTGAAAAATTCTCGAGAGGGACGTTAAACAACACACGCCAAAAAATCCATTAATACGCAAAAACCTTAATAAATTTACGTATTTAATACTGGATCCGCAGTATCACCTGCCAAAAAGCGGTAAATCTAGTACTCTGTTACAAATGCGAAAAACGAAGACGGACATCAATGTTTTCGTAGAATCGCTATTAACTACAACAAACCAAAATACGGGACCGTCGGGAGGACTAGATTTACCACTTGCCTAACTAATGGTACATGTATTTAGATCCCACATTAACGTACACTGTATCATATTTAAAACAATTAATTGGAACGGGAGATACTGAAATAGTTTTCAATCTTTTTAAAATAAGAGGTTATCTTTCAAATTTGTTGATTGGTATTTCAACTCTGTGTAAATCGGAGTATTATACGTACGACTTAACATTTCATAGTTTTCCTACACGATTGTTAAGTCATACGTATTGTAATCCACTTTTTTTTTTCTATATTTCGAGTTCCAATTGCACATGTAATAATGTATATTATGATACAATTAGGATGATTTCTTTTTCAAAGTTGTTTTAGCTTGTACAGTTGGTTCCTTGCATAAACATTTTTAAATTTTATTCTGCCGATAAACCTTTCAAGTACAAGTTATAATTTTAATTCTCTCCGTACATAATATCGAAAGTTGAACTAAGAGATGTAAAATTCCGGATTTGTATATTTTATTTATTTTTCCTTATTGTGTATTAAAAATGGTTTCCTTTCCATTATCAAGAATCAAGAGATAGAAAGTTCTGGCATTTTTAAGGAGCCCCTCCCCCCATTTTCCTCGTAATCTGTCTGTATCTGTACGTCACAGAATCGTCTGGGAGGTACTAAAGACCTGATATAAGAAAGACCTGATATTGACCTGAATGAATTTTTTTAAATACATTTATCGAAGTACGCGTTGTATATGATTTTTCAAATCAAATTATTAATTATTAACCATTATGCGATATAAATACTTTTAACTAACAAAACATACTTTATTTTATGAAATATTCACTGAAATCTTTAATCTGATAATTTTTAATTGACCTGATAATTTTTAGTTGACGTGATTATTTTTAAATGACATGATAAATATACTAAATACCTGATATTATCAATGTCCTGATATTCTTGGATGACCTGTAAAGTGTCTGATGTGTAGCGCCGCACCGAGCGGTCTTACAACATCTTTCATGATTTCAGTTTTCATGAATGAATTTAATTAATCTTTGTTCCTCACATTTTGAAAATAGACACCGAATTTCTAGTCTACAGTTTATTTACACAACACATCGCAAATAGAAACATTCAAGAAAAATAATTCACAGTATAAAATCCAAGTAAACACAATCACATATACATGTAAATCCAAAACATAGGCGTAGTTAATAATCCAAGTGCTAGCAAGTAAGTAACTATGAAAATGAGAACTAACTACATATCTGTCGCGCTATATATACTAAATATCCGCTTCTGACGATCAGGAGCAGATTATAAGATCCTTACGATCAGGAGTGAATACACAGTTAATGGTCAGTATGGTGTCAGCAGGGGGTGAGATTAGAGGGGCGATTAATATACGGATAAAATTTATAGCCTAAGTGTAGATAATGTGTAAACAATTAATTAATGAAGAATGATATTAAGGAGGTTGGATCCTGCCATCAAAAGTAATGAGAATTTTTTATCAAGCATATTTTTAGAATTTATACACATAGCTTTATTAAAAATCAAAACAAAAAATGGGGGTCAATGCGCTTCTTTTAGCGCTACAGAGCATTAAGTTTGACCTTTTTGCACTGTAAATACGTCTTACACATAAATCATTTTTTTAAAGTTTCTCCTCCAATATTTTTTGTTCAAATAAATTAAGGGAACAAAAACAGTCTTATTTCATCTTAAATAGACACATTAAAATTTGTGACAACGAAGAAATTTTCAAATTACTCCGCATGTTCAATTATTTGACCTTTTTGCACTCAAACATTTTCATTTTTCTGACATTAAAAATTTAACAAGCAAAAAAATCATTTGAAAGTAATGACATTTTACTGAATTTAAGAAGAATGGTTAAAAGTGTCGTATATATTCAGAAAAGAAAATCAAAAATGGGGGTCTGTGATGTTAATTTTCAGATATTACTAAAAAAGTGCTAATTTTAAGCTTAAATTAGGGCTATTTTTTTCTTCATTTTCACAATATATTTGCTATATTTATCAAATATGATGATAGAATTCATGACAGTTTATTTAATAGATAATTTAGGACCAATATAAAACAGTCCACTGCACAAAATAACTATGTGTGCAGACTGCATGTAAAAATAGGAATCCAAACATAGCATACTTTAAATACTTCGAAAGAGAAAAAATGACCATTTTCTTCTAAAAAAAACCTTCCGCCACAAAATATAGTTCCTCACTTAATGCTTTTGGTATGGAATTTAATCATGGAGTTTTAACTGAATATAGTTAAATTGGCATTGTAGAATCCAAATTTATTGTAAGAATTAAAACATTATGCAGAATTTTTGAAATATAGGTTAAGATAAAAATCTGCTCAAAAGCTCAGGAGCGAACCTCGTTAAAGAAGATAACATATTTTAAACCGTTACAGATGTATTTTAATAAATTGTTATCATTGAAATAAGACTTATTTAATTATTATTTTCTTTAATTAAATATATACAGGAAATCGTGAATTGGACATGCTTTAATTTTTAAGGCCTTACCTGATAATTATACTAAAGACCTGATATTTTCAATGGCCTGATATTCTTGGATTAACTGTTGTTATTTTATAAAATTTTATATAAATGTGTTTAATTCAAAAAGCTTTTAGATAAAGACTTGCTGCAAATTTAGAAAATAACCCGATATCCTTAACGACCTGATATTTTTACTAAAGACCTGATATTAAAACATTGGATATTCTTGAATGACCTGGTGGTTTTCAATGACCTGATTATTTTGATAAGATTCTATAGAAATGTGTCTAATTCAAATATTTCTAAGATAAATATACTTGTCAGGCAGATGAGGCTGCTACATTTGTACATTTTTAGTTCTTATGTGGAGTGCACAGCCAATCGTCGTCATCTACACCAGCACATGTACGATGTCTCCAGACATTTCAAAGAAATCGAAAATTTCAACTTTTCTTTCTTTAATTAAAAATTGCATCACTTTATTGCATCTCTTTCTCAGATTCGAAAGATGTTGGTCCCACCGGAAATAAAAACGACAACTTCCGGTTATAAGAGAAAAACTACATAATTTGAGTATTTTTCTTTCCCATTTATATCCTTTGTAGATAAAGTATTTGAAATGAATTTTAAATATGTTATTTAGACTGCAAATATCTAGAGTAATGTCAAATATCTTTGTAAAATTTTACTTCCGGTCGCGTGTTTTCCTGTCCTCAAAATGAGAAGTTGTCTGAGCAAGATCTCGGAAACGGTGAGAGATTAAGACACCAAAGTTATATGAGCAACAGACCTTAAGATGTAGGCAAAACCATTTGGGTTCAGAGCGTCAGCCGTCACTTCCGGTCGTAACAGGAAGTGATCAAAGAAATCGAAAATTTCAACTTTTCTTTATTTAATTAAAAATTGCATCACTTTATTGCATCTCTTTCGCAGATTCGAAAGATGTTGGTCCCACCGGAAATAAAAACGACAACTTCCGGTTATAAGAGAAAAACTACATAATTTGAGTATTTTTCTTTCCCATTTATATCCTTTGTAGATAAAGTATTTGAAATGAATTTTAAATATGTTATTTAGACTGCAAATATCTAGAGTAATGTCAAATATCTTTGTAAAATTCACTTCCGGTCGCGTGTTTTCCTGTTTTCAAAATGAGAAATCTGAGCAAGATCTCGGAAACGGTGAGAGATTAAGACACCAAACTTATTTGAGCAACAGACCTTAAGATGAAGGCAAAACCATTTGGGTTAAGAGCGTCAGCCGTCACTTCCGGTCGTAACAGGAAGTGATCAAAGAAATCGAAAATTTCAACTTTTCTTTTTTTAATTTAAAAATGCATCACTTTATTGCATCTTTTTCTCAGATTCGAAAGATGTTGGTCCCACCGGAAATAAAAACGTCAACTTCCGGTTTTAGGAGATAAACTACGTTATTTTTATATTTAACACTCTCATAAATATTGCTTATCGATAAAGTACTTGAAATAATTTTATGTATGTTGTAGATACTGCAAATGTCTAGAGAAAAGTCAGAGATTTTTATAAAATTCACTTCCGGTCGCGTGTTTACCTGTCCTCAAAATTAGAATTTGTTCTAACAATATTGCTCGGCAACAATAAAGGACTGAAGTTTAAAACTTTCAGGACTGATAGTCAGTCATCAGTTTATTTGAATCGTGAGAAAATCTTGTATCGCCGTTACTTCCGATCGTGACGGGAAGTGATGAAAAAGGTGAATGGTTAATGGTTAGCACGTTGGATTTTCACGCTGACGACCAGGGTTAAATCTGCAGGATGTCTGAATTTCTTTTATCACTTTTTAAGCTTGAATTTTCGTTTTTATTTTCAGAATCGGACGGAAGACCTCTCATTGCTCGCAATGAGTTTCTAGTTATTATTATTATTATTCTTTTTTTCTACTTTCTTCTCCGGTACTTTTTTGTCCGGGAGTGTTCTCATAGAACCACTCATCGTATTGACATGAAACCTTTTTAGGGTTAATAGGCATGTTGTGTAGGTGTTCGGAACGAAGGTCATTTTGCGCGCACATGCATGCGCGCGTGCAATGAGTGAAATGACTGATATACTTGATGAAGCCGTAACTTTTATATTTCTTGATGAATTGCTTTGAAACTCAAAATATAAAGATATATTAGTAGTCTAGACAAGATAACATGGTCAAATTAGCGTGAACTCACGCGCATGCACGTGCGCTCTTCTCTGATTGGCTGATACAAAAATCTCAATAATTTCCTTGTTTTTTGACGAAATGCTTTGAAATTTAGAAATATAAGTATATATTATAAGGTGCTACAACATGTTATATAGGAAATTTCTTGAAAACACGCGCATGCAGGTGTGCTGCAATCTGATTGGTTGAAACTTTAAATGTCTATAACTCCCTTGGTGTTCAACAAAACAGGATGAAATTTACGACATGGATAGTCACATATAGCTCCTACATTATGATACTATCAAAATTGAATGCAAGGCCATGCATGTGCATATGCTGAATTCTGATTGGCTAATCCTTAAAGGGTTACATCTCTCTTATCTTTAATATTTAACACAAATGTATGTATTGTGAGACACTATAAGAAAATTAATGTGAAAAATGTAGAAAACATGTGCAAGCACATGCTCTGAAATTTGATTGGCTAATACCCATATGGCTATATCGGAGTAGTTTTCCAATGAAATACCCTTAAAAATAAAGTGTCCATCTATATTACAAAAGTATTGTCTAATTTATTGAAGCTTGTAGGGAATGGGGCATCATAAGGGATTGGGGAGCCGTTTGGGGAACATCTGTAACGGTTCCCGTTACAATTAGCACTAGTTCCAGCTGTTTTCCTCCTCATCCCACACTGGAGTTCTTCCCGTTTCTTGAAACCCATTAATATCCGGAAACTGGTGCTTTAGAATCTGTTGTACGGTATTCATAATGCCAGAGCAAAGTGGTGGTTCATTCTCTATTCTTTCTTTATGCTCCTTAGTGAGACTGCCAATCCACTTGCTAGGTTCTGTGTCTTCAACAGGCATTGGCAACGATATTTTCCTTTTCTTTGCTGGTAACTTTACATTTTCGTTCAAAGATGACGATGATGGTGCCTGCATTTTTCTCTTTTGATTTGGAAGATTGGAACATATTGTAGATGTTGATGGACTGCGTATCGTAGTTTCAGCCGATGAAAACGAATTTTCCATAACTTCTGCTGGCGAAGTGAAACGCAATTTCTTGTTGGATTTTTCTTTTTGTTTTGTTCCTGAACAGAGTCTCGTGCAGGTGTTACGGAGATGTCGATGTCATTTTTCCTCGGTTGCTTCCTGCCGGATTTTTTGTCGCTTCTTTTCAGACTCCTTTCAGATAGACTTCTCAGACTGACTTCCTTGTTGTTGTCTTCCACTGGTAATCCAACAAATGGATGGACACTGGCATGTCTCGAGATGAAGTGTAACACAATACATGTAATTCTTTTTCATTGTGACCCTTCACAATGTATGTGTTGCATTCTGGAACATGTGTCACGCGCTTTTTATCTAGAACAAACCTGGCCAAAGATTTTTGACTGATGTTTCTGTCTTTGGTCTTGGAGGGGTGTCTGTTTCGTCTACATCTGAATAAGACACGTCCTGGAAAGCTACGTCACTTACAACTTGTGGAGAAGAATCTGCAGGAACAGAGGAATCAGACGATTCCTTATCGACACTCGGATAACAAAGTTGGGTGTTGTCGGTGCATTAATCAGTCTCACCCATCACTTGTGTCATCATTTTTCTTGTGATTTTACTGGTCGCACCACATCTCATATAACCGATTTCACATACTTGATGATTTATGATGGTTCTACTACTTAGGTAGGAACTGCGATTTCATCTTTGCCTAACCTCGCTTCCTTGTACTTTGTATTTAGTTTGTAATTTCCAATGCCTGCTCGTCCACTCTGAATTTCCAGAAAATAACAATTCTGCAAGTGGTATAGACTTAACAGCATACAGTCGACTGGAAGTTCTTGCCAACCGGCCATGCGGTTCAGTACAGCATTTATACTCTCCGAAGGATTATTTGTTATCCCGGAGTAGGGGTTGTACAGGCCAGGAAATTGTTCAATTAACGAACGAACTGAGTGCTTTATCATTTCTCCTTTTATGTGTTTATCAAAATATGACTTGACACTGACTGACCATTTTGCAGTTACTGTATCGTATGTTGCATTGAACTCTAAAGATTCGCTTTGCGCCATCTGTCGCCAGTCGGAGCGCTCGCTTCGTGATCGGGAGGTCGTGAGTTCGAATCTCGGCCGCGACTGACCTAAGTCGATAAAAAATTTGTAGCAACTGTTCCTTCGCCATGCGCTCGGCACTTTGAAGTGAAAGTTGCGGGTCCTTCGGATGAGACCTAAAAAATCGAGACCCGTGTCACGGCAGGCGTTGGCACGATAAAGATCCCTCACTGCTCAATGGCCCTGAGTGCCGAGTAAAGGTCAAAATTTGAAGCCCTTCACCGATATATGGTGACGTCTCTATATGTGAAAAATTCTCGAATGGGACGTAAAACAACATATAATCAATCAATCAATCGCCAGTCGGAAAGATAAACGGATTTTTCCGACTGTTCGGCTCCCAGTTTTCTTATTTCCTCTTTGAGTCGCGCTTCAGATGGTTCCAGCAGTGGAGTACTTACATTTCTGGAAAAAAACTTCGACACTGCTTTAGAAAGCGCAGGCTCTCTGTCAGTTATGTTAGGAATCTTTTTTTGACTTCAGAAGAGGATTTCTCTCAGACAGAAATTCAAATAATCTGTTATGACATTTTTGAAGCTTCCTGTCGTGTATTAAGAAAGCCAGAGGTATCCAAGGTGTTCCCTCAAAGAGCACATGCCTGAAAATCAACGAGAAAACATAAAAATCACCCAGATCGAATGTGATGTCGTAAACAAGACATACTGGAGTGCTAGCGTCGCTCTGTATTATTTCTACGAATGTATTTACGATGTCAGACAAGGTAAATATGGTCAGCAAATCAGGGTACACAGTTATCTCATGTACAAAACCTTCCAGATGGTATGCAAGTTGTATTAAATTATATATCACCTTTTCCTAGTTTCTGTTTTTTCTTTTGAGACTGCCTGATGATTTTCAATTTGCTTTAAATTTCTTGGATTAAGAACACCTTGGTGTTCTCCGGAAACGTTAGGCTTTGTTGAAAGTTTTCGGTAGACTGTCATGGGCTTGTCCTGCGCGTTTTTAATCTGATTGAGAACAGATTTAGCACAACGAACATGCTCTACAGCATCATCTCCTTTGGCATTACCATGCGGTTGAGAAACATAAAGCTTTTCGTCACCAGCATGTCACCAGAATGCAACCAGGACACTCGTCAATGTAAAAGGCAGATCTAGTGAATTTGTTCGAAGTGTTGGGTCTTGATCTGACTTTACCTGGCTTGTTGCCGGGAAAACGTTTGTGTATCTTCCGAATCCTCTTGGACTTTAATGTGACCGGGGGGGGGGGGGGGGCGCTTTTAGTTTTTATAATGATTTCTTCACAAAAAAATTATAAATGTCGAGTTTACACATTTGTTAATTCGGCGAAAATAATGTAAAAGAAAGAAAAAGAAAAGAAAAAAAAATGAAAAAAAATTTCCCAACAAGATTCGATCGCACGACCTTTATGTTGGAAGCCGAATGCTTTACCCACTGAGCTATCAGTGCTGCTGAATTACTTGTGAAATATAAAACCTTTATTTTTAATAAAACTTGTTTGGACTGGTCCTTTTACTAATGTTTATATTTATTAATCAAAATATGCATAATTATATTCAAACATATTTTTTAAAAAGATACTTTTTTACGTTTTATATTTTTTAATATTTCTTAACCGTGGAGCGGAGCTCGGTTTGATGATGTGAAACGACTTTTTGAGTTTTAGTTACTGAATTCCTCGTTCTGTTATTCGCAGATTTATAAGCATGATAAGATTGAAATTCAACAGATATAACAAAATTTTATTATTTTAAAGGAATAAATCGTCGAAAGAGAACGATGGAAAAAAAAAATAGATTGTAGTTCTTATAAATATGCTGCGGATATTTACGATTTTAATTGACAATCTTTGCGTAACATTTTAGTTATAAAATGTTTTTTTAGCATAATATCTTCAGTTTTAATTCTTTTTTTATATCATTATAGGTATCAAAATTGTCTTTTTGTCTACAATCATGTTTCAATTTGTTATATGCTTGCGTTAGATTTTAAAGTTTTGTAAAAATGATTGATCATCAAAATCTGTCACTGTACGTTGTGTATAGTTTCCTGTTAGCTGACCAGGGACTGGTGGGGACACCTAGTGTCTATTGTCTAGCCAGTGGATAAACTGTACACTGTTTACTTTACCCCGCTTCCCAATGTGTATAAATCTGGTGGGATGCCATATTTAATCTGATCGACTGTTCTGATGAAAAATGATTTTGAAAGAACAATCATTGAAGACCGACTATATTTTGATAAATTCTTACTTCTGCATTATTTGAAATAGATTTTTACTTCTGCATTATTTTAAAAGAAAGAAAAAATAATGGCACTTTACTACGAATTAATTCAAATTATTCATGATGGAATTCAATGATTGGCAATATAATATATACCTTTATATTAATTTTCATATCTTAAACATTTCTCTCTTCCCAAAGAAAAAGTAAGAGAGTTAGAGACATATCTTTTTTTCCAGAAGAAAATGACTCTAATTACAACATTTCCTATGAATTCGGCAGCGGAACGTGGCTCTCCACACACGAAAGAAAAATAGGTGATTTAAAAAAAAAATAATATAATGTGTTTATTGATAAAAATAATTTTAAAAGTATTTAAACAAACTGATTTGAGGTAGCGAAAATTTTAAGGCATTTTGGTGAAGCTGTTCTGAATTCCCGAGTTTATACGCATTGACAAAAATGTTAGAATTATGAATTGAATATGAATTTGTGTAAATAATATTGAAACAACTTTACACTTGCATATCTAACAAGTTAGCTTAGTCAGTTTAAAGACTTGATAAAGAATGCGTTGAGGTGGTTTAATGAAGGTTGGACATTAAGCCACCATTAAGCTGCAGATTAAATGTGGCTTAATGGTAGCTTAATGAAGTTTGGACATTAAGCACCTAGAAGCTGCAGCTTAATAGTGGCTTAGTGGTTGCTTAAAGGAACTAACTTCTATAAGCCACCAATAAGAGATTGCTTAGAGATGGTCTTTCGTCCTGTGTGTCCAAGAATTCTCGATAAACCATACTTGTACTTTTTCTCGGTTTAAAGTCAGACCCTTCTCTATCAGTCTATGGAGCACCTTTGCTACTTTTTCATCATGATCCGCTTGGTCAGTACCATAAACAACAATGTCCTCTGACAGATTACGTACTCCGTCCAGACCCTGAGTCACTTGATCTATAATTCGCTGATATATTTCAGATGCAAATAATATACCGAACATCAGGTGTTATACCGGTATATACCTTTGTGTGTTGTGTCCTTTGACTCTTCATCGATTGATATTTGATGATAGTCCCAGCGTAGATCGAGTTTGGAAAATACACTACTTCCAGTCATATCTTCTAACATCTCGTCAACTGTTGGTGTCGTCTCACAGCTGTATTTGCGCGGCGCATATCGACACAAATTCTAATGTCGCCATTTTTCTTTGGGACGACAACCAAAGATGAAACCAATGCTGAAGGTTTGTTGACCTTTTCAATGATGTCCATTTCTTCCATTTCGATCAGCTTCTTACGATCTTTTTTCCGGACATTGAACGGCAGTCGTCTCAGAGGCTGCGCAATCTGTGTGACGGTATCGTCAACGTGTAAATCCAACTGAAAATCCGTCAATTTTCCAACGCCGTCTTAAAACAAAATTCCGCTTAAAACAGAATAAACACTCGGATCCTCCATCCTAGGCGCAAAACTCCTATTGCAATTGCAGTTTCCTTACCAAGTAGTGAGATATTATCACCGTTTACGACAACAAAATCAGGCTCCATTTTGTGTTTCCCATACTTTAACAAAGCACGGAATGACCACTCAATCTTCAACGGCTTATCTGACCCATAAGCGTATTAATTTCTCGAATACTTTGACAAAACAGTGTTTTTGTTTCTGTCGAGAACTGTGTTCGATACCCTTCGGCTGACCACGGTACAGCTCACGCCGGAGTCAATTAGCATTGGCACCGATGCTCCGCCTACACTCACATTTATCGTTTCACTATAATATCATTCCTGTTTATTGTAAACACATAGTCATCATCTGACGATGAACTGTCATCAACCAAACGCACATGTTTTGCACTTTTATTTTTATTTTGTTTTACGATTTCAGACTTGCACGTTTTGGCGAAGTGTCCGACTTTTCCACATTTGTTGCATGTTTCATCTTTGTTTTTTGTGCATTCCTTTGCAATGTGCCCTTTACGGCCACAGTGGAAACAAGTTACAGTATCCTTTGACTCCGTTCTATATTTGAGTTTACTAATTTTCTTACTAAAAGGTCTCACTGCGTTAATTCCTGGTGATGAAGCTGTGTCGCTTTTAAATTTGTCGGCTTGTTCATCAACGATTTCAGGCGCGCGTGCGATGTCCAATAGGTTTTTAAGCGTAAGTTCTTTTTCTTTTAACAGATGTTTCTTTAGTTTTGATGACTTGCTCTTCTCCAGTACCTGATCCCTGATGCTGTCGTCCGTATTTTCAAATTCACAGGTCAACGCTAACTTGCGAAATCTTGTTACAAATCCGTCGATTTTCTCCGTCTCTCCTTGAGCTGTAGTTCGGAAAACATGTCTTTCAAAAGCCACATTCCTTTTAGGTTGGAAATACTCATCAATTTTTTTTTCCTTGCTCCGTCAAGGTCGTCTCCGGTGTTTTCAAGTGTACTGAATATTTCCAGAACATCTGCTCCTACGGAATGTAAAAATAACGCACGTTTTTGTTCCTTTTCAGTAATTCCGGAGGCTGTCATGTCTTTTTCCATTTGTCCCATCTTTGTGACACACTTGTCTGGTCACCGTGAATGTCAAATGGTCCAAATGGAGGTTGCTGAAACGCTTTGGCCATCTCTGTACGTTTCCTTTTCTTCCTCGTAGGTACTAACATAACGACACGAAATCATAATTCGTAATCCTCGTCGCCAATGTAATGTCATGTCCCTAATACAATAGGTAACAGTGTATTATGATACAATGCGTGATCTGAGCACAGGAATAAAGAAACACGTCTGTTCAGTTCTAACTTTTAATCTACAACCACATAACTAAATACATTGTATATAAGCCAAATGTCTGCCGAGTAATTTTAACGAATAAACCAAAATTTCAAATGTCGGTGGAACTGTCAGAATCAATTGAGCTTGGAGGTTTATTATACAACAAATAAAGAGTGAGGGTTAGACTCATAGCGTGGGAATCAAGATGTAAAAAATCTGAATGAAATATAAGGACATTATATCGCTAAGTAAATCTTTTTATAGTAATTATAGGTGTATTCCATTTAAACCTGGTAGTAGGAGAAATACTGGGAAAGGGCCCTATGCCCCTATCTTGTGCAAATTTTACAAATATAGCAGTCGCCCGCGTGGCGCAGTGGTTAGAGCGTCTGCTCTAGAGTCGCGAAGTAAGGAGTTGATCCTTACGTCGCGGGTTCGAATCCCACTGTGGGACGTGGAGACCGGTTCTTCAGATGAGACCGTATAAACCGAGGTCCCTTGTCGCAGTAAGTGCTGGCACGAAAAAGATCTCTCACTGCTCAATGGCCGTTAGTGCCGAGTCTAGGACAAAATTTGCAGCTCTCCACTGGCAAGAGGTGCATCTCCATATGAGTGAAAAATTCTCCAGAGGGACTTAAAGCAACATATTAACAAAAACCAATATAGCATTGTCAGATAGCTTAATATTTCTCTATTAATAGAATGTTTCGTAAAGATTAAGAAAAATAACTATCTTCTAGACTCTTGACATGATTTATCATATATTTATATTATGTGAAAAAGGTAAATATTTTCTGATAAAAAGGTAAATACATTTTCTGGAATATATTAGTAAGAGGAGTGCTAAACTTTCTCAGCAAGGAGCGACATATTTGCGATACTTCATTACACAAGATGTACAATTGACTTTCTCAAAATATTATAGATTAACGAATATGCAAAACATGCCACTGTTTGGTCATTTATAAGTTAGCCCACGGGCTGACTAGTTACGTTGGGATAAAACTTACGGGACTGAAGCCCATTTCAT
>NW_026889782.1:30982500-31085000 GCF_033153115.1 Saccostrea echinata | reverse complement strand
AATATGTAAATACTTTATTTCTTTTTTATCTAATCATAAATAATTCATCGTTATTACTTATATAATTTAAAAACTGTACAATAAATAATTGATAATGAAACTAAATATTTCATAATCACTCTTGTATAGAGGTATATATATAAAAATTCTCTATAGTTATTCTTAAATGACATCCCTAA
Source organism: Saccostrea echinata (assembly GCF_033153115.1). Classification (NCBI taxonomy): domain Eukaryota; kingdom Metazoa; phylum Mollusca; class Bivalvia; order Ostreida; family Ostreidae; genus Saccostrea; species Saccostrea echinata. The sequence goes on along the minus strand of NW_026889782.1, from coordinate 31,084,821 downwards.
TTATAATATAATGTGGTTATATTATTTTTTATTGATATTATAAATATAAGATACAATTAAACAAACTACAATGTTACTTACCAGTTAGAGAGTGTCCACCTACCACTCTGTATATGTTTACTGTGTCGTCGTCTGACCCTACCCACAGTAGGCATGTTCTATCATCATAACTCAGGCCCCATGGTGAGTCTATCCCGTGTGGTGGCGTCTTTAATTGTGACAGGAAGTTACCATTAGACTCAATCATCTGTACTGTTTGGGTTTTAAAATCACACACCAGGATGTGTGACAGCACGTCTGTACAGATCCCACGTGGTAATAGTCGTGATCCCGATGGGCGTCCTGTGTAGAAGCGATGTCTTCCTCCCCAATCTGTCACCACTACAGCATCACTGTGAAAGTCAGACACAATAACATCTCCATTACTGCTCTCTGTGATGTATATAGGCCATCTATACAGTTCTTCACCTGTGTGGCGGTCATGCTGTATGGTCTGGATGTGTTGTCCTGTGGAGTTATACCGCACTAACTTCCCTTTATACCACACTAACTTGCTTGTATCTGTATTAGTATTCCTCATCCCGACCAGCAGGTCTCCAGAGGAGGGGGAGCTGTAGACACACACTGGTTCCCATGGTGCTGTGTTGTACTTTATTAATGTACACTTTACTTTGTTATCTATAGACAGTTTGTTGATGTTAAACTCACTGTCTATATAAATTAAATCACCGTCACCTGTCACTGTGTGTACTCCATAACCACTACCTATACCTGTCAGATGATGTAGTTTATCACCTGCTGTGTTTGTCAAGATGAGATTGTTACCATAACTGATCCAGACCCGGTCTGATGATACATGGGAAATGTGACTACAATACCTAACACCTGTCACTGTAACAGATTTCTGTAACACAAATCTATACATCATTTACAGCAGACATTTATTTCGTCTTTATCCTATGGTTTAACTCCATAACAGAATCCCGTGTTGATTTCCTAAGTCAGGGAGATTACTCTGTAAATTACAACATTGTACTAGAATTATCTACATCAGTAATAGGTCTCTTTTTACACAGAATTAAATGTTTTAGATCAACATTTTGTTTCTTTATACACTTCATATAATTAAATTTAGAACAATAACTTGTCTCTGTTTACAATTAATAAACATTGATAAAATTAACACAAATATAAAACAACCTTTACACTGGGTGCTGAACTCTTTCAATGTCTCTATAAGGAGCAGGGTCCAAGTACTCAAGATGAAATTTACATCTAAAATAAAATATTGATAGAATAAAACATACAATGTATTAATGTTAAAAATTCTGAAGATTTTAATTCTTACAGATTATCATTTAAAATCATGTCTACCATTTCAAGTCAAATGTATCAACTACATGTATAAAAAAAATATAATCACACCGCTTTCTTTCATATACATGTATATTAATTCATAGGTTATAAAGTTGTGGAAAATTAAATGTAGACTTTTTTTATGGAATGCCACACTCTTTAGATAGGTACATTGTATGGCGGTTACAGAGTGTGTTGACACAGTTATATAGCGTAACAGAGAAATACTTTTGTACCATATTAATTTCTTGTATCTGGTAAAAACTGGATGACTTCTGTTCATCTTGTTTCTGTGTCCTGGGGAAAGAAAATAAGAACATTACATGTATTACTAATCATTCTTAAATATAATTATATATATATATATATTTCATTTCCTTTATTTTATTTGATAATGACAAAATTCTGTCTTCATTTTGAAATTACAAAATTCAAATGACAGCTTTAATCTTCAATGTTTTAACCATTTTTTTTTTTACAAAGCAAGTCCAAGATGTCAACATTTTTCAAATGTGCAACACTGCATCTACAAATGTAATGTATACATGTATTTTGTCTAGTATATTTTTTTATTATTGCTTACAAAAACCTGTAACAAAGTTGATTTCTTCATCCTCTTAATGATTAACTGTAACTGCACACCACATCCTGAGAAATCTGTCAAAATAAAATCAGAACATTAACATATATATATATAGATAGATAGATAGATAGATAGATAGATAGATAGATAGATAGATAGATAGATAGATAGATATGTAAAACTCTGGTGTACAGGTAGAGATAATGCTATATATATATATATATATATATATATATATATATATATATATATATATATATATATATATATATATATATATATATATATATATATATATATACAATGTACTTGTAAAACTCTGGTGTACAGGTAGAGATAATGCTATATATATGTATACAATGTACTTGTAAAACTCTGGTGTACAGGTAGAGATAATGCATTTATGCCTAATCTGTGGGGTTGATAAACAAGTATCTTAATGATTACAATTTCAACAATAAAATGCTTCTTTCTTTGTTGATTCACTTATTGATATAGATAATACAGGAATTGATATAGATAATACAGGAATTGATATAGATAATACAGGAATTGTTAAATATAATTGATATAGATAATACAAGAATTGATATAGATAATACAGGAATTGATATACATAATACAGGAATTGTTAAAGATAATTGATATAGATAATACAGGAATTGATATAGATAATACAGGAATTGATATAGATAATAAAGGAATTGTTAAAGATAACTGATATAGACAATAAAGGAATTGATAAAGATAATACAGGAGTTGATATAGATAATACAGGAATGGTTCATGTTGATATAGATAATACAGGAATTGATATAAACAATACAGGAATTGATATAGACAATACAGGAATTGATATAGATAATACAGGAATTGATATAGCTAATACAGAAATTGATATAGATAATACAGGAATTGATATAGATAATACAAGAAATGATATATATAATACAGGAATTGATTATGTTGATATAGATAATACAGGAATTGATATAGATAATACAGGAATTGATATACATAATACAGGAATTGTTAAAGATAATTGATATAGATAATACAGGAATTGATATAGATAATACAGGAATTGTTAAAGATAATTGATATAGATAATACAGGAATTGATATAGATAATACAGAAATTGATATAGATAATACAGGAATTATGAAAGATAATTGATATAGATAATACAGGAATTGATAAAGATAATACAGGAATTGATAAAGATAATACAGGAATTGATCATGTTGATATAGATAATTCAAGAATTGATATGGATAATACAGGAATTGATATAGATAATACAAGAATTGATCATCTTGATATAGATAATACAGGAATTGACATCATAATGCAGGAATTGATATGGAAAATGATGGAATTATATGCACTACTTGATGCTGTTTGGATATTAATAATATATAAATTGTGCCTAGGCAGTTCATTAGGAAAAACAAGAGGCCCATGGGTCACAATGCTCACCTGAGTAACTTTGGCCTTGCTGTTTTTCACCTGATCCCCCCCCCCAATAGTACTTATTTATTTTTGCCCTGTCCTACCCCCATAGGTCATGATTTGAACAATAAGAATCTACACTAACCCAGAATGCTTCCACAGTAGTTTCAGCTTTTCTGGCCCAGTGGTTCTTGAGAAGAAGATTTTTAACATTTTTACTACATATTTCAATGTAAAACTTGGATTCCCTATTGTGGCCCCGCCCTACCCCCGGTGGTCATGATTTGAACAATTTAGAATCTACACTACCCCAGAATGCTTCCCCCCTTCCACAATAGTTTCAGCTTTTCTGGCCCAGTGGTTCTTGAGAAGAAGATTTTAAAGATTTTTACTATATATTTCAATGTAAAAATTGGATTCCCTATTGTGGCCCCGCCCTGCCCCCAGGGGTCTTGATTTGAACAATTTAGAATCTACACTACCCCAGAATGCTTCCACAGAAGTTTCAGCTTTTCTGGCCCAGTGGTTCTTGAGTAGAAGATTTTTAAAATTTTTACTACATATTTCAATGTAAAACTTGGATTCCCTATTGTGGCCCCGCCGTACCCCCGGTGGTCATGATTTTGAACAATTTAGAATCTACACTACCCCATAATGCTTCCCCCCTTCCACAATAGTTTCAGCTTTTCTGGCCCAGTGGTTCTTGAGAAGAAGATTTTAAAGATTTTTACTATATATTTCAATGTAAAAATTGGATTCCCTATTGTGGCCCCGCCCTGCCCCCAGGGGTCTTGATTTGAACAATTTAGAATCTACACTACCCCAGAATGCTTCCACAGTAGTTTCAGCTTTTCTGGCCCAGTGGTTCTTGAGAAGAAGATTTTTAAAATTTTTACTACATATTTCAATGTAAAACTTGGATTCCCTATTGTGGCCCCGCCATACCCCCGGTGGTCATGATTTGAACAATTTAGAATCTACACTACCCCAGAATGCTTCCACAATAGTTTCAGCTTTTCTGGCCCAGTGGTTCTTCAGAAGAAGATTTTTCAAGATTTTACTACATATTTCAATGTAAAAATTGGATTCTCTATTGTGGCCCTGCCCTCCCCCCCCGAGGTCATGATTTGAACAATTTAGAATCTACACTACCCCAGAATGCTTCCACATAAGTTTCAGCTTTTCTGGCCCAGTGGTTCTTCAGAAGAAGATTTTTTAATGAACCCACTCAATTTTTGTATTTTCTTGATTATCTCCCCTTTGAAGGGGACTTGGCCCTTCAATTTAACAATTTAAACTTCCCTTTACCCAAGGATGTAACAAGTTTGGTTAAAATTGGCCCAGTGGTTCTTGAGAAGAAGTTGAAAATGTGAAAAGTTACAGACGGACGGACAGCTAGACAGACAGACAGACGGACACCAAAAAAAGTGATCAGAAAAGCTCACTTGAGCCTTCGGCTCAGGTGAGCTAAAAATGAAATTAAGAAACTCCAAGCTTGGTGGTTTACATATTCTTACAATTTATATTGAATTAGTCCTAGTACCAGGGTATACATATATTTATATTTTTTTTTTATAAATAATTATGTGTTAAATTATACTCTTAAAAATAATATTTGATGAAGTTTTAGCTTTGAGGTTTACTACCATATGTACTCTTAAAAAATGTTAAATAACTAGCCTTGCATCGGGTCTACGTACTTGTAATTGTTTGTGCTGTGTATATTGGCCTGGATAGCTCAATAGTTCAGTTGGTAGAGCATCTGACTACTTAGACTTGTGATACAGGGGTCCTGGGTTTATTTCTCGGCCCATCAATACATTTTCTCCTTTCCTGTTACATGTACACACATGAAATAATGTTTAAAAAGTCCTAGCCCCAGAGTCTATACATACTCTTAAGATGATATTATATAAAGTCCTAGCCCTGGAGTCTACATACTCTTAAAAATGATATGAAAAGACAAACTTTGACTCTGAGAAGCCCCCCCCCCCCTCCCTTTTCATCAGGAAATAAAGATCACCTACTCCATTGAATTGCCAGTTTGGCATGACATACTAAGAAATGTAACACTGCACTGTGTTCCTGAAGAAAAAAAAAAGATTTCCTTTCTTAATTTGTTTGCAGTCCAGATTTAAACTTGTTCAAATCATGACCCTCTGGGTAAGAAAGGGATAAAATAAGGGATTAAAGTTTTACATAAGAATTAATAGATAAAAAATATATAGTAACTGTTACACATAATTATTTAAAATTTCCTCAACACCAGCAGGGACATAATAAAGGGTTGTTATCCAAGGATCCTCAGGTAGTGTAAATTCAAGCAGATTATAGAAACCAAGACCCTGTGGGTAGGGTGTGGCCACATAAGGGGGTTTTAGTTTTACATTGTAATACAATGTACTGGAATTAAGAAAAAAATCATCTTCTCCAGAACAACAAAGACATGATTTATACTAGGCAAGCAGAAGCAAGTTTGTTCAAATCATGACTGCTAGAGGAGAAGAGGAGGGATTTAGCCACTATAAACATGGTAAAGGATATTCAAAGTTTTACACAGAGAATAATACATGGCAAAATCTGTATCACACCCCATATCAACCCGAGACTCCAATATCAGCCCGAGGGTGTGATACAGATTTTGTCATGTATTGTTTTTATTATATATTTGAAAATAGAGTTCTGAAAATCTTATATAAACTTGTAAATTAATTACCATTTTTTAAATAATCGAATGTGTTCTGTTTTTGTTGAATTTCTGTATCTCATTTTTTTCCCAAAGGCAATGCATTCAGCGATAAGAAATGAAATAACTATAAATTAAACAAATAATATTTTGAATAGCATAAGATATCTGATGAAGTAAAATTACAATTTAAATAAACTTCATTAACAAATAGAAAAAGATCCGAGGTACTCCGAATGAAAAATACAGAGATGTTCCGGAAAGGTGTAATAAAGGATGTGATAAAGGGTGAAATAAAGGGTGCTGATACAGGGTGTGGAATACAGGGCGCGTGCCTGTGTTCATATCAGGGATGCAAAAATCCTGTATTATATAACAAATATATAATAAAATGAAATATATGGAGATAACGAACAGTATTCGAGCTCAAAAGTCCATTAAACATTACAAAATAGGAGCAGAGAAAACACGGACCTCCAAAGCATCAGAGGTGGGATCAGGTGCCATGATGGAGTGAGCATCCCCTGGCAACTGGTGACACCCGCCGTGTGCTCCGAATATAGAGGAAGACATCTTTGACTGATTGTATTAAAATTCAAGCATGCTCAAGATTTGTTTCAGTTATAAAAATTTTACATAGGAATATGTGAGAAAAATTCTTTAGTTTGTTTTTTTTAGCTCACCTGAGCTGAAAGCTCAAGTGAGCTTTTCTGATCACCTGTTGTCCATCATCCATCCATCTGTCCGTCTGTCAGTCTGACCGTCCGTCTGTTTGTCCGTCTGTAAACTTTTATCATTGTCAACTTCTTCTCAATAACCACTCAGCCAATTTCAACCAAACTTGCCACAAAGTATCCTTGGGTGAAGGGGATTCAAATTTGTTTAAAAGGAGGTCCACGTCCTCTTCCAAGGGAGATAATAAAGAATTAGTGAAAAATTAATAGCATCTTTAAAAAATCTTCAAGGACCACAGGGAAAGGAAAGATGAAAACTCATGTGGAAGCATCCTCAGGTAGTGTAGATTAAAGTTTGTTCAAATCATGACCCCCGGGGGGTAGGGCAGGGTCACAATGGGTGATCAGAGTTTTACATAGAAAAACATAGGAAAACCTTTGAAAATCTTCATCTCAAGAACAGGAAGGCCAAGATGATTCATATTTATATGAAAGCATCCTAGTAAGGTAGTGTAGATTCAAGTTTGTTCAAATCATGATCCCCCTGGGGGTAGGGCGGGGCCACAATGGATGCTCAAAGTTACAATTTACAATTACAATTTACAGTACTACTAAAAAACATATTCTTTGGTTATCTATGTGTTTCATTTAAGATTTATTTCATCTTATTAGTAAACTGTATTGAAAATTTAAACATTTGTACAAAAATGAAAGTAGAAATGGCAGCGTATATAATGTAGATAAAAAAAAAACTAAACACCATTCAAAAAAGTTTCTCAGATAATACCACTAAATAAATAATGTATTTAACATAATACATTGTTATTTTATTTTGTTTCTTTTTTATATATTATTGTTTGCCTTAATTATGAAAATATAAATACAGCAATAGGTCGCCAATCCATAACGCACATGATGCAACTGACTCAGTCTATTTAACGTCTTGGAAAACACCTAATAAAAATAAATGCCCTTGTTGATAAAAAGTTTCGGTCAGACAAAAATTCATTTGGCATGTTTGGTTCTGTGAAATGCATCAGACTGTGGGTCCGAATGTCTGATGTTAAAATATTTTTTTTCGTGAACACTGCTCAAGTACAACAAAGCAATTTGTTATATTGACATGGAAGCATCATCAGTTTAAAATTCAAGCCAATCCCCCCCCCCCCTTTCCCGGTAATGTTTTCAATACTGAACTGATTTGTGCTTTTGCCTAGCCAATGTGCTCAGGTGAGCGATGTAGCCCACGGGCCTCTTGTTAATATTATGTTTATCCCAGCGGAAGAATATATCTAATATTATTTTTAAGATTATATAAACCCCTTGGCTAGCATTAATTTAATATTTTGAAGAGATTGACATAGATCTGATCCCATGCCAGATCAATTTTTAGAGTACGCAGACACCAGGGTCATATGACTAAATATATTTACACTATTTTCTGTACAACAATTACTGATTATTAATTCATTTCTTTTTTAAGTTTTACAGAAAAAAAATCGTTATTTACTTTCTTCTTCGTGTGACTTGGTCTACTGTGAACAAAACAAAACACAGAAATATGTCTACCTGATATAACCTCACTTTGATTACCAACTACTCCATACGCGTAGCTCCCACAATAATGACTTTTTTTCTACAGTGAATCAATAGACTTACGCCGGTTTTCTTCTTTTTTTTCCTCGATCTAGCCTATTTTCTACGTCTTCCTGTTGACACATCTATCCAGAGTTGTCTTCCGCTACGCTCACCACATTTATCCAGACCACTATTAGCTTACATATAGACTTGTAATTGTATAGTAAAGACACGTGTGTAGTGGTTTAGATTTTTATTTCATAGCCATCGTTTCGTAAATAATATTTTACAAGTATTTGCTGATATTTCAGTTAGATTATTCTATTTATCATTTGTTTTCAGTTGTTACTTACGTAAAACCCCTTTATTATTTGTCGTTGAGTTGAGTTGAGTTGACATTGTTTTACTTCTTAAACAGGAAGTGTCATCCATGTTGGCAGTCTTTCCGTAGTACTTTTGATAGCTGTGTTCTGATTGGTTAACTTAGCTTTAGGATCTTTGATAGTCATTGGTTTTTATTTTGGGCCTTGCTAGGGTATTTAAACCCGTGTTCGAGCAGTTTACTTCACTTGGTTAGAGATAAGCCTCATGGCTCATTATCTCTGCCAACCTCAAGGTACACGGCATTATAGGTTTCATTTAGCACGTGCTGAGCGAGCACTTTATGATAGGTTAGGATGTAGGTTTTATAGAATAAAGTTATATGATAGGTTAGGATGTAGGTTATTTAAAGTAAATTAAGTTTCCCTTTCCAAGTCCTGCCTGGTCTAGGGATATGTAGATAACAGGTTTATTTTCTAGAACCACTATTTATTATTTATTTTTGGGTGTTGTTTATTTTCTGGGTCAGTTATTTTGAGAACCTAGAATTAGCATTGATATTTTCTAGGGATGGCAATTTGTAACCGGTTAACCAATTACTCGGTCGGAACGCTGGCAATCGATTAGAAAATCTGTAATCGGTTAATCGGGAAAAATAAAATATTTGTTAAATTGAACACATTTTTAAATTAAAAAAAAATAATAAAAGAAATCTCTGCACAAAGGATGATCCTTTAAGATTTAAAGGATCTAATTTGGACGTACATGTAATTATGAATCTCCAGATTGAGACCGTGGCGTAATTGGTCAGTTTATGTAGTGTTAATTACTGTGAAAACAGCATGTCGTTACCCCCACTGTCCTGTAATTTTTTAATGATAATAATTGAATCATTGAGCACTGTGAATTGATGTGTTTGTCGTTTTCAGTTTTCAATCCAATTTACATGTAATTATTAAACAAATATTGTAACTTAACGGCTATAGAGTTCACATGTAGTTTTGATTATCATAGTGAAAATGCAGAAAGAACTTTTGTGTCATCTGCTCTGGAAAATTATTAAAGATTTCTTAGGCTTTTTTCATTGCTTTCTCAATGTTTTATTGTCTACTGAAATTTAAATAAAAATATGTACCCGTATTTTTCTGATCCTGAATCAAGACTAATGGAATGTTTTAACTTCTATCGTCTTATTTGGGTCTATTTGTGTATATGGACAGAGCTACTTGAAAAACAATTGTCAAGAAAATGTGCATTTTGATACGATTAACCGGTTAATCGGTCGGAACGTCTTGCGGTTAACCGATTAGCAATTCTGTAATCGATTGCCATCCCTAATATTTTCAGTTCAACTCTAGAGTGTTGATAGTAGTCATATTGGGTGATGTAGCTCATTCCTTTTACACTTTTCTAATGAAATATATGGAGATAACGAACAGTATTCAAGCTCAAAAGTCCATTATACAATACAAAATAGGAGCAGAGCAAACACGGACCTCCAAATCAGAGGTGGGATCAGGTGCCATGGAGGAGTGAGCATCCCCTGCCGACCGGTCACACCCGCCGTGTGCTCCTTGTCATGATCGGGAAATAACGGAAAAATCCGTCGACAATTCAGTGTGTAAATAATGGCCTAACAATTAGTATGAAAAACGTCTGTCAGCATTTGACTCAATGATAAATTGTATTTGCTGACAAGGTCATTGTATCGACCAAAGAACTTACGAAATGATGACTTTAAACGAGACAGCTGATATTCTTGTTTCATCAACTTATTTGTCAATAATTTACCTCGTTTTAGAAATTGTACATACGTAGAGCATGCTCTTGCGTATCGAATCAACTGAGAGATATATACCCCGTATGCAGGTGATGAAGGTATATTGCTGCATAAGTAAGGGAAGTTGACGATTGAAAAGTTAAAGTCATCACGTTTATCATAAAGCTTGGTTGTTAGATTACCATTAACGTCTTTTTCAAGTGAAATATCCAAATATGAAACAGATGTGTCAGACTCTGTGGTATCTTTTATCTCAAGTTCACCTGGATATATCGTATCGACATAAGAATGAAAATAGCCATTGTTGATTGACAATACGTCGTCGATATATCTAAATGTCGAGTTGAAAGCCACAGCAAGTGTTTTCTTCTTTTCACTTACAAGATTTTGGACAAATTCTGCTTCATATGAATACAAAAAAAGGTCTACTAATAATTCATTCATTTTATAGGATTTTTGACAACTTTCATAAGTATGGAAGCCCAGTAGGGACATAAATTATTTTTCATAGTTTTTCCACATTCCTCCCATTTGCTATTACATTTTCCAATTACTTATTTATTCATTGAGATTATTCATTGAGATTATTGTGAATCACCTACCAGATTAATTTACATTTTTGATAAAGCCCTATTAATCCTGTGCAATTTACAAAGACTTTTCTGTTTGTTAAATTTTGATCATTATTTATTATTTGTTATCATTTACAACGGTTAATTCTCACTTTATTAAATTGATAAAACTTACAACTGTGTTTTCATTTAGCGTTGATCATAGTTCAGAAATCCCCTTACCTGGATTGATCATTGATAACTGGAGATAGTGGAGATAGTTTACTCCTTTAAGCCAAGTTGGCTTGTAACTTTTGTAATTTATACACTAAAGAGTTCTACTTCCGGTTACACGTGTTTTATTTCGTTTGTAATATTTTTATAAAGGAATATTCAATAAAAAATAAGTCAGCATGTGCTTAAACAACCTTCCACTACACATACATAATAAGAAAGGGGGGTGTTCATAGGCATTTTTCTTCTGTATTAATACATTTGTGACGTCATGCTCTTTAAATAGCTATGCATGATGAAAAGAAGTGTAAACAAGCCAAATCACTACCCAATTCAATATCTAAGTGCGTAGTTTCATTCAGATCACGCTCGCCCTTTTCCGTAACCGATATTTGTGGTTACTGAAATGGCCGAGTAGTTACGATTGTGCATAGTTTATGCTTTAAAACCATGTTATTGCATACCAATGTTAACTTTTAAAATCAATAAACAACCATTCATGTTCATTCATTAAATTTCATTTATTTGCCATTTGTCCTTCCTGTTGTCAATGAAAGTGAGACATGTCATGCAATTTCCTACATGCACTATATTTAAAGTGGTTGACCTTCACCCTTTTATTGTGGACCGGTCCAAGTTGACTAGATGTAAGGAATCTCATGCATGACGTCACACAATTCGTATAAAGATGAAAACATCCGTACGTAACCCGGATAAAATTTCCAGTCCTGCTTTAGCTTACATATAAGAGAACAATAGAAAGATAACGAAAAAAACCATACACTGGATATTTTTTACTTGAATATTCAATCGAGTTTAATCTTGTTAAGAAGGTTAACAAGCGCAAAAAATAATAAAATAGCCAGGATAGATTGTTTATTTCCAAAATGAGGCACCACTCCCCTAAACTTGAATCAAATGGTCCTCACTTAGTAGTTAATTGATAAGGTTAACTGTTGCATATTTTCTAGCTATTTTAAATCATGCGAGTACTGATTATGGGGAAAATTATGTCGGCAAGGCTAGCAATTAATGAAAACAAAGAATTTTTAGATTAAAGAAACTGACACAAGATTTTACAACAATGAATAATAATTAAAAAAAATTAAATTAAATCAGACCGGTCTAAAATATTTACAATCTCATGTCAATATTATTGTAGCAGTAGAATGCATGGAATCTTGTGTCAACCTTCCTAGGAGGAACTAGCTGTTTTGACTGACGTGACTGGGACGTGGCATGGTTTTTGAAATTGGGAGTAGCTAGACAGCCAGAGAAAAAAATCAATTTACCTGAAGAAAAAAATCTTACTAAGCAAAAAAGAATTGTCCACACTGAAAAAATTCTCTTTCTTGTTTGGGTGTGTGTGTCTGTGTGTGGCGGGGGGTGGGGGTGGGGTTAGTTACAACTTCTTTCAGTACCAAATTTTTCTCATACACTACTACATTATCCTTATTTTACTATACGGTAAGAAAAAAAGGGGGCCAACCGGCCTTTCAGTGAGCATTTTCAATGATAAAAAGTTATGTTTGGAAAAAAGCCCCCTGCCCCCCCCCCCCTCCCATGCTATGTGCCTATATGGGATTCCTGTCACAATTAATGCATGAAACCTCATGTTAACATACCTGGGGGGAGCAAGGAGATTCACAATACATGGAATCTAATGTCAACTTACCTAAAGGGAACATGGAGTATTGGCTGACATAAAATTCCTCGCACAATGCAGGGAATCTCGTGTCAGCTAGCATACCATGATTCCTGTCACAATGCATGGAATCTAATGTCAACATACCATGATTCCTGTCACAATGCATGGAATCTAATGTCAACATACCATGATTCCTGTCACAATGCATGGAATCTAATGTCACCTTACAATGATTCCTGTCACAATGCATGGATTCTCATGTCAACAGACCATGATTCCTGTCACAATTCATGAAATCTTATGTCAACATATGCATGGAATCTAATGTCAACATACCATGATTCTTGTCACAATGCATGGAATCTAATGTCAACATACCATGATTCCTGTCACAATGCATGGAATCTAATGTCAACTTACCATAATTACTGTCACAATGCATGGAATCTAATGTCAACTTACCATGATTTCTGTCACAATGCATGGAATCTAATGTCAACATACCACGATTCCTGTCACAATGCATGGAATCTCATGTCAACATACCATGATTCCTGTCACAATGCATGGAATCTAATGATAACATACCATGATTCCTGTCACAATGCATGGAATCTAATGTCTCCTTACCATGATTCCTGTCACAATGCATGGAATCTAATGTCAACATACCAAGGGGGAGCATGCTGTATTACATGACATGAGATTCCTGTCACAATGCATGGAATCTAATGTCAACTTACCTAAAGGGAACATGGAGTATTGGCTGACATAAAATTCCTGGCACAATGCAGGGAATCTCATGTCAGCTAGCATACCATGATTCCTGTCACAATGCATGGAATCTAATGTCAACATACCATGATTCCTGTCACAATGCATGGAATCTAATGTCACCTTACAATGATTCCTGTCACAATGCATGGAATCTAATGTCAACATACCATGATTCCTGTCACAATTCATGAAATCTTATGTCAACATACCCAGGGGGAGCATGCTGTATTACATGACATGAGATTCCTGTCACAATGAACGGGATCTGATTTCAACATAAAATGATTCCTGTCACAATGCATGGAATCTAATGTCAACATACCATGATTCCTGTCACAATGCATGGAATGTAATGTCAACATACCATGATTCCTGTCACAATGCATGGAATCTAATGTCAACATACCATGATTCCTGTCACAATGCATGGAATCTAATGTCAACTTACCATGATTCCTGTCACAATGCATGGAATCTCATGTCAAAATACCTAAAGGGGGGTGGGTTAAAAGTGGTCCCTAAGCAATTATAAATTGCATGTAAATAAATATTTCAATGAACTTAAGTTGATAAGATCATTTTTTTAGTTAATTGATAAATAAAACATTAATTAAATTCAATCAATGCATGTGTAACAAAGACCAAGTCATGTCAAGATGTTTACAGATTACATGAAGCTGGATAATTGTAGTTTACTAGTATCTCTTTGGTTGTTATTAGTCCCCTACCGGTGAAACCGGAGGGGACTATAGGTTTCCTCTGAGTCTGTCCGTCCGTCTGTCTGTCTGTCTGTCTGTCTGTCCGTCTGTCCGTCTGTCAGTCTGTCCCACTTGGTTTTCCGCACTTTTTTCCTAAACGCTAGCAGATATTGAGCTGATTTTTGGTATGTGAGTGTATCTTGATGAGTTACAGATCAGTTTGCATTTCGTTCCGCTTCATTGACTTTTGACGGAATTATGGCCTTTTCAATTTTTAAGGGTTTTCCGCATTTTTTTTTTTAACGCTTGCAGATATTGAGCTGGTTTTTGGTATGTGACTTTACCTTGATTACTTATAGATCAAGTTTGCATTTCGTCTCGCTTCATTGATTTTTGACGGAATTATGGCATTTTCAATTCTTAACGGGAACCAGATTACACTTGCCGGTAGGGGACTAGTATTGCTAATGCAATACTCTCAGAATGCTTGTTTAACAACGTAGAGATCAAAGTAACAAATTACAATCATAACATTGACTTAGATACTTGAGCAGAATATAAAACATATATACAAATCGTGCTTACAACATTTAATTCCTAATATTGATAACCAGGAGCTCTGACTCTTGTTTACAATGTAAACAAGCATTCTGAGAGTATTGCATTAGCAATACTAGTCCCCTACCGGCAAGTGTAATCTGGTTCCAGTTAAGAATTGAAAATGCCATAATTCCGTCAAAAATTAATGAAGCGGGAGGAAATGCAAACTTGATCTATAACTAATCAAGGTAAAGCCACATACCAAAAATCAGCTCAATATCTACAAGCGTTTAGAAGAAAATTGCGGAAAACCCGTAAAAATTGAAAAGGCCGTAATTCCGTCAAAAATCAATGAAGCGGAACGAAATGCAAATTTGATCTGTAACTCATCAAGATACACTCACATACCAAAAATCAGCTCAATATCTGCAAGCCTTTAGGAAAAAAGTGCGGAAAACCAAGTGGGACAGACTGACAGACAAACAGAGGGACAGACAGCTAGACAGACGGACGGACAGACTTAGAGGAAACCTATAGCCCCCTCCGGTTTCACCGGTAGGGGACTAATAAACATATACACACTTTACTTAATAAACCCACATTTTAAGAGGAAAACAATTCATTAAATTTGACGTCTTGATATATGTTTGGGAATATATACAATATTCTTTCATCTATTGACTATTATCCACAATCATTTAAAATTGATTTCCAATTCTTTAACCATTTAGATTCATTACCTTTGTCAAAGGATAACTGCACATAACGCTGGATTTTGGGTCTTTTTTACGTCGCTCCTATTGCTATTTTATCTTAACCTTATTTCACTTTTGTATATTTACTAACATATACATAGTCAAAAAATAACACACTTAAGAAATGAATTTAATTTTTGAGAATTCATGAGGACATGAACTACAACGCTTCATGTCGGCTTATTCAATGAAGCACGTTAGCACTTAAATAATATTTATATCAAATATGCAGGCATGAAGCACCATAGTTCATGTACCTCACGTATTCTCAAAAATTAAATTTATTTCTTATATTTTCATCATATATCTAACGATTTGCCGCAAAATTTACGTCATTCAATGATCAATTTTGAGACAAAACAGTTTGCACTATAATTTTGACGTCAAGTACGGTATTATGAATTCACAATGGAGATATTCTTGCTCATCCACTGTAGTTCATGAGAAATGAATTGTTTTCTAATTTGCAAAGAATCTTAAGGAAAAATATTTGGAAATGTAAATATTTACATTTAATGCTTCATAATGTTGCTAAGCTTGCTTAATGTCAAATATTGTACAGAAAGGATTGAAGATTTTCAACCTTAAGGTTCTTCATAATCTATTTTAAGTAGGGATGTCAACAAATATTCGAGTACTCGACTATCATTCGATCATACCGACTATCGACTAAATTTTTTTAGTCGGTTATTTGTTAAAAATTTGCTGCTTAATATATATCCAGACAGCATGACTACGTTGGACCAATGTTGGTTAATGGTTGTATGGTTGGCCGATAGTTGGCGTTGGATAGACAATGTTGGGCCAACATTGGACCAACGTTACCATGTGAATCATCTCTTTGGTACCCAACCATGTTGGGATTCTTACGTTGGCCCAACGTTGGTCCAACATTAACTAATTCCGATTTGCTATATTTTCTAGGGAAGATGGGAGTTCAAAGTTGGCCCATTGTTGGCCAAACGTTTGTAATGCAAGCTTAACGAAGTTGAAAATTTAATCTGGTAGCAGTATGTTGGCCCAAGGTTGGCCCAGTGTAAGCTTGAGTGTTTGTTTTTAATTGTCTTTTATAGTTAGAGTGAGTACGTTGATCCAACGTTGGCCCAACAGTAGGACTGCGAACTAAAGGACTAAGTGCATGAGTTGGGAGCGTTACGTTGGCCCAGTGTTTGTTATACCCTAGGCCTTATTGAAACGATCATTTAAGTTGGTCAGACTACGCTGGCCCAACGTTGGTCCTATGTTAGGGCGAGTGTTCTCTTCTATGTAGGGATGAGTACACTGGCCCTATGTTGGTCCAACAGATATATTGCTAGTTTTTGTTACTTCTGCAATTAGGTAAGCTTCTTCCACAGCAATGAGACTGGCCATGCAGTTTATTGATGACAATTATATTGATGTTCAGCTTTCTTGTTATTAGTATCCACTTATCAAAAAATTGGGGGTTTTCCTCTTTTCTTTATAGTGCCCGTTTATTAATTATAACTTATTTATACTTACAATTTGAGTGTAATTGTAAGACTTGTTTCTCTCGTAAAGAATTAACGAGAATTCACTATTAAAGGAGACTGAATAAAATTTTTTTTTACATCAGTATAATATAGAAAGTGAAACGACTAAATAAAAGTTTTTTACATTAGCATAATGTAGAAACTAAAAGTTACCAAGGACAGGATGTGAATGACGCCTGAGTATACATATATCAAGATAACCCAGCCAGCTTTATAAAAGTTAAGCGAGTTGCTAAAACTGAAAGAGTAGCAGCAATTAACGAGGTTGAATCCTAATATTTAAAGTCTTAAACTTTTTTTGTCAAGTATATTTTTAGTCTCTACACACACAGCTTAATTAAAAATCAGAACAAAAAATGGGGGTCAATATGCTTCTTTTGGCGCTACAGTTCATTTAATATGACCTTTTTGCACTGAAATTTGTGTTTTAATCAAAAATCACATCTTCGACGTTTTCCCTCCAATGTTTTTATCCAAATAAATCATGAGACAAATTAAACTATTAGTCTATTTAAAAAAAGACACTTCAAAATTGTGACTATAAGAAAAAGTTTCAAATTGCATCGCATAATCAATTATTTGACCTTTCTGCACTCAAAAAATATGATTTTTCTGGCATTAAAAATTTATCAAGCAAGAAAATTATTTTAAAGTCTTAAACTTTTTCTGAATTTAGGCAGATTGGTCAAAGATATCTTATATATTCAGAAAATAAAAACAAAAGTGGGGGTCTATGATATAAATTTTAGATATTACTAAAAAAGTGTTAATTTTATGTTAAAATTGGCTAATTTTTTTCCTGGAGTTTCAGAATATATTTACTATATTTGTCACAATATAATGAAAGAATTCATAAGAAATAATTTAATAGATATTTTAGAACCAGCATAAAACATTTCACTGCAAAAAACAGCTCTGTGTGCAACCAGCGTGGAAAAATCGGAATCTAAACTTCACAGTACTGTATATATTTCAAAAGGGGACAAAATGATCCTTTTCTCCTAAAAAATTTTCCGCCACGAAATATAGTTCCTGGCTTAATCCTCTTTGAATGGAATTTAATCGCGGTTTTTTCATTGGATATAGTTTAATTTGCATTGTAGAATTCAGATTTAATGTTTGAACTTAAAAATGATGCAGAATTTTATAAATAAAGGTCCAGACCAAAATCTGCTCAAAAGCTCAGGATCGAACCTCCTTAAAACACCAAAATTTGTGGTGAGCTGTCAAGTTCAATTACTCACAGCTGGCTGATAAACTCAAAAAGGCAGAGGAAGTTGGAGTAGGATTGGGATTTTTAAAAATGTGGTGCAAACAACGGCTAACGGATAAGTCCTTAAAGAAATGTAAGTATATCAGTATTACATTTTTAAACTTTAGCTACTTCATTATAAAATGATTCAGTTAATATGAAATTACATAGTATCTTACATTGTATATCATGACGAGAAGTGAAATAGATAAGAAAATTTCACATCAAACATTAAGTATATGATAAGGTGTTAATGGTAAGAATTTTTTTTTTTAGTATAAACAGGGTGATTAAATGTATCAGGAAAGTTAATCAGAATTTCATGATAAAATAAATATTTTATCGATATTCAAATATGTTATTGACTTTTTTAACAGATATACTAGACTAGACGGGAAAATATGTTGTATGCATTTGCAGCAGATGTAGAAATTGCAGCAATTGTTATAGACTGATTCTGCTTTGATGACAATTAATGAAGAAGGAGGAAGAAATATGGAAAAACAAATGCAATCCGAACATGACCAAAGAACGATGTTATCTATTGTTCCTAGATAAAAATATTTATGTCCTTAAACAAGATTTTAGTGAAGAGAGAGATTTATTAAAATCAAAATTCAAATATGGTCAACTTGTGGTGTGAACAATAAGCTCCTTAATATACTATTTATGGGATTATACAAGATTTCTGTGACCAAGGAGATGATTTTGGAATTGAAATGAGATGATGTTTGAAAAAGGAGATTGTGTTTGCAATGCCTCATTATAATAAATATACTAAGTTGGGCCAACATTGAACCAACATTACATGCCCAACACACATTCTCCATGTTTCATGTCAACATTATTTGGTTGGCCCTATGTTGGGCAAACATTACATCCCAACACACATTGGCTTTGTTTTTTGCCAACATTTCCTCGGTTGGACCTATGTTGGGCCAACATCAAATGCCCAACAAATAGTGGTCATGTTTCATGCTAACATTTACCATTTTGGACCAACGTTCGCCCAACATTGCATACCCAATACCGATGGATCAGCTTTCGCACCAACATATCATCCGCTGGGCCAATGTTGGACCAACATTTACAGCCCAAATCATAAGAATGTAAATAATGTATGTATAAATTAGAGAATTATCGTCTTCTCAGTTGTTATTTGCGAACGTTAATTCTGATTTAATGGTGATAACTGAGTTTTACCGGCATATGTTTAGGTAATGTACCGTACTGAAATGGAGGATATTTACCTAGTGACGTCTGATCATCAACATCGTCTTCCTCACTGATGTTCCGTACTGAAATGGAGGATATTTACCTAGTGACGTCTCATCATCATCGTCTCCCTCACTGATGTACCGTACTGAAATGGAGGATATTTATCTAGTGACGTCTGATCATCATCATCGTCCACCTCACTGATGTACCGTACTGAAATGGAGGATATTTACCTAATGACGTCTGATCATCATCATCGTCTTCCTCACTGATGTACCGTACTGAAATGGAGGATATTTACCTAATGACGTCTGATCATCCTCGTCGTCCCCATCACTGATGTACCGTACTGAAACTGGAGGATATTTACCTAGTGACGTCTGATCATCAACATCGTCTTCCTCACTGATGTTCCGTACTGAAATGGAGGATATTTACCTAATGACGTCTGATCATCATTATCGTCCCCCTCACTGAAGTACCGTACTAAAATGGAGGATATTTACCTAGTTACGTCTGATCATCAACATCGTCTTCCTCACTGATGTACTGTACTGAAATTGAGGATATTTACCTATTAACGTCTGCTCATCATCGTCTCCCTCACTGATGTTCCGTACTGAAACTGGAGGATATTTACCTAGTGACGTCTGCTCATCATCATCGTCTCCCTCACTGATGTACTGTACTGAAATGGAGGATATTTACCTAGTGACGTCTGACCATCATTATCGTCTCCCTCACTGATGTTCCGTACTGAAACTGGAGGATATTTACCTAGTTACGTCTGATCATCATCATCGTCTTCCTCACTGATGTACCGTACTGAAACTGGAGGATATTTACCTAATGACGTCTGATCATCATTATCGTCCCCCTCACTGAAGTACCGTACTGAAATGGAGGATATTTACCTAGTGACGTCTGATCATCAATATCATCTTCCTCACTGATGTACCGTACTGAAATGGAGGATATTTACCTAGTGACGTCTGATCATCATCATCATCGTCCCCCTCACTGATGTACCGTACTGAAATGGAGGATATTTACCTAGTGACGTCTGATCATCATTATCGTCTTCCTCACTGATTTACCGTACTGAAATGGAGGATATTTACCTAATGACGTCTGATCATCCTCGTCGTCCCCATCACTGATGTACCGTACTGAAACTGGAGGATATTTACCTAGTGACGTCTGATCATCAACATCGTCTTCCTCACTGATGTTCCGTACTGAAATGGAGGATATTTACCTAATGACGTCTGATCATCATTATCGTCCCCCTCACTGAAGTACCGTACTAAAATGGAGGATATTTACCTAGTTACGTCTGATCATCAACATCGTCTTCCTCACTGATGTACTGTACTGAAATGGAGGATATTTACCTATTAACGTCTGCTCATCATCGTCTCCCTCACTGATGTTCCGTACTGAAACTGGAGGATATTTACCTAGTGACGTCTGCTCATCATCATCGTCTCCCTCACTGATGTACTGTACTGAAATGGAGGATATTTACCTAGTGACGTCTGCTCATCATTATCGTCTCCCTCACTGATGTTCCGTACTGAAACTGGAGGATATTTACCTAGTTACGTCTGATCATCATCATCGTCTTCCTCACTGATGTACCGTACTGAAACTGGAGGATATTTACCTAATGACGTCTGATCATCATTATCGTCCCCCTCACTGAAGTACCGTACTGAAATGGAGGATATTTACCTAGTGACGTCTGATCATCAACATCATCTTCCTCACTGATGTACCGTACTGAAATGGAGGATATTTACCTAGTGACGTCTGATCATCATCATCATCGTCCCCCTCACTGATGTACCGTACTGAAACTGGAGGATATTTACCTAGTGACGTCTGCTCATCATCTTCATCTCCCTCACTGATGTTCCGTACTGAAATGGAGGATATTTACCTAATGACGTCTGATCATCATTATCGTCTCCCTCACTGATTTACCGTACTGAAACTGGAGGATATTTACCTAGTGACGTCTGATCATCAACATCGTCTTCCTCACTGATGTACTGTACTGAAACTGGAGGATATTTACCTATTAACGTCTGATTATCATTATCGTCTCCCTCACTGATGTACCGTACTGAAACTGGAGGATATTTACCAAGTGACGTCTGATCATCATTATCGTCTCCCTCACTGATGTACTGTACTGAAACTGGAGGATATTTACCTAGTGACGTCTGATCATCATCATCATCGTCCACCTCACTGATGTACTGTACTGAAATGGAGGATATTTACCTACTGACGTCTGACCATCATCATCATCGTCCCCCTCACTGATGTACCGTACTGAAATGGAGGATATTTACCTAGTTACGTCTGGTTATCATCATCATCTTCCTCACTGATGTACCGTACTGAAATGGAGGATATTTACCTAGTGACGTCTGATCATCCTCATCATCGTCCCCCTCACTGATGTACCGTACTGAAACTGGAGGATATTTACCTAGTGACGTCTGACCATCATCATCATCCCCCTCACTGATGTACCCTACTGAAATGGAGGATATTTACCTAGTGACGTCTGACCATCATCATCATCCCCCTCACTGATGTACCGTACTGAAATGGAGGATATTTACCTAGTGACGTCTGACCATCATCATCGTCCACCTCACTGATGTACCGTACTGAAATGGAGGATATTTACCTAGTGACGTCTGATCATCATCATCATCGTCCCCCTCACTGATGTACCGTACTGAAATGGAGGATATTTACCTAGTGACGTCTGATCATCCTCATCATCGTCCCCCTCACTGATGTACCGTACTGAAACTGGAGGATATTTACCTAGTGACGTCTGACCATCATCATCATCCCCCTCACTGATGTACCCTACTGAAATGGAGGATATTTACCTAGTGACGTCTGACCATCATCATCATCCCCCTCACTGATGTACCGTACTGAAATGGAGGATATTTACCTAGTGACGTCTGACCATCATCATCGTCCACCTCACTGATGTACCGTACTGAAATGGAGGATATTTACCTAGTGACGTCTGATCATCATCATCATCGTCCCCCTCACTGATGTACCGTACTGAAATGGAGGATATTTACCTAGTGACGTCTGATCATCATCATCATCGTCCCCCTCACTGATGTACTGTACTGAAATGGAGGATATTTACCTAATGACGTCTGATCATCATCATCATCGTCCCCCTCACTGATGTACCGTACTGAAATGGAGGATATTTACCTAGTTACGTCTGATCATCATCGTCATCGTCTCCCTCACTGATGTACTGTACTGAAATGGAGGATATTTGTCTAGTGACGTCTGACCATCATCATCGTCTCCCTCACTGATGTTCCGTACTGAAATGGAGGATATTTACCTAGTGACGTCTGATCATTATTATCGTGTCCCTCACTGATGTACTGTACTGAAATGAAGGATATTTGTCTAGTGACGTCTGATCATCATCATCGTCTCCCTTACTGATGTACCGTACTGAAACTGGAGGATATTTACCTATTAACGTCTGATTATCATCATCGTCATCGTCTCCCTCAGATGCTTCCAAATCAATATGACTTATTACGGCCTTGCAGTTCATAAGAAGATTTTTAAAGAGTTTTCCCTATTTATTCCTACGTAAAACTTTGATCCATCATGTTGGCTCCACCATACCCACGGGCGTTACGATTTAAACAAACTTGAATTCACACTATGAAATGAAGGTTTCACATAAGATTTAACTTTTTTGGCCCAGTGGTTCTTGAGAAAAAGATGCCACCTAATTTTCACTAATTCTTTATTACCCCCCCCCCCCCCCTTGAAAGGAGGCGTGGCCCTCCATTTGAACAAACTCGAATCACTTTACCCAAAGATAATTTGTGGCAAGGTGAAAACATCACTTTCCTAAGATTATGGTTACAAGTGCTTTAGCAGAATCTTTACCCATCATGTCAAAACCTCCGCTCGCCACTAACGTAGGGATCGATCTTTAAAAAAACAAAACAAAAAAAAGAGGCCCTAGGGTCTTAACGGTCACCTGAGTACAACAATTTAGAGGATCCATAAACTGACAAATTAAGCTTTGTTGCCCAAAAGCAAGAAAAATAGTATGATTAGGATCAACAAAATAATTCGTCTAGTATCTATCTATCTATCAACCATTTAACACTATTACCATGCAAACTATTAACAAAATATCTATTTTTTAACCTATATTATTACCTCTCACATTGGCCTCTCTTGGCCTTTGAAGAACATTTAAAAAGCTGAGTTATTTTTGTCTCATTTTTGTTCATCTATTATTTCAAAGTCTACCTAAATCATTAAAACTATGAAAGTACTTTTTGTTCTATACAATAAATGCTCTAGCATGCATAATTCTCTTATTCTATTAACCTTTCAAACACTTTATTTACAGTTAAAACATGATTGTGACGTAAACCTTTTGTTTGTGTTGTCCATTCTATAGCTTAATGTTGAGCTAACTCCTCAATCAATCCATTAAGTCACCTGTAAGTGTCCATTCTTTTTGAAAAACTGTCCATTCTTTTAAGAATGGACAATTTTTTCAAAAAGAATGGACAGTTAAAACAAACAGAATGGAGAGTTACAGGTAAACTTTGGAATGTGTTCAAGAGGAAAACAAAAACAAATACATTAAATACTTTTTAATTTACATAACAAAAAGAACGCGGAGATTAAAGTTAATCCAGAACACAATGTCTGCACAGCATCCACTCGATTTTACTCTTTTAAATCCATGAATGATGCACATTATTTCTATACTAAAAACTTGATTTTCACAAAACTTGAATTCAAATGACACAAATTCACATTTGATTTAAATTTCGGAAAAATCATTCCCTCGAGGAGAATTCATTTTCAGATAGAAATACGTCTAATATTAAATCCTCCACCCAGAAAACAGTTGGCACTACACTGAACACTACACTGCCGCAGTTAATATTTCGGTAGAAAATAAATAAAAATGAAACATTTCCAGATTTCATTTGAAAAACATTTCAGGTAGAAGATTAGCTCATGGCTAATCCAACACCCAGAACATAATTTGCATCTCACCAATACACTGCTGCAGTTAATATATCCTCAAAATAGAATTCAATTAAAACATTTCCAGGTTTGATTTGAATTTGGTCATCTGTATATGTCGTCGAAGTTCATTTTTGGGTCAAAATTTGGCTAATATTTCTTTTACTTTTCTGTTTCCAGATCCAAATATCACTAATTTTGTGCATATTTTGGTTTATAAGATTTTGATTCTGTCATAAACTCTCTCCAGCACAGAAAAACATGTATGCCTTTACAACGCAAACTGTAAACTGATTCATAAGCATCACATACTTGTATAAATTCTAGTATCCCACAAAATCCACCTGTAACTGTCAATTCTTAAGACAAAGACCTTTTGTTATTTGCATCTGGAAACACAATAGCTATTCAACAAATTGCTCTGCATCCCTAGCTTACCTGTGACTGTCCATTCCGTAATCAATGAACTTGTCCTTGTATGTGTGCTACCTGTCATTTTGTACATTTTTTATTTAATTTTCAGAACAAAGGAAATCATGTTTTAAGTAAGAGAAAGGCCTCAAACTGTCCATTCTGTGAGAGAAAGAACTACGGCCCTCGATTAGTTCTTTCTCTCACAGAATGGACAGTTTGAGGCCTTTCTCCTTTACTGATTAATTATCAAAGGGGAATAACTTTGCTCAGTAAAATACAAATTAAACTCTGGCCAGGACCAAAACACTTGACTAAATTGTCCAGATGTTCAAAATTCTGGTAAGAATGCTTTTGCTTATCAAAACTTTTACTCTTTTTGCCTCAAATATGCTCTAGAGCAGAGAAGATTTTCAAAGAAACAATGCAATTTCACTACAGATTTATCATAGCCCTACCCTAACACCAGAACCCATGACCCAGGGTCATGAAATTTACAAATTTGGAAAAGGTATCCTTATCATCATAACTATGCAATTAGTTGAAGATTTTCAAAGAATTCACACATTTTCACTATATTATCAATAGACCCCCCCCCCCCGGGAAAAAAAACACATAACTCCTGAGACTTTAACTTTTCAATCGTCAACTTCCCTTACTTATGCTGTTCGTTATCTCCATATATTTCACCACAAGTTTTTAAAATTTTGTAAAATCACGCTTGCTCATCATAACTATACAGGTTTTTTTTTTTTTTTTTTTTTTTTTTTTTTTTTTTTTTTGCTTTATAACCAGGAGTAGAAAGATATTTTGAAAGTAATTATGCATTTTCGTTATATAATCAATAGAACCCCCCCCCCCCCTTTCACCAGAAACCATGACCCTGGGGTCATAAATTTTACAATTTTGGAAGAGGCATTCTTGCTAATCATAATCATGCACTTCCTTTGTTTTAATAATACCCAAGAGCAGAGAAGAAGATTTTCAAAGATTTTATGCATTTTCACTATAAAATCAACAGAGCCCTGTCCTAACACCAGAAACCCTGACCATGGGGGAATGAAATTCACAATTTTGGAAGACGCACTCTTGCTCATCATAACTATGTACTTAGTTTATTTAATACCCAGGAGCAGAGAAGAAGATTATCAAAGAAATAATGCATTTTTCACTATATAATCAATATAGCCCAGCCCTAACATTAAATTCACAATTTCTGAAAAGGCAGCCATGCTCACCATAACTATGTACTTAGTTAGCTTGTTTCCTACCCAGGAGCAGTGAAGAAGATTTTCAAAGAATTAATATATTTTCACTATGTAATCAATAGAGCCCCGTCCTAACACTAGAACCCCTGACTCGATCAGGGGCCAAGAAATTCACAATTTTGGTGAGGCAGTCATGCTCAACATAACTATGTACTTACTTAGTTTATTTAATACCTAGGAGCAGAGAAGAAGATTTTCAAAGGAATAATGCACTTAATTCCACTACATATTCTATATAGTCGCACCGTAGCACTAAAACCCCTGACCCTGGGGCCATGAGTTTCAAAATTTTGGTAGAGGGCTAAATGCTTATTACATTCATGCCAATAGTTTGACCTCTTGATGTTTATGAGTAAAGAAGAAGATTTTTAAAGATTGCATTAATTTTGATGGTTTTAGCCCCACCCCTCAGTCCCCTGGGGGCTGGGGCCATGAATTTCACAATTTTTGTTCCCCTTCACCCATAGATGCTATATGCCAAAATTGGTTGAATTGATTCAGTGGTTCCAGAAAAGAAGCTGAAAATTTTCAAAAGTTTACGGACGACGAACGACGACAGACAAAAACGGATAGCAATAGGTCACCTGAGTGACTCGGGTAACCTAAAAAGAGAAGTCTCCGAAACCATTCTGTGTGTATATTTACCTGATTTGGCATTATACGCAGGCTTCTGCCCATTTAAGCCTGACTCTGTTTCTTGTTGAAATTTACCGTGGAGGAGTATAATTATGATCTTCCACTATTTCGAAAAAGAATGATCTGTTTGTCTCTTCAACAGAATGACTTTTCTCTGCTGCTGCTCCCGGAATAAAAGGATTTTCTTCCGTTTCTTCAGCAGGAGGATATCCTGGATCTTCCTCTGGATCAAGATCTTGAAGCGCTTCTCAGCATCATCATATTAGCATCAATTGGCTGACCTCATGGCCGTAAGAATCGGGGGGGGGGGGGTGCCTCTAATAATTTTGCCGATATTCAGTATACTATGGAAAAATAAGCTTTCTTTTTGAATGTGCTTCGATAGTCACATCTGATGACATATTTTGGTTTGTCGAGGAATTTTTGCTGGGTAAACCACCACCCCCAACTGAAAATTTTTGGTTGTGCCCAACCCCATCCCCAAGCTGAAATCGCTTCCTTCGGAACTGATTACGGAGAAGAGAATGGAGCGCCCTCCATATTCTAGCTGGTCCTTTGGAGTCTTGGTACAATGAAAAACTGATATCTGCGATCATAACTGCAAACAAGGTCTCTATATATATACACTTTTTATTTCTTATTTTTTATTTCTTGCATGATCATGTAAATGAGTGTTTATTCTTCATTGATTTTCTTGGACATAATTAACAGCCGTCACAAGAACAGCATATGACCCATCATCGGACCTTCGCTTCGGCCTCATGAATAAATTTGAAACTGGAGTGTCCTTCATTCTTCACTCCCTATCATTCTTCACTCCCTATGGACTCACACCAAGATTGTTACAGCCATTTTTTCGGAAACTGTACAAACGAATTCTTAAATCTTACAAACGGTTGAGAAAATCGTACAAACGAATTCAAAGTAAACGATTTTCTAGATTGTACAAACGATTTTCTAAATTGTAAATAATTTGTTAATTGTTTAAACACTATTTTGAATTGTACAAACTATTTTTTTGAAAATCGCACTAACGATTTAGAATGAAAATTGTACACATGCGGTCCATATGTGTTCCAGATGGTGGATGGGGGTCCGGAGCCCCCTGGGAATTATCAGAGTAGTAAGGTTCTATGGAAAAAATTTGGACTCCCCTCGGGAAACACGTTCCCCTCTTAAAATGGTAATTTAGGAAGATCGAACCATATATTTGAAGAAAATACTCTTAGGAAAGTGTCTCTCCCCCCCCCCCCCCCCCTCCCCCCCTTCCTTTCAGGTGTTTCAAGTTTGAGGAAGTTGATTTTTTTTTTTTTTTTTTTTTTTTTTTTAATTTTTTGCCTGTCAAAAAATTATGACATCTGTAGAGTTGATGTGGGCCTCCTGGAAAAAAATCCTGGATCCGCGCCTGGTACACACTAAATTTTCTAAATCATATGAACAGGGACCTATATACTTAGTACATGTATGTATCCCTGAAACGAACTATATCTTCTAAATTGACATTTGTCGTTTTACAATTAAACAACTTTTGTACAAACTATTTAACAAATGTCAAACAATTATCCAAATTATTCAAATGATTCCAAAAAATAAAAAGTACAATATATAACGTTATATGATTTTTTTCACTGATTCATGCAGAATTGTTCAAATTTTTCTTGTTTTTTAATGCTAAACAAAATGATACAATAATCCTTGGAAATGCATATAATTTATTAAAATGTCAAGACAAAAATTTCTAATCTCAAATTACTATGATTTCTTAGCAAACTTGAGTCGTAAAATTTTTATTTCGCATTTGACGTGTGATATCACCGCAATGCCTACAGAAAAATTATTTTGAAATTATGTGAAGAAACTAGCTGCAAAGAATTCTACGTTATGATGTTTTATTCATAAAAAATGAGCAACAAATAACATGCACTGCACTAATATTTTAACATAAAATATTATATAATATTCTAGAAAAATGCATTTTTTAATGAAATATATAGTGGAAAAATAAAATTATGACTCACTTATGGCCAGGTACTGTACAAAACGATTTTAATGTTAATATATAATTTATCTTGTTTTTAATGGAAAAAAGGGGGAAGTGTGCAATATTTCAGTTTTGCAGATAAAAATAAATAAAATCCTTCGTACGACGCCCTCATGAGAAATACATAGATATTTTTTCTTTTCCATTCAATTTCCTAATACGTTTGTATGAATTAATCCTGTGAACTAATCGGAAAAATATATTTTGAACAATCGTTTAGTTCGTACGTACTGTCAAAAACTGGTTTCCTCATGTGCCGGTAAGAGAACCAGTTAAATAGTCTTCCCTAGAGCAGTCACGAGAATGTTCCTAAAAAAAGGCTAGAAGCCTAGAAGGCCACACGAGAGCGTCTGAATGTTTATGCAGCGAAGATTATAAAACATGGTTTTCGAGTCGTTAGTGGCTGATTTAATCAACAAGTATCTGGGAGATTTCGTGGAGAACTTGGACAGGTCGCAGCTGAAGATAGGAATATGGGGAGGTAATGCTTCTGCTGTTTGCAGCATCCGTCATGCATGGTTGAATCATAATACTGTGTATCCAGCGTTATGCCCGATCGATCTGTTTAGCGTTTAGATGGTTGTCAATGCCAATACTTGATTCCGGATATAATAATGCTAGATTTTATCTCTCTTCTCTTCCTGTGTTGTTGATATATATACTGCGTACAATAGGCGCGGATCAAGGACTTTTTTGGCGTGGATAAGATCGTGTATCTATAGATTTAGAGTACCTGTAATAAACAGCTTATTTACAAGTTTGCAAGTCACAGGATGTTATGTATTTTATAACATGCTGAAAGTGAAATTATAAAACACTCTCACATCTGATACTATAACCATTTTTTTTTTTTTTGCTCTCTATATAAACGTGATCTCAGACCCTGGTCTATACATCATTTAACATTTAGTGTGACATCATGATCCAGTATGACTCAGACATGGTCTAACAGTCAATACTTTGAATTACTTTTGCACTTGTGTACATCTTTCTTCCTGTATTGCCTTAGTTGTCTTCACATACACAGTACATGTATTAATGTCTGTTTGGGTGTTCATTACATGTCAACTGGACTTGTCTACATTCCTTATATATTGTCGCCTTCCACAGAGAAGTATTATTGAAGTGCAGTAATAACGGTTACAAGACAATTAACATTGCTGGTAGATCCTTATAGGACCTTGATATACATCTTGTCACACGTCAACAAACACAAGTTGACAATTTTTTTTTTGTACTAATAAGTAGAAATTTTATGTTTAGGTGTTTTTATTACATTTCTACATTTACATGAGTAACACATTACAGGAGTTGTATTGGTGATTTAAGATATTCATACAACTTTTTTCTGTCTTTTCTAGCTTAGCTTTTATTTGAGCTACCAGGAAAGGATGATGTGACATGACTGCTATCTAGGGCCCCTTTTTCTATGACATATTATATTTAATCTACAACGATTTTGATAGTTTTCATACATGAGTGAATAAATAGGACATCTTTTGAATAGTTTCAATATTTCCGACAAATTTTAATTATAAGGATTACTGCATTATCTATGATTTTTTTACCCTATGACAGCAAAATTCGGCCTGGTTTGTGACAATATGTTCTTTTATGAAAAGAGAATAGGCGGGTCTTAGTACAATAGAGGGATATGCGTGTTTGAGGAATCTACTTTATATGGCTATTGTTATTATTTCTCACATAGTCGCTTACAGAGAACAATTGTCCAATCTGATGAAAGAACGACAAAACATGCTGGTTTACTACATGTTTGCATTTTATCACAGGCACGTGGTTTAAGTCAATTTACACATTATCTCTACTACATTTCATACTTTTAATGGTCAGCCAATGCTATTTATACATAATAATATGCATGGAACCACAGTGTTTACCGTTTAAGGTCAAGAAATGCATATGAAACTTCTATTCTCGGGAATACGTGTAGACTTAGCGAATTGCCCACCGAATGCTTTACAAAACTTTTAACAATGCATATTTAAAAATCAATTGTTTGTAAATGTGAGCTGGGAAATTGTAGATCTGTGTCTAATCTGTGACTCAAATGCATAAAAAATGATTATCAGAAAGCAGGTAAAAAAAAAATCTTTTTTCCAAGCGTAAAATGTCCTTAGTATTTTTGTGTTACTCACTAGTTATGCAACTCATTTATCTGATTGGTCAGTTAGAAACTATCGCCAGTGCCTCGATTAGCATATGAATTTATTCTTACGTCAGAAAAAATAGTTTCGTCGATCTGTTCATAATGGGAAAGGCCAGCTAGATTTTACAATTTTTTAAAAACAACATGTGAGCGCAGTTAGGTACATTTTTCTCCTTTCACATATAGGTAGATTTCAATAAAAGACAGTGACCAGCCAAAGGAGAAAAATGTACCTACTTGCGCTTGTATATTTTAAGGGCTTCAAAGAGTGGGGCGGGGCCAAAATTCAATGGAAATTGGATGTAAACATGGTACCCCTACTCAAAATAAAGACATATATCTTCCAAATTATGTTTCTATTTTCGGTAAAAGTAGTATTTTATGAGGGTATACATATCAGTGATTAAGTGCATGCAAAAATTAGAGTAAATTTTAGATATTTAATTCTTTGTCAATGTAACCGGTTCTTGTAGAAATTAAAAAATGACTGCAAGATGGTATATAGGGTTGGATTCTTAGTATTTATTCCGTGGAGATATATAGTTGATTTCAAGATGAATTAAATGTTTTAAATTAACCCTAAAATAACAATAACAACATATAAATACATAGACAACATATAAACAAGCACATTCACTTTACAACACAAAACGATCACAATTTAAACACATAAAACATTCATTTAAGGTATGTCACTCGTGAAATTTGTTATATCAAGGATTTTTTGAGAAGTATATTTTGGATAAGTACTCAAATAGTATGACTCAAAATCGCAGAGAAAGTGGGGGGTCAGTGTGCATCTAACTGAGCTACGGTACAATTAAGTTGACCTTTTTGCACTTAAATTGTAACTCTTTGGTTAATCACTTTAACCGTTATCATATTTTATAAGATGTAACCATGGCAATAAACATAATCTTATTTTACGTAAAATAGTATGAATAATATTTATCATTGAACAAATCATGCAAATTAATGCGCGTAAATTATTGTGTGACCTTTTTGCACTAAAAAAGTATCATATTTGGGGTATTGAAAATCTAAATAGGCAATAGAATATTTTCTTGTATCAAACTTTTTACGACTTAAGTGCTGATCGGTCAAAAGTATCGAGTAGTTTAAAATAATGAAAGAAAAAGTTGGGGTCAGTGATGTAAATTTTGAAATATTGGTCAAAATATGCGATTTTCAGGCAAAAAACTGTGTAAATTTTATCTCGACTTCCTCAATATATCTTCATTTCTTGGCAATGTTTGTTGAGCGAAGGTGTAAATTTTGTTATAGAAATATAAATTGAGACCTATATTTAATATTCCAGGCATATCATAACGGAAAATATTCTCTGAGTAAAAGTATGTGAGGCTAAAGTTCCAAGATATTAAATTTAATAAATGTGTAGATTTGCAGAATTTTCTGCTAAATATCCTTCCGCCACAAGAAATAGTCCCTTATAAATCTTGCTTCTTTGTGAATTTTTGAGCAGTTTTTTAATTGAATGTTGAACATTTTACATTGTTTAATTTAAATATGTTATAAAGATTGAATTGTAATAAATAGTTTTTAAGTAAGAGGTTCTGACTGAAATTTTCTAAAAGGCTGACGAGTGACATACCTTAAGCCATTACTTTACACTTTATATAAACGCATTCAAAGGGCGATAACTCTTTGAAACTCTTACTGAATTAATGATCTAAATTATATTTCTCTATACTGAAATATTTACAATACTTTAAAAATATGAGTTTAACATACCAGTGTATGGAACTGAGTGATTTATCTCTTGATCAGGATGACTTTAAAGAATTATTACATGATGACCTAATGGATAATAAATTATAAAATCATAATAATTCAAACCCAGATCTTAATCCAAAGATCTACATGAATTAGATTAAAACATAACTTGCTCTTACTTTACAATATCAATCTTAACTTTAATAACTTTAGAACTTTCACTCTGACACATTCATACTCATTTGGCAAGTTTATATTAAAATACTTTATTTTCATTCATTATCTTTAATTTTAGTTTATGATCATTAGATGTGTTTATAAAAGGTTTACTTACAGTTTATGGGTGTTTAATATACTCCAAAATATCAAATATTAAATTTTAAGCAATCACAAATCTCTAGCTACACCCTTCTCAGACAGTATCTTTGAATGGAATAATAAAACAAAGGTTTCCCGCCTGAATGGACAACTTTGACCAAACAATACCAACTGACCAATAGAATGTAGGAAAACAGACAATACCCTTATTTATAAATGGACTAATCCTTATATCTACCTTAACCCATAGTCTTTGGGTTAAACCATTATTTAAATAGGGATGTTTATGATTTAAACATATAAATAAATAATATATTAGTAATGCAGGCGCAGCGCTTGTATAGATGTATGGATGAATGAATGAATGATTAATTCCTGAAATAAAATATATAGCATTAATTAAAATAAAATAAAACTAAGTACAACTACCACATCAATTTACCGGGGGCTGTATGTCACATCATCCTTTATAATAATATGTATGTAACCTTTCATCATGTTCATTCAGAACTTTCTAATCTTTTCATTAAACTTGTATGCCTTCTGGGCCCAAAATTGGAAAATAAAATTATCTTATCTTATCTTATCTAATAGTTCTAGACTAAAGTAAAGAACTTTATTGTTAAAGTTTATTACTACTTAATAAATTTCTCAGTCATATTTTATATTTAGAGAGATTTTCAGGCGATCTTTTTTAAATATTTGAATATTCTGGTTTCTGAGTTAAAAAAAAAGTACAATTATAAGAATTTAGAACTTGTATCACAAGTTCAATTCTGCTGTCATCTACATTTTAAAAGTGTTTTTTTAATTCGTAAATGTCCTCAGTCATCTTACTAGCTAGCCAAGGGTTTCTGATCTGCTCAAAAGAGAAGTGGTGCAGATCAAAAACCCTTGGCTGGTGAAGATGGAATTTTCAAATAAAAAAAAAAATATAAACATGATAAACTATGGAATAATTCTTTTTAAAATGCCTGATCGTGTTAATATTCATTACGTTTACGTTACAGGAGACGTGGTTCTACAGAATTTAGACCTAAAAGAGAGTGCCCTGGTAAGTACACAGTCCAAGAATGGGATACCTTGTTCTCCCTATTAAATGCCCCTGTCAGAGACCTTGCCCCTCTAAAATACTCTGAAATGACTAATTTTAAAGGTACGGTACTTAATTTTCGTTGACAATAATTGTTATATGAAGACTTTGACAAACAAATTCACGTCCTCCATGAATTGTAATATTTAAATACAGCACAGCTCAGGACTTCTTCAAACATGAAGTCAAATCCCCACAAACCAATTTTTTTCCTCAAACCACAAACCTAAGTGATTCTGTATTTTCCCATTGTCAGAGACTATGGGCCCTCTTCTATAACCTTATCAAACATGTCAGAACCCCAAATATACTGAAAAACATTTAATTAAGCTTGTGTAATTTTAACCAAATAACTTCTCCCTTAATTTTATTAGGGGTACTTAATCATGTTGATAGAGAGATATGGAATTGAATTAGAAGGGGGCATTAAAAAAGTAGAAGGGGGTCTTGGGTTCTTCTCCTAAATAAATGGAGAGTTTTGGGGGAATACTAGAATAATCAGGGATAAGGTCTTTTTAGGTGGGGAAATTCCCTGTTAAGGGTGAGGTTACAATAGAGAGGCAATTTATTTTAAATGGAAAGGAATGTACCTGACATGTAAATATCATTATTCCATGTATTCTGATAGCTTGCCCTGTCATTTTAAAGAAAATCATTTTAGAATTGATAATTAATAAGTAAGTAAGAAATAATTATTTATTTAAGTGTCACATGCCAAATATTACAAATAAAACAACCAGTAACAAATATTGGCATCCTAGCTGCCTCAAACACATAAGCCTCAAACACATTAGAGACACTAAATTAATGATTCGTTTATTAATTAATCAGCAATGAATTGAGCATTTTGTATTTTTTTTAGGATGACTTGGATCTACCAGTCAAGATCAAAGCAGGGCATATAGGTAAATGAACTTGTATCTATGTACAGTAAAGCAAACTGATAGCAAAAATGCTTACAATGAATTGATGCTTACAGCGAAGTGTTTTGTGACTTAAAAATTTATTTTTAACATAACGGATGTAACAAATAACATTTATAACAAAGCGATTAAATCACCCATCCCTGGTACTTCTTTATAAGCATGTTTTACTGTGTAACTCACCTGAACTTCTTATTTTTTCTGGGTAATATTGTGGTGGTAGGTATATATAATTTTTTTTTTCTATTCTGGTACAAAAAATCTTTGGTTAATAAGGTACATACACAATGTACCTTACAAGTAGGTGGTATTTACTGGTAGTAAATGTCTTTAAAAATCTTCTTCTCCTGAACCACTGTGCCAAAAAAGCTAAAACTTATGTGGAAGCATCCTGGGGTAGTGTAGATTTGAAATTGTTCAAATCATGACCCCCAGGGGAAGGGCAGGGCCACAATAGGGAATCCAAGTTTTACATTGAAATATATAGAAAAAATCTTCTTCTCAAGAACCACTGGGCCAGAAAAGCTGAAACGTAGGTGGAAGCATCCTTGGGTAGTGTAGATTTTAAATTGTTTAAATCATGACTCCGGGGGGTAGGGCGGAACCACAATAGGAATTACAAAGGGGGACTCAGGTGAAGAACAGCAGGGCCAAAGTTATTCAGGTGAGCGTTGTGGCCCAGTGGCCTCTTGTTCAAGATATTATGAATTCAAAATTTCATAGAACTTATTATCATTAAATGTTCTAAGACAAAAAAATCTTAGCATACATTTCAAGGGGTTTTGAAAAGATTATGAAATAAATATGAAAAATCTATATTTTCAATAAAAAACATACAAAAATGATCAAACATAATTATAGTTTGGGCCTAAATTTTCTAAGAAATTGTTTTTGAAGACATGTGCAGCATTATAAGAGTTTGCATATATCTTTTGGAACTCTTCAATTTCAGGAAATAAGAAAAAGTTCAAAACTACATGTATGTTGCATATATATATATGTCCTTATTAAGATTATCATTGATTATTGTTGTATTCTCAACAGCTGTCCTTGGTACTGTACAAGGAAATTGAATTGAACTTTAAAAATTTTCTTTGTATTTTAGGGAAGCTAACTTTGAAAATTCCATGGAAAAACCTGTACACAGAAGCAGTGGTCGCAACAATTGATGGACTGTATGCCCTCGCTGTCCCCAATGTTGGTAGGTAATTCTACTGTATACAGGTATACAGAGATGTAGTAATTTTGTTTCCAAAAAATACATTAATAATTTGTTATATCCAATGCCCGAAGAAAGCGATTACAGTTATTGGGGGGGGGGTGGGGGGTCTTATAAGCATTTTAATGTAACCATGATGCGCTGTCGATTGTTTGCCTTTGTTCTCCGTAATGATAGATACATGTATTATATTTTTTCCTCTTTATGGAGACAGTAATTTGTTTTTCTTTCAATACATTGACATTTTCTCAAGCACACAGAGTCAATTTTTAGCTCATGTGAACCAAAGGCTCAAAAAGCTAATGCTATGGCCATTTGTGCGTAAACTTTTTAGAATGTGGGCCATATATCAAGAACCCTTTGCCAATTTTTGTCAAATTTGTCACAGAGTATCCTTGGTCCAAGGGCTGCTGTTTATACTAAAACTAGGGATGTGACCCTTAAACAAGGGGAGATAATTAGGAAAATAAGACCAAAAGTACTGGTTGCTAAAAAATCTTCTTCTCAAGAACCACTGGGCTGATCATCACCAAACTTACACACAAGGACGAGGATATGTTGAAGATGAAAAATTATTCAAGGCATCACCCTGGGGCCAAGGGTGTGGTCTCAAGGTCACTTCAAAGTTGACCAAAAATTACATTTTATTAAAATGTTGATATTTTGCTTACTATAAGGACTAGGATCATCAAATCTTGTCAGTTGATGCATCTTAGGACCTATCATGTCGACTCAAAAGTAGGTCAAGGTGACCTACTTTTTGAATTTTGCATGCATTTATTTTCAAATTGATTTAGAGGCATATTTTGGACACTTTAAGGCCTACGATCATTGACCTACTTTTGAAAGTTTATGGTTATATTTAAATTTTTAAGGTTATAATTGGCTTAGAATCATCAAACTTTGTCATTGATGCATCTTGTGTCCTTAAATTATGTCAAGTGAAAAGTAGGTCACCATGACATACATATTGAATTTTATGACTAATCCTTTTCAAAACTTTTAAGGTCATTATTTCAGATACTGAGAGGTTAAAAATCATCAAGCCTTGTAGGCTGATGCATCTTGGGGCCTTAAAACATATTTATCAAAATGTAGGTCACAGTTACCTACTTTTTGAATTTTGAAGGTATTCTTTTTAAATTTGTTTTGAACACTTTAAGGCCTATGATCATCAAACTTTGTCAGTCGATGCATCTTAAGTGCTCGAAGAATGTCAACTGAAAAGTAGGTGTGACTGTGACCTAATTTTGAAATTTTATGGCTACATTTAAATATTTCTGGTACTCACTGGCCCTTGGAGAACAGCAACTGAAAAGTAGGTCACATTGACCTACTTTTGAAACTTTATGGTTATATTTAAATATTTAAGGTTCTGATTGGTTTAGAATCATCAAACTTTGTCAGTTGATGCATCTTGTGTCCTCAGAGTTAGTCAACTGAAGGGTTGGTCACCGTGACCTACTTTTGGAATTTTACAGTGATATTTTAATATTTAAGATACTAATTTGCTTAGAATCCTCAAACTTTGTCAGTTGATGCATCTTGGGTTCTCGGAGTGTGTCAACTGAAAAGTAGGTAACCATGACGTTTTGAAGTTTTACAGCTATGTTTAATTATTTGAGATACTAATTGGCTTTGAATTATCAAACTTAGTCAGTTGATGTATTTTGAATCTACTTTGAGAATTTCAAGGCAATATCTAAATATTTAAATAATAAGGGATTTAAAATCATCAAACTTTGTCAGTTGAGGCATTTTTGGGTCTTGGAGTATCTTTACCAAAAAGTAGGTCACTGTAACCAACTTTTAGAATCTCATGGCTATATTTGAATATTTAAGATAGTAAGGGGCTTTAGACTCATAAAACTTTGTCAGTTGATGCAGCTTGGGTTTTCAGAGTGTTTTAGCCAAAATGTAGGTCATGATGACCTACGTTTGGAATTTCAAGGTGTTATCTTAATATACAGGATACTTAGATGCGTCAAATTGAAGTGATGGGTTGGACAATTATCAGAACCCTTGGGCCTCTTGTTTTTCTTTAGATAGATCAAATAAATGCAATGTAGTTTTAAAGTAATACTTCCTGTGCTTTAAAACTTTAAATTATCTCATCAGTTGAGGGTCTCTGATCCAGACAGACTGGGATCTATATTTAAAGGTGTTGACATAAAGTTTTCATTAGACAGTCAGATTCCATGGTCTGTGCCAGTTCTAAGGTGTCTGTTAAAAACTAATTAAAGAAATAAATGCCTTTAATACTGTTAGTAATTTATTTTTTTCTGTAGCAATCAAGTATGATGCAGAGAAGGAAGAGAAAGCTAAACAGGAGACCAAGCAGAAGAAACTACAGCAGATT
Organism: Saccostrea echinata; assembly: GCF_033153115.1. Taxonomy (NCBI): domain Eukaryota; kingdom Metazoa; phylum Mollusca; class Bivalvia; order Ostreida; family Ostreidae; genus Saccostrea; species Saccostrea echinata. The sequence continues at coordinate 31,045,961 of NW_026889782.1, read as the reverse complement.
GAGGAGGCGAAGAAGGCAGCACTCGAGCAAGGTCAGTGTCGATTTTGATTCCCCGTTTTGTGTTGATGGATCTGATTTAAAATGAAAGTGAAAGTTGCTATCACAGAAACCAATGTTATTTACTTGCATATAACTTCAGTTGTCATAAATTTTCACCTTTTGATCACAATCAGGTAAAGAGAAGGAACCTAAGAAGGATTCCTTTGCCGAGAAAATGGCCGCCCAGATCATAAAAAATTTACAGATCCAGATCAGTAACATACACATACGTTACGAGGACTCGTACACAAATCCGGATCATCCTTTCTCTATTGGGATTAGCATGGCTGATTTACTGTTCCAGGTATGATAAGGAATTTTGAATTGAAATGAAATGTTGCAGAAGGAAGGTATTTATGTGAGTGTGAGGGGTTGAGTAGTAAGAACTAATGGAAATCGTGATTATGTGTGACATGATGACTCATACACATATCCGGATCATCCTCTATTGGGATTATCATGGCAGTCTTACTATTCCAAGTATCATAAGGAGTTTGAAGGGGTGTGGTAGTAAGATGTGTGTTGGGAGGGGGTAATGAAGAATTGCAAATCAATTATCATTCATGAGAACTTCATTTTGACTTTATTTTAACCTGATTATAGAGACTGTCTGTTCACTTAAAAAAACATGATATAATAATTGAACAATGAAGCAAGATGGGTCAGTCAAGTTTAAAAAAGGCAAGCAAACAAAATCAAAACCTAATCAGATTCAATACAAAATAATAAATTAGTGGTCTAGTATCAGAAGCTGGGTATCTGATGGTCACTCATTGTTTTGTTTTACTTCTAGACAACAGATGAGAATTGGAAACCTTGTGTTGTGAAAGAAGCAGTCAACCAAATCTTCAAGGTAATTTAAAAATTTTTAGCTCACGTAAGCTCATGTGTTACTCAGTTCACCTGAGCCAAAGCATTGTGTTACTGTGTTCCTCGATCAACTGATTCAAGGTACTGTGGGACTCAGCTCGCTTAAGCCAAGGCACTGTGACACAGCTTACATTAGTGAAGGCATCATATTACTCAGCTCACCAGAGTCAAGATATAATGTGACTCAGCTCATTTGAGTCAAGGCATTATGTGACTCAGCTCACCTGACTCAGAATATTGATTTTTGAGAGTCTATACCAAACTGTACATTTCTCATGGTTTCAGTGCAAGGTGAACAAAGTTGGTCCTTTAATTTCTTGAAAAATATGTGTTACTCAGGTGATTTTCAAGGCTTGTGGGGCCTCTTGTTTAATCTGAATTTTCCATTATTTACATCATTGTTCTGTTTTTTACAGCTGGTTAAGTTAGATTCCCTGGCGGTGTATTGGAATAGTAACACAGAACTGTACTCATCCCTCAGTAATGAACGGCTACTGGTGAGTTAATGTCAGTAATGGGAAACCAACTCTTATTCAGGTGCAAGTAATATCTGAGATAATTGTACTAAGTTGATGCAAATGATATCTGGTTTACGGTTATTTGTGGTAAGTGATATGAAAAGAATTTGTTTTGTTCTGATTTCAGGAGAAGCTTGGGAGGGAGATTCCTGGAAAGGAGAAGGCGACAACACATCAGTTCTGTGAGAATCATTTAATACATTGTACATAGGCTACCATACACTTTTGTAAATAAAGAACATTCTGCAAATCCATAAAATTAACCATTGCAAAGCCTTCAACTTTATATTAGGAATACAAACTGCTACATGCTGAAAGTTTCTTTTTTTGATTCATTGCTATAGGCAATACTTATCTCTACAGTCTTGTAAATGGATCCAATGCCAGGCAGATTACATAATCATTTCAGCCCTTTCAGTACTCTATAATTCAGCAATCATTCCAGTCCTCTCAGTACTTTAATTATTATTTCAGTAATCAAGCCAATCTCTTCTGTGGCTCACCTCAAACTGAACATGAAGCCAGAGTTGAACAACTTTTCCTCCCCTAAGGCCTTCCTTACTGTAGTGTTTGATGAGATCGGAGTTGGACTGTCCAAAAGACAGGTATGTTTGTTTTAATAATTTACAAGATTTCATAAGTTTAGGTGGTGGATCCATGGGGAATGGGAGTATTTCACATTTATTAATGTTTTATCATCTCAAGATTATAAAGTAAGAATAGACTGAATTCAAAATTTTGAAATTAGAATAACTTTTTCTTTATGTTTGTATCTGAGTATTACAAACTTGCAAATTTTGTTATTATACATGAAAATCAAGATAATTGAATTCTAAATATTGACTTTAGACTGTCCTTACTTGATGCTTGTTTTGAGAAAAAGTTTGAATATAACTCCTTCTCATCGTTATGTTACAAGACTTTGTGTATTGTGTTTTTCAGTATAATGATGTCCTGGAGATGCTGGAGTCGGCTGAGAGGATGTATCTAATGAGTGTATATAGGAAATACCGTCCCAACGTCCCACTCCATAAAAATGCTAAAACCTGGTACGTATATACATGATATAGGAAATACTGCTCAAACGTCCCACTCCATCAAAATGCTAAGACCTGGTACACATAAAAATCATCAGTATGTATCTGGCGGGTGTATATAGGAAATACCGCCCTAACGTCCCACTCCATAAAAATGCTAAAACCTGGTACGTATAAAGATCATCAGTATGTATCTGATGAGTGTATATGGGAAATACCGCCCTAACGTCCCACTCCATAAAAATACTAAAGCCTGGTATGTATAGAGGTCTTCAGTAATCTACACTCTGAAGAACACCGTCATCAGGAAATATCAGAGGATACTGTACACCAACTCTTTACGCTCTACATGACAATTTTTTCTTCAATAAAGAAAACTAGAAGATCAGTCTGTGACCAATAAATTATTGATAAGGATTTCCTTTTTTAGCTCACCTGAGCTGAAGGCTCAAGTGAGCTTTTCTGATCACATTTTGTCTGTAGTCCGTCTGTCTGTCCGTCTGTAAACTTTTCACATTTACGACTTCTTCTCCAGAACCACTGGGCCAATTTCAACCAAACTTGCCACAAAGTATCCTTGGGTAAAGGGAATTCAAGTTTGTTCAAATGAAGAGCCACGACTTCTTCCAAGGGGAGATAATTATGAATTCGTGAAAAATTAATGGCATCATTAAAAAATCATCTTCTCAAGAACCACTGTGCTTGAAAATATGAAACTTATGTGGAAGCATCCTCAGGTAGTGTAGATTCAAATTTTTTTCAAATCATTACCCCTAGGGGTCGGATGGGGCCACAATGGGCGAACAAATTTTTACTTAGGAATATATAGGAAAAATGTTTAAAAATCTTCTTCTCAAGAACAGTAAAGCCATGATTAGTCATATTTACATGGAAGCATCCTCAGATAGTGTACATTCAAGTTTGTTCAAATCATGACCCCCGGGGGTCGGGTGGGGCCACAATGGGCGATCAAAGTTTTACATAGGAATGTATAGGAAAAATCTTTAAAAATCATCTTCTCAAGAACAGTAAAGCCATTATTGGTCATATTTATACGGTAGCATCCTCAGGTAGTGTAGATTCAAGTTTATTCAAATCATGACCCCCGGGGGTCGGGTTGGGCCACAGTGGGCGATCAAAGTTTTACATAGGAATGTATAGGAAAAATCTTTTGAAATTTTCTTCGCAAGAACAGCAAAGCCATGATTGGTCATATTTACATGGAAGCATCCTCAGGTAGTGTAGATTCAAGTTTGTTCATATCATGATCCCCGGGGGTCGGGTGGGGCCACAATGGGCGATCAAAGTTTTACATAGGAATATGTAGTAAAAATCTTTAAAAAAAAATATTTCTTTAGAACAGCAAAGCCATGATTGGTCATATTTATATGGAAGCATTCTTAGATAGTGTAGATTCAAGTTTGTTCAAACATGACCCTTTGAGGTCGGGTGGGGCCACAATGGGTGATCAAAATTTTACATACTAGGAATACATAGGAAAAATCTTCTACTCAAGAACCAAAGCCATGATTGGTCATATTTAAGTGGAAGCATCCTCAGGTAATGTAGATTCAAATTTGTACAATTCATCCCCCCCCTCCCCCGAACCACTTTTATATTTAAACTTTTCAACCTTTCAAGACTGAACTGATTCTGCTTTTTCCTAGCCGTAGTGCTCAGGTGAGCAATGTGGACCCTGGGCCCCTTGTTTAAAATTTTTAAAAAGTTTTTACCGATTTGCTTCTATAGAATAATCTCAAGCTAGGGTTGCTTGCAACTGTTGTTTCTTGCATGCATATAACAGCTACTTTGCCATAAATTTAATTGATTGTGTGCCTATAAAAAGAATTGTTTAATGATAGGTGGCACTTTGCCCGGGACAGCGTTCTGGAAGAGAAAGTTCGTAGACGGCGCCGCATGTTTTCCTGGGACCACATCATGAAACACCGTGTCACGATGAAGAAGTATCGAGACGCCTACACAAAGAAGTTATCCAATCCTAAAAGTGTACCAAAGGATGTACAAAAAGATATTGAGGTACGTGACTGTACATATTAAAGCACTAAGAAGGGAGAGAGAGAGATTAAATTTTTCAAAAAAATTTTATAAGTTTTGAATATTTTTAATGTTTTTTATTTGCATATAATCATTATATTTTGTGGAATAAAAGAGAATTTATCCTGAAAATTATTGATTCATTTGTTGTTCTGATAATGCTGAAGAATTGTATTAACTCAAAGTCTAATTACTGTCTCTGTTTAACTTACCATACTAACATTTTACACTTATGAGAAGTATATTTGTAACTTTTCAGTAAGTGTAGGTCTCTCCATCAGAGGACAAGATTTAATACAAATTATTTTGTGTTTACCAGGAGTATGAGAAGTTTTTAGACGTGTTTTCGATCACCCTGATGAGGGGACAGGCCGAAGTGGAGGTGAGATAATTCTTAAGAATCTGTCACAAAAAATTAGACAGATACATCCATCACTTAATTGTTTATTCAAGCCAAAGGCTCTAGTGAGCTTTTCTGATCAAAATTAGTCCTTTGTCTGTTGTGGTTGTTGTCGTAGTCATCCTTAACTTTTTACAATTTCATCTTCTTCTCCAGAACCACTGGGCAGGATGTTTATGTTAGAAGCTTTACCCTCATAAAAATTTCTAAAAATAAAATCATTTTCATGAGATCAAATAGTCGTGATTTGAGGAAGGATTGATTTCTTGGTTGAAGTAGTGAACATGTATTGTAGTTTGAAATTTTTTAACATTTCATGGAGGACATACGACATGTAAATCCTGAGTGTCTTCATACCATGAAAACAAGAAAGAATCAAATTCCCACAAAAATTTGTGATTTTGCAGTAACTGTATGTATTATTTCAATGAATTGACTTAATGAATGTTATTGCCTCAATCAATGATCAATGTCTCAACAGGCAGCCAAGCTCGGGGCCAAGAAAGCGGAGGAGAAATCGGGGGGATGGTTCGGGGGATTTTTTGGAGGAAAAAAGAAAAAGAAGGAAGACAAGGAGGAAAAGGACATAAGTCAGTATATCTATAAATAGAATAATATAGTAGTGTTACTATAAATGGATTATCAATAAATGTTACTATAAATAGATCATCAATAAAGGTTATTGAAAATAGATCATCAATAAAGGTTACTGTAAAAAGACCATCAATAAATGTTACTATAAATAGATCATCATTAAAACTCATTCAGTATAGACTGTTGATCAATATATTTGAGATTTTATATTCATTATACCACGGAAATGCATTAATTACACTTTTGTAATGATTTATTTTTAAAACTATCGATTTATAACTATTAATAAACAGTAGAACATAAATTTTCTTATTAAAAGTGTTTGCTATATGAATAATTGCTTTAAATGATATCCTTATATTTTTTTAGAGGAACAATTTCAAGACCAATTTAATGAGAAAGAGAAGGCCAAACTTTACGAAGCGATTGGTTACCAAGAAAATGAGGTGGATCCAACCTTTCCCAGAGAGGTGGGTGTGATTCTATCCCCCCCCCAAAAAAAATCATCTGATAATTGGTTAAGAACAAAATAAATAATCTTACACTGAGAGATGGGTGTGATTCTATCTCCCCCCCCCCCCCAAATAAAAATCATGTTGATAATTGGTAAAGAACGAAATAAATAATCTTACCCAGGCAGAGAGGTGGATGTGATTCTATCCCCCCCCCCCCAAAAATCATTTGATAATTGGTAAAGAACAAAATAAATAACCTTACTCAGAGAGGTGGGTGTGATCTTATTAAAAAAAAAAACTCTGATGAGATATAAAGTACGAAATAAATGAAAGTTATTACTGTATGTTTTGGAAAACATTTATCTTATAATTTTTATTTTTCAGTATGTAGCTGTGAGGTTGGTCACCAAACTAAGTGGTCTTTCTGTGACCCTCAACGATGAGTCGAAGAAGTAAGGGGTTCATGTCAGAATCATTAAAGAGCTTTTAAAAAAAACCTTTGTACCTATTCTTCATTTCAAAAAATATTGCCATTGTTTCTAAAAATAGAATAATCCCACGAGTCAAAATTATAAAAGTAATATTGAAATAAGTTAAATGTAAATGATTCTGTTATTTTTGTCCGATTTGAATAAAACACTAACCATGTAGACTATATTTTTCTAGCAGTAATTGTGTGCAGTCCATGTATAAAGAAGAATTTTTATTGATCTGGTTTAATGACTGAATTTCAGAGAGCCACAGATTCTTAAACTGCAGTTGAAAGATGTGTATGCCTGTGTAGGTCAAAGGCCAGCCGATAGTGCTGTTCAGTATGTACCAAAAGTTCTCTACTTAAACTAAGTAATGCATGTATAGGTCAAAGGTCAGCCAATAGTGCTGTATCAAAAGTAATTAAAGTATTTTACAAGACATTGAACTTACATTGATTTACAGGGTGGAAGGAAAGATAGATAGGTTCATAGTGGCCGGTTCTCCACAAGGTGGCGCCACACCCAAAATAGTGGTGTCCTTGAATGAGGAGAAAAAGGTCGTGTACTCGTTGTTGAACTTTAATTTTGAGACGAATCCTCTGGACCGTAGCTGTGACACCAGGGTCATCCTCGAGGCGCGACCTCTACAGATTGTCTATGATGCAGTGAGTTTAGTTTTGTTTTTTTAATCTCCCTTTTATAATGATTTTTCAATATATAATATACAATTATGGACTACATGTATTTAGTAGGGGGACATCACAAATTATCAGCTGATCTGAGTACTTTTGTCATCTGAGGTCACTTGCATCTGAAGGCAATAACAACTACTCAGACATGATAATTTGTGAGGTCTCCTTACTAAACAATCCATAATATTTTATTTATACTAGCTTTCACCCTGCACATGAGGGAGACATTTTGAATTGTCTCCCTGCATGTGATCAATCAGATTATTATTCTGAAGGATAATTATAATGTAATATCATGCAATGTCTTTGCTGTGCATTTGAGTAATGTTTGTCAGTATGGTGTAAGGTGAACAGTTTTTTAGCTCACCTGAGCTGAAAGCTCAAGTGAGCTTTTCTGATCACATTTTGTCCGGCGTCCGTCTGTCTGTCCGTCTGTCTGTCTGTCCGTCTGTCTGTCTGTCTGTCTGTCTGTAAACTTTTCACATTTTCGACTTCTTCTCAAGAACCACTGGGCCAATTTCAACCAAACTTGCCACAGAGTATCCTTGGGTAAAGGGGATTCAAGTTTGTTCAAATGAAGGGCCACGCCCTCTTTCAAGGGGAGATAATTAGGAATTAGTGAAAAAATAATGGCAACATTTAAAAATCTTCTTCTCAAGAACCATACGGCCAGGAAAGATGAAACTCTTGTGGAAGCATCCTCAAGTAGTGTACATTCAAGTTTGTTCAAATCACGACCCCCGGGGGTAGGGCGGGGCCACAATGGAGGATCAAAGTTTTACATAGAAATATATAGGAAAAATCTTTAAAAATCTTCTTCTCAAGAACAGCAAAGCCATGATGGGTCATATTTATATGGGAGCATCATCAGGAAGTGTAGAATCAAGTTTGTTCAAACAATGACCCCCGGGGGTAGGGCGGGGCCACAATGGAGGATCAAAGTTTTACATAGAAATTTATAGGAAAAATCTTTAAAAATCTTCTTCTCAAGAACAGCAAAGTCATGATGAGTAATATTTATATGGAAACATCCACAGGTAGTGTAGATTCAAATTTATTCAAATCATGACCCCCAGGGGTAGGGCGGGGCCACAATGGAGGATCAAAGTTTTACATAGAAATATTTAGGAAAAATCTTTAAAAGTCTTCTTCTCAAGAACAGCAAAGCCATGATGAGTCATATTTATATGGAAGCATCCTCAGGTAGTGTAGATTCAAATTTGTACAAACTATGACCCCCGAGGGTAGGGCGTGGCCACAATGGAGGATCAAAGTTTTACATAGAAATATATAGGAAAAATCTTTAAAAATCTTCTTATCAAGAACCACAAAGTCATGATGAGTCATATTTATATGGAAGCGTCCTCAGGTAGTGTAGATTCAAGTTTGTTCAAATCATGACCCCCAGGGGTAGGGCGGGGCCACAATGGAGGATCAAAGTTTTATATAGAAATAATATATAGGAAAAATCTTTAAAAATCTTCTTCTCAAGAAAAGCAAAGCCATGATGAGTCATATTTATATGGAAGCGTTCTCAGGTAGTGTAGATTCAAGTTTGTTCAAATCATGACCACCAGGGGTAGGGCAGGGCTGCAATGGACTATCAAAGTTGTACATAGAAATATATAGGAAAAATCTTCTTCCCAGGAACAGCAAAGCCCAGATTGTTCATATTTATATGGAAACATCCACAGGTAGTGTAGATTCAAATTTATTCAAATCATGACCCCCGGGGGTAGGGCGGGGCCACAATGGAGGATCAAGGTTTTGCATAGAAATGTATAGGAAAAATTTTAAAAATCTTCTTCTCAGAAACAGCAAAGCCCTGATTGATCATATTTATATGGAAGCATCCTCAGGTAGTGTAGATTCTATTTTGTTCAAATCATGACCCCCGTGGGTAGGACGGGGCCACAATGGAGGATCAAAGTCTTAAGTAGAAATATATAGGGAAATATCTTCTTCTGAAGAACTGCAAACCATGATTAGTCATTTTGATATGGAAGCATCCTCAGGTAGTGTAGATTCAATTTTGTTCAAATGATGACCCCCAGGGGTTGGATGGGGCCCATTGGGGGATCGAAAGTTTTACATAAGAACATATAGAGAAAATATTTCTTCTCAAGTACAGGAAAGCTATGTTTAGTCATATTGATATGGAAGCATCCTCAGGTAGTGTAGATTCAAGTTCAAATGATGACCCCTGAGAGAGGGAGGAGCCACAATGGAGGATCAAATTTTTACAAAGGAATATATGGGAAAATTTTTTTAAAATCTTTACAAGTACAATAAAGCCATTTGTTATATTGACATGGAAGCATCATCAGGTAGTTTAAAATTCAAGCCCCCCCCCCCCCCCTCCCCCCCAAACCCCAGGTAATCTTTTCAATACTGAACTGATTTGTGCTTTTGCCTAGCCAATGTGCTCAGGTGAGCGATCTGGCCCATGGGCCTCTTGTCATGATTATATTGGATTTCAGTCAATTAGTGTGGAAGTAATCCTCCATCATACGATATATTGACATATGATATATTGGCATATGATATATAGACATGATATATTGACATATGACCTATAGACATGTGATATATTGACATATGATATATAGACATAATTATGCTATATTGACATATTTTTTACAGATTTCTATCAACAACATGGCTGACTTTTTCAAACCTCCCAAGGAAGTATATCTCAAACAGTATGTAAATAGGCAAAGTGAAATTTCACGTCAACAGTAAATAGTCAAAATTAAATTTCATTGAATTGTTTGCTATAATTATGTTTTTTACTGTAACTAACCTAAACATCCCTCCCCCAAGATTGTCACAAGCTGAAATGACCATGTCTGAAGGCATCTTGGTATGAAATCAAATCAAACAGATTGTATTGTTAATGAACTTTGACATTTTCCCCAGGTTGTCGAGAGCTGCTATGGCTAAGTTTGAGGACATTAAGGAACAGTCTGCTTCAGGACTGAAACACGCAATAGAGCAACACAAGTATACAGACATACGCGTGGATCTCAAACCGTCGCATGTCATTATTCCTCATGGTGGATATTATAAAAAGTAAGCTACTCATTATTAATTAAATTGATTTTCAAATTTTTATAAAGTTTTATGTATAGCTCAAGGAAACATAGAAATATCCCTTTGAACATCCTTTTCTTGGCAGTTATCAAGTTTATACAAGATTGGCTTTGCCTGATAATTAATGTTTTATTAAAGATGTGGTAAAGGGAAATTTATTGTTTTATAAACATTTCTTGTTTCAATGACTTGTTTTAAATTCAAATCCCAGAGAGACTTAGAAATACAGATCTATTTTTGTCTTTTTTTTAGGGGTGCTGTTAATATTCTGGTCCTTGACCTTGGAAATTTGAAGGTCAATAGTGAGAAAAATAAAGTTGGGGACAGCAAGGTATTTATAGTAACTATTACAGTAACTTGAAATATTTATTATAGTAACAGTACAATTATTTGAAGTATTAATTAGTACTGTAACAATATTAACAGTGACTTGAAATATTTATTAAGTAACAATATGCACTGAGAGAAAATGACTCCATCTATCTGTTGAAGCAGTTAGTTTTAATCTGTAGAAAGGATTTACAGTGAGGAAATAAGCACATTTTTGTCCAAATGTGGAGAATTAAGAAGATAATTTATTGAAGAGAAGGATTGATTGTGTGTTCTTATTTAAACCAGTCATTGTAATTATTAAATGATTGTTTACCTACTATCAGTATAAATGATAGATTCTTACTTTCATTTAGCAAAAGGGTTGGAAAGCTGCACAAAAAGTCTTTGATCCAAAGATGGTAGTTTTAATACACCAATTTACTTATAACAGTGGGTTCCTGCCTGTAGGCTTAATGTGTAAACAATTATATTACATTAAAAAAGATCTCTAACTGGTCAGATAAAAGGCACACTTGTTCGTATTGCTTAAACTATTGATTATCTTCAGAAAAAAAAAACGTTTTTCAGGCCAATAAATTCAAAATCATATGCCTCAGGCAGTTTTTTTTTTTTTTAGCTCACCTGAGCCGAAGGCTCAAGTGAGCTTTTCTGATCACATTTTGTCTGTAGTCCGTCTCTCCGTCTGTCCATCTGTAAACTTTTCACATTTTCGACTTCTTCTCAAGAACCACTGGGCCAATTTCAACCAAACTTGCCACAAAGTATCCTTGGGTAAAGGGGATTCAAGTTTGTTCAAATGAAGGGCCACACCTTCTTCCAAGGGGAGATAATTAAGAATTCGTGAAAAATAAATGGCATCATTATAAAATCTTCTTCTCAAGAACCACTGTGCTTGAAAACATGAAACTTATGTGGAAGCATCCTCAGGTAGTGTAGATTCAAGTTTGTTCAAATCATGACCCCCGGGGGTAGGGCGGGGCCGCAATGGGCGATCAAAGTTTTACATAGGAAATATACAGGAAAAATCTTTAAAAAATCTTCTTCTCAAGAACAGCAAAGCCATGATTGGTCATATTTACTTGGAAGCATCCTCAGGTAGTGTAGATTCAAGTTTGTTCAAATCATGACCCCCGGGGGTAGGATGGGGCCACAATGGGCGATCAAAGTTTTACATAGGAATATATAGGAAAATCTTTGAAAATCTTCTTCTCAAGAACAGCAAAGCCATAATTGGTCATATTTACCTGGTAGCATCCTCAGGTAGTGTAGATTCAAGTTTGTTCAAATCATGACCCCTGGGGGTCGGGTGGGGCCACAATGGGCGATCAAAGTTTTGCATAGGAATATATAGGAAAAATCTTTAAAAATCTTCTTCTCAAGAACAGCAAAGCCATGATTGGTCATATTTACATGGAAGCATCCTCAGATAGTGTACATTCAAATTTATTCAACTCATGACCCCCGGGGGTCGGATGGGGCCACAATGGGCGATCAAAGTTTTACATAGGAACACATAGTAAAAATCTTCTTCTCAAGAACAGCAAAGCCATGATTGGTCATATTTATATGGTAGCATCCTCAGATAGTGTACATTCAAATTTGTTCAAATCATGACCCCTGGGGGTCGGGTGGGGCCACAATGGGCGATCAAAGTTTTACATAGGAACACATAGTAAAAATTCTAAAAAAAAAAAAAAAAAAAAAAATTTGTTAAGAATAGCAAAGCCATGATTGGTCATATTTATATGGTAGCATCCTCAGATAGTGTACATACAAATTTGTTTGAATCATGACCCCCGGGGGTCGGGTGGGGCCACAATGGGTGATCAAAGTTTTACATTGGAACACATAGTAAAAATCTTTAAAAAAAACCTATTTGTTAAGAATAGCAAAGCCATGATTGGTCATATTTATATGGAAGCATTCTTAGATAGTGTACATTCAAGTTTGTTCAAATATGACCCCTGGGGGTCTGGTGGGGCCACAATGGGTGATCAAAGTTTTACATAGGAATACATAGGTTAAATCTTTAAAAATCTTCTACTCAAGAACAGCAAAGCCATGATTGGTCATATTCAAATGGAAGCATCCTCAGATAATGTAGATTCAAATTTGTTCAATTCATGACCCCCCCCCCCCCCCAACCACTTTTATATTTAAACTTTTCAACCTTTCAAGATTGAAGTGATTTCTGCTTTTTCCTAGCCATAGTGCTCAGGTGAATGATGTGGCCCCTGGGCCTCTTGTTTAAAAAAGAGTTATCTCTCTTTTTACTGACAAAAATTATAATACTAACTCAATCTTGTCTGAAAATTTTTTTAAAAATATTTTTCCAAATTTTTTTATAAGTTTATTGATAAAGCACTGATGTATCAAGTGATGTATATTAGACGGATTATCTAGATGTATATTGCATATCTAATAGATGATTGGCTTTTTCTAAATTTGAGTGAAAAGAGAAATAACTTAATTTTCTTTATAGAAAATTTAATTATTCCAAATTCTTAACATGAATAAAATTGCTGCAGTGTTTGACTTCATGAGGAGGCACCTAAGAATCTAGAGATAATTACTGGAATCCACTGTGTAGTATCTTTCTCATGACTTTTTTTCTCCCTTTGGACAAGTCTTTTGGGTACATGGGAACCTCAGTTTTATAAATACTTCTTGGATGGAAATATTTCTCAAGTTATTTTTCTTCATATTTGAATTAAACAGAAATATGATGTTCTATGATTTCAAGCTTTTCCTCAGATTTGTTTCACAAGGGACAGAATTATGGGGTTATAGTTGGGGTGGGGTTAGGGGTTAATGTGTAGTGAGGTTAGAGTAGGGTTCACTTAGATATATAGTAAGAGTAGGATCCAGTGATAGAGACAGGGGTGGAAACCGTCATAGATTAAGTGTGATGATACGTGGCCACAGTGATATATATATAGTATCTTTCATGGTTTGTGGTTAGATTTGATTTTTATCCAACAAGTTCTGTGTTTTCTATCAAGAAGCCTTGGTGTGAGAATGGAAAACACACAATAAGTTGGATAAAAATCATATCCAACCTCAAACCAAAGGGATATTCTTTTTATCACATGTTTTACACATACTAGCCTTAACATGTTTTAAACAGTTTTGATATGCGAATTTAACCCACTTCATTTGATTTCATCAATTTTACCCCAAAACCATTGTGACCTCACAACTGTTGATATGAAAATGATACTGTATGAAATATGTCTACTGTCTAAAGGAGTAAACAGGTGATGAATGTCACAGTGGTTGGTTTACAGATAGAAGGTGACATTGGGAAGCTGATATGGTGTATCGTTAGAGAAGATGCATAGAAATATGAGTTGAGGATAGAGATTCACATGGTTTTGGATGAAAATGGATATTGCAGGGATATGGTTGTTAGGATGGAGTTTGGACTTAATTAAGTTGTGTTTAGGATGGGATAAGTGTCACAATGATAAATTTGCATGAAGGTTAAACCAACAGTCTTATAGGATGAAGTTAGTGTGTCAGAGTCCTAATTATTCTGATGTATTGAGGGGGGGGGGTTGGGTTGGGTTAGAGGTTACTTTGTTACAAAGCTAAATAAAGCTACCATTAAGAGCTACTGCTTTGTAAGAACTTATTTTGGGTACTTTTTTTAATGTCCTCTTTGCATGATTTTCAGTTTTTAACTAAAGATACATGTATATACAGTAAAACTCGGTTATAACGAAGTCACTGGGACCTGTGAAATTACTTCGCTATACTTCGCTATATCCGTAATTCGTTATATCCGTATAAGAAATTTGTTAAATTTATTTAGCTGGGATCCAAGGAAAATTTGTTATATCCGTGAATTCGCTATATCCGTGTTCGTACTAAACAAGTTTTACTGTATACCTTTATTTCCCTATTATTCCTGGTAATCTGTAATCCTTTAATTTTTCTGACTTTTTTTCTGTAGATAAGGGGTATTGGTGTAGTAATGAAAAATATTACCACGGTACTCAAGTCTTACATATTTTCCCAATTTTCCTCCTAATTCCTAATAAATAGTATTTTATTTTGACATGATTGTAATTTGTTGCAAAGATGTCACCAGCAATTTTCATGAGAGTTGTAGTGTGAAATTCCATTGCATACAGAATGAGATTAGTTTATAAGTGTAGACTAGCTGTAAGATAACAGTATATTATTTACAATATAACACTGTATGCTTATTTAACCCAAAGAACAATCATGCATTAGTCCTTGCAGCATATATTTTCTAATATATGGAATAATTATTTCAATGATGTTCATAAACTATAGTGAAACTTGTCTTATCCAGATGTTGTATAATCTGAAATTTTTCCCAAGTCTATAATGATGTAAACATTGAGTCCCTTTGGGATTCAGTTGTTTATAATGTTGTCTAATCCGGAATATCCAATCCAACCACTCGTGTCCAGATAAGTTTTACTGTACCTAATGTCTTAACTTAGTTTTGATTTGATGCAGAGATGTGAATGTTTTATAATGTTTATTTCTGTTTTATGCTGTGTTTTCTAGACATTAGCTGTGGAGGATGTGATGTCCAGGGCTTATGACAACTTTAAAATCAAGTTGGACCAAATACAAATTTTATATGCAAAACCAGGTAAGAAAAATGTAATCAATTCTGTAATTGTTTTTTTTTTGTTTGTTTGTACAACACATTCTTTTAGCTTACATCAAATTCTTTCACACCTTTTATCTGATTGGAAACTTCAGAAAATTGCTTTAACTCCTTCTTTAAACCCTTCTAGACTTCAAGGGTCTATATAACTAATAGCAGATCAGTGATTTATTTCCATAGTGTACAGGGCTCTAATTGGCGACTAATTTAGTTGCCATGGTGCCTAAAATTTTTTATTGGCGCCTAAAAATATTTCATAAGTCGCTAAATTGGCGACCATTTTAATTTGACTTAGCAATTGTCGAATTCTATTAATTTTAACATTTTAAACAATTTTTATGAAAATGCAAAAAGAAATTTAAAAGAAGAGGAAACTATTTTTAGCAATGGACATGTCATGTGTTTTTAATCACACCATGGGTCTCTATATTGATTACTATTAATTTTTTAAAGTTGGCGCCTTAAAGAAAAAATTGCCTGGCGACTAAAAATGTGCACTGGCGACTAAATCTTATTGATAAGGCGCCAGCTGGCGCCTAAATTTTTGAGGTCCCTTAGAGGCCTGCATGGTTAACAGTAACAGTTGTTGAACACTTGAAAATAGTGAAATTTTAAATGATTACTTAGATAGCATATGGCAATTATCCTTCGTCCTCTTACATACATTCATAGCTAAATATGCAGTATCCAGCGCATGCGCAGATAATGACCACTAATTCATAGAAACAATAAAAGTTTTCCCGCCACTACCCATCAAAGTTAATTCAG
Source organism: Saccostrea echinata (assembly GCF_033153115.1). Lineage (NCBI taxonomy): Eukaryota > Metazoa > Mollusca > Bivalvia > Ostreida > Ostreidae > Saccostrea > Saccostrea echinata. The sequence goes on along the minus strand of NW_026889782.1, from coordinate 31,029,986 downwards.
TGCTCGCTCAGAGAAGACCACCCGCGTTGTGTATCCAATTTCTTTTTGTTTTTTACGTATTTGTGGACATTTTCATCTGTTATTTTTATTACTTTATTATGGATGATAGTCAGGAGTATATTATAATTCAACATCGTTCGGACTCACCAAGTTCACGTTCTGAGAAGAAATCGACGGCGACGGACCAAGAGATGCTGGCGCCATTAGTTAACATGGCAGGGCACGCTGCCTCAGAGCAGCTGACTAAAGTGCCCACAGAGGCTTCAATGCCAAACAATTGTGGTTCAGATCCCACCTTTTCTGTGGCATTGCCACAACTGAGCAACGCTAGCTCAAATATTGGAGTTCATTTCTCGCAGCAAATTCAGGCAGAGGATGCGTGTAATTCGATACGCCATCCATTTGGCTCCACTTTTAGTGGACCTGCTTTGGCGCAAGGTTCGCCTATTCGCTGGCTTCGCCATTCTACACCGAATAAACCAGTATTTGCTACACCAGTTGCTCAACTTACAGAAAAGCGATCATCTGATATTTGTGGGACTAAAAATTTTCCGGATTCGGTTGCACAGTCTGGTTTATCTGTTACCGGAAGTTCGACTGACATCACACCCAACATGGCGGCGCCCATACTGGACAAAAACACGGTTGCTTCTTTGCACCAAGCTTTGGGAATCGACGCAATTGTCAATTCAATTAAAGAGTTATCGTCATTGATAATATCAGACACTAAACAACGAGATGATGATGATGATGATGATGAACGACCTTCCAAGAGAAAAAAATTGACAAGTGACGACAGGCACAAGGAATCAGAAACGGAAGAAAAGGCTGATGAAGATTCGGATTTAGAGGACGATTCCAGGTTTGGCTCAGCATTTGCTAAAAGTAAGACTTCTAGTAATGTTAACAAATCTTTAGCTGATATGATGAGTAAAGCCAGCACCTCAACCGCTGACTAGGATTTTGTAAAGGATATACAGGAAAAATACAACCGTCATAGTAATGTTCCGTTTTTACTGGTCCCCACAGTGAACGGCTCGATCTACAAAAAGATGTCAAGATTCAACAAAGACTTAGACCACGGCCTCCAGAAGACTCAGGGCACCCTTTGCAGTGGCATTTATGCTGTAGGTTTGATTGCTGATAAAATTTATGATTTGAAGAAATCAAATCCTGATGATGAAATGGTCAGTGAACTACTCACAATATCAGAGGATGCCACTTTCCTTCTTTCTCATGCCTCCTTTTTGATGTCTAACTCACGTAGAGAACATCTGAAACATCTATTTCAAGGAGACTACAAAGAACTGTGTAAAAAATCACAAGAAGTCACAGATGAGCTGTTTGGATAAGAGCTTTCTAAAGCATGTAAGGATATTACAGAGGCCTCTCGGGCAACCACTAAAATGTTCAAAACAAACAAAAATTCAACTTCCTTTCGTTCACAGTCTAAAGATACCTTTCGGTCACAATCCAGAGATTCCTTTCGGCCATACAAAAAATTCAATAGTCAAAAACAATCAAAAAACTACAGATGGAACCCTTACCCATCAACATCAACTTCTTCGAAAACAACAGTATCAAAAAACTCCAAGTCACAGTAGGTTCAGGAAATTTGAAAAATCACTTAACATTTTGGAGAACCTTAACGACAGATTAAAAAATATTGGAAATAATTCAAGACTTTTCAATGATGCCATATCAACACAGTCCTCGGATAACTCCAGTACCAAAAAATTCGGCCAAATTAATTTTAATTCAAGAAGAAATAGATTCTCTTCTCCAAAAACAAGCAATTATTCCTGTACTGGAAGCTCCGAAGGAATTTATTTCAACAATATTCTTAGTTCCAAAGAAATCTGGAGGAATGAGACCAATAATAAATTTAAAACCATTCAACAACTTTGTGGAAACAATTCACTTCAAAATGGAAACACTTCAAACAGCATTGAACCTACTTCAAGAGGGAGATTTTCTTATCAGTGTGGATCTGAAGGATGCTTACTTCAGCATCCCAATACATCATCACCATCGCAAATATCTGAGATTTATTTGGAAGGATCAGAGGTACGAGTTTCAGTGCCTACCTTTTGGTCTCAAATCTGCCCCAAGAATTTTCACCAAATGCACAAAACAATTATGTCAGCTCTGAGGTCTCACGGTCACCGAGGCATAATTTACATCGACGATTCTCTGTGGATGGCAAGGACTGCTCAGACAGTGGAGGAAACAGGTACTTCTGTAGTGAACCTGTTTCAACAAGCAGGATTCCAAATCAACGAGAAGAAATCCTCACTTCAACCAACCCAGTCAATCACATTTCTAGGCTATGTTATAGACACAGTGAAGATGACAGTTTCATTACCTCAAGAAAAGGTGCAACAAATTCTCAAAGAAATTCAGAATCTTCTTCTTCAGATACAACCCAAAATTCGTTCTGTAGCACATGTCATAGGCCTTCTTGTTTCAACTTTTCCTGCAGTTTACCAAGGCCCCCTCCACTATCGTTGTTTGGAAAAAGACAAGACAGAGGCTTTGTTTCTTGTCCAGTCTTACCAAGGGAAAATGAAGATATCTCCAGAATCGGTAATAGAGCTTCAGTGGTGGATTCAAAACTTGGAAGCCCTCAATGGAAAACCTATACATTTTCAAGATCCGACCATAATTATAACAACAGATGCTTCCAAAAGAGGATGGGGGGGAGAGATGAACCAATGCCGAGTGTCAGGCAGATGGTCAACCGAGGAGATGCAGTTGCATATCAATTTTCTGGAACTGAGTCGACATTTTATGGATCAGATGGAATGGCAATTGAATCAGAACCTAACTTACAGGATATTTCGACAACTTTTCCATCCACAAGTGGATTTGTTTGCAAGTCGTCTGAACTTCCAAATTCCACGTTACGTGTCATGGCAACTAGATCCTTTGGCCTGGAAAACAGATGCTTTCTCAATTCCTTGGACAAACCTGAAAGCCTTTGCGTTTCCACCGTTCAACCTGATATCTGCTGTTCTTCAGAAAGTAACAAGGGACAATCCTCTACTAATATTGATAACTCCCTTTTGGAAGACTCAACCGTGGTATCCACAAGTTCTTCATTTGTCTTGCAGGAATCCAATTCTTCTTCCTGTAGTGAACAACATGTTAACACTTCCATACAACAGAGAACTGAGACACCCATTAGAGAAGACTCTCAAATTAGTCGCGTGGACAGTGTGCGGAGACATTACGTTACAAGAGGATTTTCGAAGAAAACAGCAGAAATTCTCAGCAAAGCATGGAGAACTAAAACAAATAAACAGTACCAATCTGCATGGAAACTGTGGTTGGGCTGGTGTGGCAGCAGGAGTATGGATCCCTTTCAAGTTTCTATAGTCGATGTTTTGGAATTTTTGTCTTGTGAATTTCAGAAAAACAAATCATTTAGTGCAATTAATAGCTATTGTTCAACTTTATCTACCACTATTCCGCCAATTGATGGCTTTCCTGTTGGAAAGCACCCAACTGTTATTCAATTCATGAAAGGTGTATATAATTTAAAACCAACCGTTCCAAAATATTCTTGTGTGTGGGATGTTTCAGTTGTTTTGAAATTTCTTAATTCATTACCGTGTAATGACAAATTGTCACTAAAGGATTTGACATATAAGTTAGCTATTTTAATAGCTTTGGTGTCTGCAGATAGGAGACAATCCATTGCATTTTTGGATCTTAATTTCTTGAAGATTCTCCCATCAAAGGCAGTCTTTGTGATTAACAAACTTACAAAAACATCAAGACCTGGCAAGCCAGCCAAGAGTGTCGTATTACCAGCTTACACTAAGTGTAAGAAATTGTGTGTTAAGTCAACTCTACAATGTTATATTGAAAGAACAAAGGACTTGCGAAGTAGCACTATATTGTTCATTTCAATATTCAAACCTCACAGACAAGTAACATCAAGTACAATTGCTAGATGGATCAAGTCCGTCTTGATTAGATCTGGGATAAGTGGATATGGTGCCCATTCTACTCGAAGTGCATCAACTTCAGCAGCTTTAGAAGCAGGACTTTCAGTGAAAGACATTATGAATGTGGCTGATTGGTCAAATGCATCAACCTTCAACAAATTCTATAGGAAGGTTACTGTATCATCTGATGTTTCCTTTGGAGAGACAATTTTGAAGTCCTCTAGTTAGGTAAGAATACTTTTTATAATTAAACATGTTTACATACTTTGAAATCTGCATATTTAGCTATGAATGTATGTAAGAGGACGAAGGATAATTTACAATTAGACAAGGGTAAGATGCTTACCTGTAGGATAATTGGGATTATCCGAGTCCTCGTCGTACATTCAGAGCTAAATCCCTCCCTGCCCATCCCTTATTTATGTGTATTACATGACACTGTGTGTCCTCTTTCCTCGCACTTTTTAACTATGATGGGTAGTGGCGGGAAAACTTTTATTGTTTCTATGAATTAGTGGTCATTATCTGCGCATGCGCTGGATACTGCATATTTAGCTCTGAATGTACGTAAGAGGACTCGGATAATCCCAATTATCCTACAGGTAAGTATCTTACCCTTGTCTAATTGTAAATTTTTCATTGAGTTTGTCGAATTGAATTTTACTATGTAAGATACGTAAATGAATTAGGTATTACATATATGACTTCACCACAAATGAAATACCCGGTATGAAATGTATGTATGAAATCTGTATGTATAAGAAAGTTATAGAACACAATCATGTGAAGATAATCTCTATGATGGTTTTTGGTGATTATTATTCATACATGTATTGATTAATTCTACAGTTTAAAGGTAAATGTACCTGTTGGTAACAATTTACTTGATATCACTTTACTAGGAATTTGGTTTTGTTTCAGGGGAGGATTGGAATTCTGTGAGATCTGTCGGGAAATCCCCTCAGCATGTACTTCACCCCATCTCTATCAACCTCCTTCTACAGAAGAGCATGTTTGACAACGATCGGCGGATGGCGAAGTAGGCTTTCACTGATAAACTACCTTTAGTTGACATGTACCTTAAAGAGTATTGATTTATTTATGGTCATATTTTCAGTTATCCAAAACAAGTTTCATTTTCTTTTTATTTTAGTCTTTGTGCAGGAAAGTGTGTCTCATGTGAATTTCACATCTATTGAAATAATGTGAAAATTTACCAAGTGAAATTAATGTGAAAATTACAGTAAAAGGGAATTACCAAAATTCTTCTATGTGAATTTTATGAAAAAATATCACATTTAGTAAAATTGATGTGGAAATTTTTAAAAAATTACCATCTCTCAGCTAATATTAGTTATAGAAGTCTTCCATATCTATGGTACAGTTAATTGTCTTTAGTTACTTTAATGGCGATGTCCATGATTTTGAAAATGTAGAGTATAGGAAATTAAGCAACAGATTAGTTTTATATTTATATTAGACATGATGATAAATCTAGCATGGGAGAGGATACAAATGAGAAAGAAAACAAAATAATGTTGCTTAAATTTATGTTGAAAATAGAAATTAGATCTTTTTGGTCTGACTTTTCTTAAGTATTTTTGAGTCTTGGTACTAATTACAGTAGAACTTGGATATCTCAAACATTAATATCTCAAAAACCATAGATATGCCAAAGTTAGCTGGAAGAGATAACCATATCTGTCTTCATTTAAATTTAAACTTCAATATCTGAAATCTCTGGATATCTGGATGTTTTTTTTTTGTCTTGGCCTCATGTAGTTGAAGATAACGTATGTATGATTTTATAGTTTTTCTTGGAATAACCTATTACACAATCTTGAAATACTGTTGAACTTCCATATCTCGAACACTGATATCTCTAATACCATGGACATGCCGAAGTGATTTGTAAGTCCCAAACACTTAATTATGTATTTTACCCTCGATATCTTGAATCCTCGGATATCTCGAACTTTTTTATCGGTCCAGTTGAGTTCAAGATAACGAGGTTTGACTGTATCTATTTTAACACAGGATAAAGATTTCTCATGATCTCCCCTTGGTGAGCCTCTGTCTGTCTGACCTACAGTTACTATAATAACACAAGATCTTTATATCTCTATTTTTATCACAGAATAAAGGTCAGTGGAGATCTCCCCCTGGTGAGCCTCAGTCTGTCTGACCTCCGGCTACAGGAGATTCTCCAGTTAGCCCAGAGTATTCCCCTGCCCGAGGGAGAAGAACCAGTTGTACTGGAGGAGGAGGACATATTTTCAGTCAGTAAATAATACTATCTGAACAAGTGTTTAAGCCTGTATATAGTAACAGGATCATTACATGTGCATAAATTCTTTGTTTAGTCATAAATGATCCACGTAATTTCAAAGTGACATCATAAGTGGTTGATGAGCTTCTTTGAATAATGTTTTGATTGAGTCATTACCACATTTATTTATTTATTTAAGTTTTTTTTTAAATTACAGGATGCCCTTGACGTACCCCTGGACATATGTTATTTATTTATTTAACTTTTTTGAAATTACAGGATGCCCTTGATGTACCCCTGGACATTAATGAAAACCAGCTGATGAAGAAAGTGGTTGATGTCTCTGCAGAGCTGGCTGAACTGGTAAATATTATCTACAGGATAGAGACAAGTTACCATTAAATTACTCTCTGAAAAAAAGATATTATACAATTATTGACTTTTGATGAGGTCTACTCATACGGACCTGGTTAGGTATTGGTTGACCAAGGCCAAAGGCTGAGGTTAACAAATACCTGACCAGGTCCGTATAGTCATGAGTAAACCAAATTCAAAAGTCAAAAACTGTTTTATTAAATAATCAGGAATTTTACAACATTTTTGATGTATTAATTCTTGTCTCCAACAAATTACATAAACAATCGATCATGTAACAAAATGTGTAATTAAAAGTAACAACACATGATAATTATATTTCAACACGTTAACAACTGTTTAAATGTGTCAAAAAATATTATAAAACAATAAATACTCAACCATTTACTAATAAAGAGGTTTGGTTTTTCGGTACTGGTGTCTGTCGGGTTTACATGACACATGCTTTAAAATGCGTAATTTGATTGGTCGAAAAAATGAAAGCAAATCTATGGTTGGTTAAGAGGGAAAACCCAAATAAACCTCCGGGATCTTCATTTGGAGGTGAACTCCCTCTGAGGTACACCCCAGGAAAGCAAGTCTTGACCAATCAGAGAGCAGAAAAGCAAGTCTAGACCAATCAGACAGCAGGAAAGCAAGTCTAGACCAATCAGACAGCAGGAAAGCAAGTCTAGACCAATCAGAGAGCATCCAATTCCTGATCATTTAATAAAACAGTGTATTACAGTAAAATGAACCACAAAAAAATATTTTTTTCTGTCAAAATATCCATTAGAAACATTTATATATTACCATAAGATTACAAGATACGTGTGAATTTCTTCCAAAAAATATATGTACCTGAATGGGGTTTATATTTAGAATTGCTGGAAGAAGTTAATGTCATCTTCTGTTTGAAAACCTTTCAAATAATTCTATACAAAGATTTGCCCTCCATTTGCTTCATTCCTAATTCAGAAGAAGTGCTCGTTTTCTGTCACGGGGACCTTATTTAATGTAACTCCAATGAAAAATTTCAATTAATCAGTGCCTTTGCTGTTTCATATATAATCAATTGACATATAATAAAACTTTTCTTCCAATCAGAACTCTCTTATCTTGTTTTTAACTTCTATTTAAGAACATGATTGGTTATAATTTTTTGATTGACAGGAGAATCTAAAGTCTCCCCGCCCACAGGAAGTAGTGAACAGAACTGTGATGGAGATGAAGTTTGAGATCAAAGAGGTAAGGGGAGATAACTAGGAATCACGTGTTATACCAGACAAGTATGATAAATTTTATAGCATGGAACACACAAGGTTTTATCTCCCTTAGTTTAATGCTTATTATCTCTTATTAATTTGATGCAGTATCGTACTTATTCTTGGTTGAGTATATTATGTAGTTGCATACAGTCTTTTCATCTTTTCCTATTAAAATGTTATGAATGCCTGATTTGATTACAAATTAACTTATAAATTTAGTACCCCTGTGTTGTGTAGGTGTCTGTCTGAATGTAATGGAAGTACTTCTATAATGTGAATTGCTGGTGACTTATGGAACTTTATGGATGTGCTACCTTAAATTATAGGTGTCTGTGTGCTTACAAGAACATACCGACTCAGGGGAGGTCCCGATGATTAAGCTGGTCCTACGGACACTGGGGACCAAGGCAACAACCCGTAAATTTGATATGGAGGCTGAGGCTTATTTAGGGGGAATTTATCTACAGCATCTTAAGTTCAAAGGTCAGTGTTTTAAGGTCATAGGTCAATTTTTTCACATTCAGGTCATCAACATTGGATGAGAGGTCTGCATGTATTGCATGTAAGTTGCCGAATCTTAATTTTCCGAGAGAAAAAATGGTTATTTTGTGAACTCTGCCAGTATTAAATTAGTAAAGCATGCTTCATATTTTGTCTTTTAATTTAGGTTTCCAAAGTTGCAAATTTGAATTTATGAAATATGTTCCTTTCAGAGAAATTCATTGCTTGTTAAAAAAAAAAAGATTTAAATTAAATGATTATTTTAGGCCACACAAAACTAAAGATAAATACAATTCAACAAGGTCCTCCAAGATATGCATAACATTCATACCAGTGACAGTTTTAATTTGGAAAGAATAAACCAAATGATAAAAATTACATAAATATTATTTATTTAGTAATGCATAAATCTTTCAAATCAGCCCATAGGAAATAAATGGAATTGAAGGATCTATGTAAAACAAAAGAATTCCTCTGTAAAATCAAGGTGTGCATCTTTCACTAAAGAGAACTTGAGTGTAAGAAACAAAGGGCACATTATATTGTATAACAAAAAAAAATATTGAATGCACTGAGTGGCAGAAAACCCATGTGTCCCCCCACCTCCCCAATACCTGACTAATGATTGAAAATGTCTACACTATTAACATAACTTTAGTTTTGTGTGGCCTTGCACTGTTTTTGATATAAATATACATGAGTTTACAAGGCCAAGATTCAGGTTTTACAGAGGATCATTTTTGTTGAAATTTACATTTCAAACATTAAACTTACCGTGTGATTTTGATGCATCAAGATTCTCTGTGTATGATATTTCCTCTAAATCCCTGGGTCTTGGTTATTTCTGTTTTGTTTTGAGTGAATATTAATTTTTCTTTTTTGCATGTCACTTCAGCCACAGACAGACTCAGTTCCCAGCTTCAATCTGTGACATCATCAGGTAATAAAGTAAATCATATTCTCAAGTAAAATCATGTAACTCAGTGTTATTATTTAGGCTTAGTTAGTTTCAGTCTGACAAACTCAATCAACAACTATAGGTAACTCACTGACAGGTTACTGAGTGTAATAACTCAGACTCAATCAACAACTGTAGGTAACTCACTGACAGGTTACTGAGTGTAATTACTCAGACTCAATCAACAACTGTAGGTAACTCACTGACAGGTTACTGAGTGTAATTACTCAGACTCAATCAACAACTATAGGTAACTCACTGACAGGTTACTGAGTGTAATAACTCAGACTCAATCAACAACTACAGGTAACTCACTGACAGGCTACTGAGTGTAATAACTCAGACTCATTCAACAACTACAGGTTACTCACTGACAGGTTACTGAGTGTAATTACTCAGACTCAACATCTACAGGTTACTAACTGACAGGTTACTGAGTGTAATTACTCAGACTCAACAACTACAGGTAACTCACTGACAGGTTACTGAGTGTAATAACTCAGACTCAATCAACAACTGTAGGTTACTCACTGACAGGTTACTGATTTTTATTACTCAGACTCAACATCTACAGGTAACTCACTGACAGGTTACTGAGTGTAATTACTCAGACTCAACATCTACAGTTACTCACTGACAGGTTACTGAGTGTAATTACTCAGACTCAACATCTACAGGTAACTCACTGACAGGTTACTGAGTGTAATTACTCAGACTCAACATCTACAGGTTACTCACTGACAGGTTACTGAGTGTAATTACTCAGACTCAACATCTACAGGTAACTCACTGACAGGTTACTGAGTGTAATTACTCAGACTCTTCAACAACTGCAGGTAACTCACTGACAGGTTACTGAGTGTAATTACTCAGACTCAACATCTACAGGTAACTCACTGACAGGTTACTGAGTGTTATAACTCAGACTCAATCAACAACTACAGGTAACTCACTGACAGGTTACTGAGTGTACTGTGGAATCATCATTGTTCGTGGGGGATCAATGTTCGTGGATTTCGTGGGTAACCCTTACCCACGAATTTACATCCCCACGAACAACTATTTTGTCAACGTACTGATTAATTAGATCTACCAAATAAACGAGCTGCCCACGAAATTACATCCCCACGAACCAATACAATTTTGCTTGCCCACGAACATTGACCCCCACGAATTTAAATGATTCCACAGTAATTACTTAGACTCATTCAACAACCTGTTATTCAGGTGAGCATTGTGGCCCATGGGTCTTATATCTTCAGCAAAAAAATGTGTATTATTATTTTATTATTTTCAATCTAAGTAGTAAATTTTATGAATAGATGATATTCATTTGGCAAATGAGAATGAGTTCCTGTAGAAATTAAATTTTGTAAACTTGAATGTATAGCATGTTGTTAATTACATGAATTAATACCAAGCACATTACACATTTTTTTTTTCTGTGATACCAGACTTATATAACGTAAACTTTAGTTGGTTTAGTTATAACGAAGTCATGGGGACCAGTCAATTTACTTTGCTATATCTATTATTTGTTATAGCTATATAACGAATTCATGAAAGTAGTTATTGCTAAATCACAACATTTATGTTAGGACATGCTTCTAAAAGCACCACAAAAGAGTATGTTCAGAGAAAACTTAGCTTGGATTTCTAAAGTTTTTGGAATAATTGAATTTCAACTATAAAATCTTGCAACAAAAAAAATGTCTTAATATTTTAAGTTTTGAGATTTAAAAAAAAAGAAGTCATTATAAAAGATGTAATTAAAATATCATTGTCAATCTCTAAGGGAAACTATATCCTTGTTCGTACTAGTAAACAAGTTTTGCTGTATTGTGAAAACTGAACTAGTTATGTATAAAGTCCTTAACACACAGGGGATATTTACAGGAAATCTTTCTAATTGCATATTTAGCATAAATTACCCCCACATCATTTTCCATATTTACAGTAGTTAGGCCAAACAAAAAAATATGTGTGGTTCCGGTTACACCTCCAAAAAAATTAGGGTAGGTAGGTAGGTTTTTTTTTTTTAATTTTTAAAACAAAATGATTTTCTTAATTTTTCTAAATAATACCTATCATTCTTTTGCAAGTGGCGTTTAGATGTGATGTGATAATATACTAGACAATATTGGTAGGGGACACCTACATGCTAGCTTACTTTGGATTTAATACTATTAAAAACTTACACTATGTTTTGCAAGGAGGCCGTCATTGCTGAAACTAAAACTTAAACCGGAGCCATTGATAGAAATCAGGGAAAATTCCGGAAAAAATATGAAAATTACCAAAAAAAAGTTTAGGGTCCGGAGTATAAAATAGGGACGGTCGGGTAACCGGAACCACACATATTTTTTCATTTGGCCTTATCATTGACAGCAATTGATCTATACGGATATGTAATAATTAATTCTTCATTGATAGCATTAGAAGGCGGACCCCTGATAAACCTGATAAACACACCTACTGAGGAGGGAACAAGACTGCTTAGTTTTAACTACCACAAGGTAAGATTTAGGGTAGAATACAGCATAAAGTACAGTAAAACCTGATAAACACACTACTGAGGAGGGGACAAGACTGCTTAGATTTAACTACCACAAGGTAAGATTTAGGGGGGTAGAACACAGCATAAAGTACACTAAAACCTGATAAACACACCTACAGAGGAGGGAACAAGACTGCATAGTTTTAACTACCACAAGGTAAGATTTAGGGAGGTAGCACACAGCGTAATGTACAATTATAAAACTTGTCTAATCTGGACCCCCACTGATTCCGAAGAAATTGGCAGGATTAGGCAACATTCCAGATTGGACAACATTTAAATCAATCAAATTTACTGCAATGGGACTTAAAGTTTACACTGTATTAGACAAAATTTCGCATTACACAATATCCAGGTTAGACAAGTTTCACTGTATTAAATTAGATAATGATTTGTATTATGTTTTTAAGTTCCTCAAATTGAGATTTTTGGGGGCAAGAAAACAAATGAAGTTAGAGATAACATATAATTTTTTGAGTTGCTTGTGAAAAAATTTTAAAATGTTAACCTATTTACGACAAGATAATCTTGTATGGTTTGCAACAGTTGGTACAAACATTAGATAAAAGTCACTAGTGATACGGTCTGTAACTTTTTGTGTATTTGATAAAGATTGTCTTATAAAAGTTATTTATTTTTATTTTTTTTTTGAATTGGTATAAAACACAATTTATTAAATTGGATTTTGAAGAACAGCAGGGCCATTGTTACTCAGGTTTGCATTTTGGCCCATGGGCCTCCTGTTTTGAATTGGCAGAAATCACAATTTACTAATTTAGAGAAAATTTTCTACATCTATTTTTCTTCTTTATGTTCTTTTGAAATGGTGCCATTCTTAAGAATTGGTAGGGTTTTTTTTTTTTTCTAAAATAGGAATTTTTCTGATTTTATTAGGCAGACCCCACTGGCCCAGAATTCAGTACAACATTTGAAAACACTGAGCAGACAATTGACATCAGATTTACCTCCTTTGAAGTACTTCTTCACCAGGAGGCGCTGCTGAGTGTTTTGAAATTTGCCGCTCAACTACAACGTAGTTTACAAGTAAGTCAACAACACACACAACTACAATAGTTTACAATTAAATCAACACAGCTACAATGTAGTTTACTAGTAAGTCAACAATGCAACACAACTACAACATAGTTTAAAAAGGAAATCAAAAACACATCAACAACATAAGTTTTCAAAATAGTCAACAAGACAACAACCACAATGTTTACAAGTTTGTCACAGCACAATTTACAAGTAAGTAAACAATACAACTAGTACACAGTTTACAAATTAGTCAGTAACACAACTATAACAGTACAGTTTTACAAAATCAAATCCCCATGAACAGATTTTTATCTCAAGCCACAAAAAATTGCTCCCACAAAAATAAGTGATTTTAGTGTGATAAAGAATGATTGATGCTGTAGATTAAAGATGAATCCATGGTTTATGAAAATAAAATCTGTCACCATTATCAGGTCACAGAGTCCACACCTCGAGAAACAAAGGTGGAGGATAAGGATAAACAGAAGAAGACAACACAGACAGACAAACAGACAACAACCAAAACTAAAAAGAAAGGTTGGAGTTACACCTTAGAGTCAGGGTTTCTGGGGACTGCAATGTTAATTTGTTTTGTCTGTTTCTCTAGGAAACCTTACTGTCATGGTCTACAACAATTGAGCAGTGTGTCAAATGAATAAAATTAACAAGTTAAGTTTATATGCTTTTGAATAGGGATTAACCTTTAAGTTTGGCTCCTTTTTGTTTTATTCGTGCTGCATCTGAATAAATGTAAGATAAATTATTTGTTGTTTTGAGTCTAGTATTTTTTTTTCCACCCCAGAATGGTACAATGTACCTTAACCTCTTAACATTTTCTAGTATTGAAAAAGGTTGGGATAGGGTTATTGTAATCTACATTGAATTTCTGTATTGTCCATAAGAAAATCAAGTCTTATAATTGGTTAGTTTATTTTGACCTCTATTTCCCCGGATCTTTTCTGTAGAGCCCGAGGACTCCCGAATCAACATGCGTGTAACAGCTGAGCTGGAGGGGTTCGGAGTGGCAGTGTGTACCAACAACAGTGTCTTAACCAACATACGAATCAACGGTAGGTATCTGTTGTAGAGTGAATCAACGGTAAGTACATGTATCTGTTGTAGAGTGAATCAATGGTTCAATTCTGATTTTATAGTGAATCAATAAAATAATTTTGCCATTAGTAAATTGATTGTACAGTTTGTGATAAAAAGCCAGAATCAGAACAACAGGTCTTTATGACTTTTTTACAGTGAATTTTGCTATAATTTCGCTATAGTCGCTGTGAATAATGATTAATTATGATTTTGTATTTCCAGGAATATCAGTGGGAGTTGTTATTACACTGAATAATGGTTAATTATTGTGTTGTATTTCCGGGGATATCAGGGGGAGTTGTTATTACACTGAATAATGGTTAATTATTGTGTTGTATTTCCAGGGATATCAGGGGGAGTTGTTATTAAAGTGAATAATGGTTTTTAATAATTATTGTCTTGTATTTCCTGGGATATCAGGGGGAGTTGTTATTAAAGTGAATAATGGTTTTTAATAATTATTGTCTTGTATTTCCAGGAATATCAGTGAGAGTTGTTATAAAGTAAATAATGGTTAATCATTGTGTTGTATTTCCAGGAATATAAGCGGGAGTTGTTAATATAGAGAATAATGGTTAATTATTGTGTTGTATTTCCAGGAATATCAGCGGGAGTTGTTAATATAGAGAATAATGGTTAATTATTGTGTTGTATTTCTAGGAATATCAGTGGGAGTTGTTATTAAAATGAATAATGGTTAATTATTGTGTTGTATGTATTTCCAGGAATATCAGCAGGAGTTGTTAATATAGAGAATAATGGTGAATTATTGTGTTGTATTTCTAGGAATATCAGCGGGAGTTGTATTACAGGACAGTAAGACCAGTGTTACATCTGAACTAAGGGAGGTTACTGTGTATGACATCAATGCTACCACAAAATACCCAAAAGTAAGGGTTGCTACAACAAGATTATATTAAAAATTTTGAATGTAATGCATAAAAACGTGGACCCCTCTCGCTCACTTCCAGTTCTTATTAGTATAAGACTGAGTATTTCTACCATAGAAAGTGCTAACACAAGAGGTCATACACTACAAATAAGAGAATAACATAAATATTTTCCATGGAAAATTCTCTGGCCGGAAAATATTTATGTTATTCTCTTATTTGTAGTCATTTACCATAGAAAGTGGTTAGATAGGCAGAGACAATAAATAAGAGGATACATGTACAATAATGTCTTCCTATAGGAAGTGATGCATCTTACTCGGTGGCATTTCTCTATAAGTGTGTCAATCAGTAGAAATATTTCGCCGTAAGAAGTTCTCTTACAGGTGTAGAGTACAAGAGAATAATTTCTATTGAAGGTGATGGAGATACAAGGTGACGCAGTGTTGAAGCTGGCTCTGACGATTTACAATGACGCAACAGAGGGAGAGAACTACTCTGACATGTCGTGTGTTGATACGAGTGTCGACGTACAGCTGGGATGTATCAGGGCTGTGTTCCTAATGAGATTTGTCAATGACCTTCTGGTAAATAATAGAAACTTTATATTAATTATTTTTCATGGTTGCATATCTCCTATTCGGAGGTTTGACTCAAAATCACTAGCATCTTCTGCTATTGTAAAATTTATTAATTTTGTAAATGAAAATAAAAGACTAGGAGCCCTGTCTTTAAAGAAAAGTGTGTTTATTGTTCAGGTAATCAAGTTAAATTATGCAAACTTTGGGATTTTATAATTAGTACTTTTTCAAGCTGTGTTCTCTATTGTCTGTTAAATATGAAGACACATGGTAAAAATTAAATTTGATTTTATGGCTATTCTTTACTTGCATGTAAATTTCATATGATGAATATTTAATCTTATGAATCTCAAATTCAGGATTACCTGAATGGTTTCCAAGTCGAGGAACTGGAAAGTCAGATTGAGGCAGCGAGGGACCGAGTACGGGAGGCGTCGGAAGCAGTAGCAGAGAGCGCCAGGGGTGCGGTAGCTCGCCTCGCGGAGAAGTCACCGCGGATTTCAATCCGAGTCGGAATGAGTGCACCAGTTATTATTGTACCCCAGAGATCAGACTCGTTAAATGTGCTGATGGTGGATTTTGGCCATTTGGAGATTGGGAATTCATTCAGTCCTGTGAAGACAAAGGCAGATATTCCAGCTGTTTTAGATTCCATGAAGATTTGTCTTAAGTCCCTAAAAGTTGCCAGGTATATGGATTTTGAATAATTATTCACACCATTTGAATAATTATTCATACCATTTGAATAATTATTCATACCATTTGAGTTATTTGCTATCATATTTTTGTGATGTTTACCATTCAATTAAAAATTAAAGCACAAAAAAATAATCACAAATTATTTCAATATTTTATCTTTATTATAACTGATAGACTAGATTGGGTGTAGTTGAGTGGTGCCAAAAATTGAAGTCTTTCTTTGAATGATAAGATTACTAAATTGTTGTAAAAAAGAGTAAGGCTAACTGTTGGTTTTATACAGTACAACTTGATTATAAAGATCATTCTTATAAGGAAGTCTTGGTTATAAGGATTTTTCCTGAGTTCTGTAGGAAACTTCATACAGATAAAAAGAATCTTGGTTATAAGGAAGGAAAATCCAAAGACCCTTGTATTATACACTATTAAAGGTTTATGGATGTGGAATCAAGTTAATGGGATTCTCCTTTTGTAATGAAACAGTAAAAAAAAATCTGAAAGTATTTTCATAATTGCTCACTAAATTTTACAGAGCGGAGCTGAATAACCACAAAGAGATAGTGGGCCAGTGTCTAATTTTAGAACCCGTCAATGTGACCCTGTCTGTCACACGGAATCTAGCTTTTGGTTGGTACAAAGAAATCCCAGCTGTGGACCTCAGCGGGCAACTAGAGAATATATCTGTGAGTGAAGTAATGCTGTAAACCAACCATTATTTGTGACATCTTTTACTCGTGATTTGTCTGTGTGAAATCAATCTGCCCTACTTATTTGTGCAACTGAGGAAACACTTAGCATAAATACACAAGCAAATCATTACTGGTAGTTTGTGGTGAGAAAAATTCATGAGCTAAAGAAGGCCTCGAAATTTAAGAACAGTTCTAGCACGTGAATATAAGTTAAGAGTAAAATGACATCTCTTGATCCCGAAAATCAGAAAAGGAGCTATACAATGATGCATAATTTTGTTAGATTAAATGTTCGTTTTTTTTTAATTTATTCAATTAAAAGGCTACCATGAGTCAAGGTGACTACAAGGTGATAATGACCTTACTTAATGACAACCTATCAGAGGGCCAGAAATCAGAGAGTGTTGCTAAGCAACCAAAGGACAAGGGCACTGAGCTAACTCAAACAGAGAGTACGCCTACACAGCAGGTGGAATCTACCACTGGTGAGTGTTTTAATGAGTGTTTTGTCAACTGAGAAACTCTCTCACTACTGAGGTACAGACTGATGGATTTATACATGATAAATCCTCTCACAGCCAAGACACACACTGACTGACTTGTCAGATGATGAACAGCCATTAAGACAAGACAATTTGTCAATCTATGGACTGCTGCTAAGACACCGATGGACTAGATTCAAACTGACTGACTTATCAAGTGATGAACTCTTTCACTGCTGAGATCCACACTGACTGACGTCAGATGATGAACAGCCATTAAGACAAAGACAAAACTGGATTCAAACTGACTTGTCAATTTATGAACTCTTGCTAAGACACATATGAACTAGATTCAAACTCACTGACTTATGAAGTGAAGAACTCTCTCACTGCTAAAACTGATTTGTGAAATGATAAACTGCTAAGATACAGACTGGTTTGTAAAGTGATTAACTCTCTCACAGCTTAGAATTAAGCATGTGAGAAGTGAATTCTTCTGCTGTTAACCTACAAACTGACTGATTTGTAAGAAAAACACTCTCTGACTTAAGAGTTACAGAATGACAGTCTGATTAGTAATGAATTTTGGCACTGAAATACTTTTGATTGACTTACTTGAACAGTAGATTATGTAGTTTATCACTTATAAGTTACAGACTTACTGATAAGTGACAGATTAACTGATAAGTACATGTAACATAGTTACAGATTACTGAAAAGTCACAAACTTACTGAAAGGTCATGGACTTAAAGTCAGTACAGATTCTTATAAGTATAAGACTTTCTGATAAGTGACTTTATGGTAATTTGCAGACTAACTGATAATTAAAAGACTAACTGATAATTAAAAGACTAAGACTTTCTGATAAGTGACTTTATGGTAATTTGCAGACTAACTGATAATTAAAAGACTAACTGATAATTAAAAGACTAACTGATAATTAAAAGACTTACTTATCATTTAAAGACTTACTGATTAATTAACCCTTTGTCTGAGGGGACCCACTGGTAAGTGACAAACTGACTGGTAAGTTACAGACTGACTGGTTACAGACTGACTGGTAAGTGACAGACTGACTGGTAAGTGACAGACTGACTTGTAAGTTACAGACTTACTGGTAAGTGACAAACTGACTGGTAAGTTACAGACTTAATGGTAAGTTACAGACTTACTGGTAAGTTACAGACTTACTGGTAATTGACAAACTGACTGGTAAGTTACAGACTGACTGGTAAGTTACAGACTTACTGGTAAGTGACTGACTGACTGGTAAGTGACAGACTGACTGGTAAGTGACAGACTGACTGGTAAGTTACAGACTGTGACTGGTAAGTGGCAGACTTAATGGTAAGTTACAGACTTGATCGTTAAAGACTTGATTATTTGGCTTATTAAGAGGTGTTTGAAAAGTTTCATACCATTGTTGTCATCATCTTAAGTATGTGTCATAATTGTATACAGTGAAACTTTGTTATCTTGAACACTGATATGAGGAACACCAAGGATATGTTGAAGTGATTTGGCAGTCCCAATCAATGTTAATGATTTTACTTCTGTTATCTTAAATCCTGGGATATCTTGAAGTTTAATTTTTGTCTTGTTGAGTTTGAGATAATGAGATTTGTTTATAGCTTTAAATTTTTAAAGATTTTCATTTTGATTTTTTTCCCACAAAACCAATGACAAGGTTAATTTGACAAGTTTAAAAATATCTGGATTATTGAATTGCAAATACATGTATCAGTAACAGAGTGACATTGAATAATTATGTAAAAAAACAATTTTCTAAAGAATATGATTTCTCTTAGAGTACAGGAGTAATAGAGCTATAGAAGTAAATTGAAGTTATTTATAAGAGTTTTCTCCCCTTACAGCAGGTTCCCCTTCCATCACAGTTACTCCCCCTGAGCAGTCAGATTCCTTCAAACTCCATACACAGCTCAAGTTTGAATTCCAAATCACAACACTGTCAGCCACTCTCTATACAGGGGAGAGTAATCTGGTGAGTCAGAATATTTATAAGATAATCTAGAAAGAGACAGAGAGGCTACAAAGACAATATGTGATAAGCCACAAGAAAACCAGGTTTATTGAGTTTTTTCATGAAATTGAGATTTTTGCATTTTCAGGTAGCTATAGTATGAATAAGTAAAAATACAAAATATTTGAGTCAATCTCCTTTTAATTCACAAGTTATGATGATGCAAAAATTATATGTTTCATTTACAAAATTTCAAAATTTAGACATAATGGAATTCGGCTAATTTTATAAGAAAATGAAAAAATGAAGACATAAATAGTAATATCAAACAAATATCTAATATTTACCTCTCGAATTTCGAATTTATATTGAATGTGGTCAAAATTCTACATGCAAATCAAATTTTAGTGAAAAAGGTCAAGAATCTAGTGCAAAAAGGTTAAGATCAAATACATCTTATTTTCCAATTAAAAAAAAATTCCGAGTTCATAAATTTTAAAAGATTACATTTTTTCTTTCAAACAAGCCAACCCCCCCCCCCCCCCAAAGACACAAACAAACAAATATCTAAGTAAATATACAAACAAAGTTTACATTTGAATAAAATATCATTTTCATGAAAGTTTGCATAAACGCTCAATACATGTCTACATTGTTGCAACATCTTAACTTTCATGCATAGCTAACTTCTTTGGACTCTATCTTTTCTCTGGATCGATTTTGATGCGAGGTTTTGGACACAGAGGTTTAGGGCATGACTCCAGACCGTTAGATGTATCCCTGCAGAATGGTCTAATCTCATAATAGAGATACCACTGCCTTGCAGCATCAAGGCCTTTTGGTTCAATGACTGATGGCAAAGTGTCAATGTCAAATACTTGCTGGCCTCTCTTCAAAATGTTGACAGGTTTTTCTTCCGAGCTGCAATACATCTTCACAAAGACAGCTCCTGGAACATCAGCAGAAATTCTATAATGGTGAAATTTTGAGATCGACGGTAGTTTCTTGAAGTAGGGATCAAAGAAACATGACCAGTTATACATGTAGAATGTGACTGGCCTGTCAACATCATTGATCAGCTGGGGTATGTTGTGACCATTTCTTGAAGATTGCCTCACTGATGATGCTACTTCATCCAGAGTTTCTGCAGTTGAGTGTTTCCACTTCATCTTCCAAAGACCGAAATGCCAGTCTGGACTAAACTTGGTGTGTCCAGCTTCCATTTATGAAAATTCAACACTACGATGACGGCCTGTCAATACTCTCCACATGCCATATCTATAACAAGACATATGAATATAAATATATTTTAAACAAGTATAAGCTTTCCTAATCCTGTCTGATTTAGCGAATTTATTTATCTAAAAATGTACTTATTCAACCATTAAAAGCACCTCTTGAAATCCATTTATATTTCTGATCTAACATCATACAATGTGATTTTAATTCTGAATCATTTTTAACAAATTAAATTTTGTTTGAAATTTACATGAAATGTTACATACAAAGTGTTCATTGTGCAATGATGTTAAAGGTTAATCAAAAAACAGAACTCCAGTGATTATTTGACCTATATTTTCACTTTGAGAAATTATGAAGTAGGCTAGGTAATAAAACACTTGCTAGTGACTATTATGCTGTTGTCCCTATATAGTGGGAAAGGTCTGGAAAATTGTTGCCTTTGACCTTTGGCAAAAGTTTCATAGATTATCTCCTCAAACTTGGAACAACAATTTGACTATTTCCCTCTATTGAAGTCATATAAGAGCATAACCTAACAAGAACAATCTATTCATTGTTTGATCACAGCAGTGAATTAAAATAGAAATGCATGTACTAAATATATGGAATGTTTGAAATATTTACCTTATCATTGTATTATTTTTGGTTTGACCAGCACAGTTATCCATCTGCAGCACAACATCCTTCTCTCCAAATCCCCAGTGCTCAAAAAAATGATGTAGGAGGCTGACAACTGTGTTTGCTCCTTTTCCTACTTCTTCAGCCTCATCAACCAGATAAAATCTTTGCACACCTAAAATATAAAATTGAAATCATTGTTTTATTTGCAGCTTGTATGTTATTTCTCATTTTTTCACAAACATTTATTATAATTTAATCTTTTGTCTTCCTGGACTCATTCAGTGATACAAAATTTATGCAACATATTAGTTGTCTAATAATTGTTTACCTGCTCCTTCTGCACAAACACCAAAGGCTTGGCACTTTCTAGGGGTCTTGAAAAATAGTGGCCCTACTTCCTGTGCATGGTGAGGATAGTGGACTTGTTGAGTAAAGTCAAGGCTGTATGTCTGGGTTATGTCATGTGTGCATACTTGCCCTTCAAGGAAAATCAAAATAATAATGCATGTATAAACTGAGATTATTTTGTTTCATGTACTCTACCATGTGTTAATTTAAATTAATCAGACTGGGTGTGATAATAGATTGCATACATGAAACAATAATATCCTGTTGATTTAATCCATATATTGTGGGAAGTAAACAACATTTAGAAAATGAAAATAAAATAATTTTATTTAAGCACACCTCTTTCTACTTGGTCCAAGTTGTGTGTGTAAAACAAATCTTTAGACTGTATACACCTTTCTCTGTAGTATTCTCTCTGTTCCTTAGCTCTGTCCAGGTGACAGGTATACTCTTCAAGCATAGTCTTCTTTTCATCCTCTGACAAGTTCCCTACATTGCTGATGTTGTGAACATATCTCTGGCATTTAGGGCACAAATCAGTAGCTGGTTTCATGATAAGAATATGTGGCATTTGCTCCAACCAGATTTTCTTAAAACTTGATAAACTCACTTGCCTTGAAAAGTTATAAAAGAAAGGTGAGAAGACTATCACATTTTAAACAATGCCTAAAGATTACTATGTCTTAATATTTATTATCAGTGATAGGTACTTTATCCAGTCTAAAGTCTTATTATTAAGAATTATCAGAAAATTAGAAATTAGAACTGCATTACAAAATTGAGTTATTCATGTTATTTTAACAGAATCATGTAGGACATTAACATATGTACCTGTAATTCTGCTTTTCTGCTGCTTGATTATAAAGTTCCCAAACATCAGACTTTGTCTTATCAGAAGGAAGCAACAAAAGGACTTTGCTGCTTTGAGTCGAGTAGTTCGGCTGTCTACCTGGCAGTGGGAGTCCATTCTTCAGGGTATATTCCTCTAAGAACTGACAAACATGTTTTACGTCGGTTACACAGAGTGCATGTTTAGGCATTTTCCCAGTGTTTCCATGAATCCTTGGCTTGGGACCATCTTTATCAAGTCTTTAGAGAAGAAGCTATGTTGTTAAGCTTAAATTTCCCAATACCATGACAGAACAGAAAAGTTTCACGACAGACCTGCTTTCCCGCAAAATAATACTTCTGTGCTACTCTTTCTCGTTCCTTTGTTTTTTGCTTTTTACTCATCGACTGGGGCCAATATGTGCATGATTTTCTGTGTGCTGCCAATTGAACTTTAACTGTTAAATCTAATTCCTCACTTGACATTTCTTGACACTGTTGTCTGTATTTGAGCATGTGACTGAATTCAATTTTTGTACTACACGGAGAACCATACAGTTTACTGCACCCACGTTTTTGTTTTGAATACTGCAACACAACTCGCTTCTATGTCAATTGTTCTGTGCTCTAATTCAGTATCTGAATCTGAAAAATTACCATCAATGTTTGTGGCTCGACTTTCCTGTTCCTCATCTTCGGATGATAACAAGGGTACAAATTCCCGAGTGACTATCAAAATACAAATCGTTCAAAGATGTAATTTCATCGATAAAAAGTTCATCTTGATGAAAAATAATTTCATCAGGTACCTCACTAACTCTGCTTGACTGGCTCATAATAAATATAAACAGATTTCCTTCAACATCGACGAATCTATTGAATGTCGTCTGCGGATTGTTCCGACGATTGTTTACGTTGCCTACGTACTTTCGCTTTTACTACATTTGTACGACTGATAACTCTGACAAGATACACAGACAAATGACAAATAGGTATTAATTAAAAGTCCATAAAAAATATTTACAGTTACTGAATGGAACTAAAAAAAACCCAAATATTTGGATAAAATAATACTCAATATTTTTTTTCTAAACAACGGGGTTTTAAATAAAACGTTGCGCAACAACAAGTGTGTTTTTCAGCGCTATTTTCTCAATTATGACGTAAAACTCAACAAGCCTGGTTTTGTCGTGGCGACTCACATATAACAAAAAAGGCCAGTTTTGTATAATGAGAGAAAAAAATAGAATAAAGTAATAGGATAATGATGTTAAGTATAGTGTATTTTATTGTCTTATTTTTTATGCTAATTAATATAAAATAGATTATGTCATACTTTATGCATTTAACACAATGTCATTTTTGTTTGAATTCAGACGAAAGATGGAGAGAATTCCAGGCCAGCTGAAAATGCCCTAGGTCAGTTTATGCTTGAGATTATAAGGGTTGAAGGTCAAATGAAGAGTGATGGCTCCATGACAACCAAGGTCATACTCAAGGACACTGTACTGGATGACAAAAGGAAGGAGAAACAAGAAAGAGGAGGGGTCAACAGGTAAGAAAAGAAAAAATAGGGTTAACAGTGCTAGAAAAAGGAGGGGTCAACAGGTAAGAAAAGAAGAATTAGAGTTAATTGTCTTAGGAAAGGGGGGGGGGGGGGGCTGTATTACAACCAAAACTATGACATTCGAATTCATTTTCCTGTAACTAATCATTCATGTGGAATAAAAATATTCAGAGTCATTCACTAAAAAGCTTTACGTGTGAAAAAGATAGTAATTAATTTTAAATACTTTTTTAACAAAAAAGATACAATAAAATAACTAATTAATGTTTTATGGCTTTTAATTAAAATTTCTTTGCAATAAAACACTGATTAACTAACTCAATGATAGAGTTATAATGATGAACAAAATTTGATAACAGGATTTATATCAAATGTTGGCCATCGAGTAATTCCAATGTCCTTTTCCTCTGCTTAGCTTCAAGTTGTCCCCGCTTAAAATCCATCTTCAGCTTGCAAAGGAGGAAACATTCTGCATAAATACACAAATAAATACTTCACAGTGATAAATAGAATATTACAAAACTCATGGTAATTCTGGCATGTGGAAAAAAGTTGGTTAATAGTGTTATACAGTGCTATAGGCAAAATATGATAACAGGACAAAATAAATGTGTTAACTTTTCCATTGTCAACTTTCCTTATTTATGTAGTAATATTCTGCTATCATCTGCATACGATGTTTATGTCTCCCAACTTATTTGCTACTCAAGAGCTTGCTCTGAGTACGATCAATTTTTAAACTGAGACAAGCTACTCGCACATAAGTTGATGTTACTGGGATTTCAACAACCTCATTAAAAGTCAGTATTTCATAAATTCCATGGTGGTTTTAATGACTTTCTTAGCAAATATAACCTATCATTGGATCTTATTTCTGCTGACTTGTTTCATATCAATTGTTAGGTCTTTGTTTTTATACTGACTACATAGGGCTCACGGTGGTTGTGACCAGTCAACAGGGGATGCTTACTCCTCCTAGGCTCTTGATTCCACCTCTGGAATTTCCAGGGGTCCGTGTTTTATGCCCTCTTCACAGATTTGTATTGTTTGTTATTATTATGAGATTAATCTCTGTCCATTATCTTCACCTTTTTCATTACTTATGTTAAGATATGATGCCAGTTAAGCTCATATTAAAAAAAATAGAAATAGTAACTTAAACATTATAGATGAGAAATGGGATGTCCTTCAAGCCATGCTTAGCTTGCATTCTCAATTATTAGATGATAATTGTAATAAACAAAATTTAATAGTAAAAAGATTAAGGATGTTTACCCTGAGTAGCAGTATCAGTGATCATGGTGAAGGAATCATTATGTAGGATAATGCTGAGATGTAAAATAAAGTTGTGATGTCTTTAAAAGTATTGCTGATAATATTTACTGTTTCACTGCTCAGTTCACAAGGTGCCATAAGGTAAATAATTTAATACTGCATGTTTCTTTTTTACTAACAGATATAGCTGTTGTTACTGTCTGGATATAGCCATTTATCTAGTATGAGTGACCTGAGATGACTTAGTAATAGCCAATATTATTTTGTTTGCCAAAGCTTTTGAAATGTAACTTTCTAGTGTCTGCCATTTTGGAAATTCTATCAGTCTGAGAAATACTGTCACTTACTGTCAGCATCAGCCAATCATATCTGTCAGACTGTCAGCATCAGCCAATCATATCTGTCTGACTGTCAGAATCAGCCAATCATATCTGTCTGACTGGCAGCATCAGCCAATCATATCTGTTTGAGTGTCAGAATCAGCCAATCATATCTGTCTGACTGGCAGCATCAGCCAATCATATCTGTCAGACTGGCAGTTCTCAGGAATTCAAGATTCTCTTCTTCAGAAAGTTTTCATATTTGCTGTACTATGAAATTGCAACTTGTCATGGCTGAGTGAAAGACAATTCTCCAGAGCATTTTGTTGTACAGAAAAAAATATTTGAAAATGATTTTTGTTTTTTATCATAACATTTCAACAGTTTGCATGAATTGAATCCATAATTTTAAATTTTTTGAACATTCAATAAACTTTTTTTATTGCATGCTTCATTTTACTCATTTTTGATTTATATTTCTTGATATTTTGTCTTCTCTCAAATGAATACATTTAATACAGGTTTGTTTTAAATATAAAATTTAACCACATAAAAACATATTTGAAGGTAAAATATATAGATATCCCTAATTATCCATAGGTAATTATGGTGGCAACAAACATATACAGTAAAACATGTTTATAACGAAGTGCCAGGGACTGGCAATTTTACCTCGTTATAAACATATTTTGTTATATCCATAAGCTTCACAATATGTTTAAAACCCAAGGGGAATGAAAATCACTTTGCTATAAGCATCAATTCATTATAAGCATGTTTGTTATAAGGTGTTTTACTGTATTAACAGTATTCGTTGTTGAATTAGAATAAACGTATGACATAAAAAGAGTGGAATGTTAGTATGATTATAAAGTAGTACGTGTAGATAGCATTGGTGTTTTGTCAGCTACCAAGCACCTTTATTTCACAATCATGTTTTTTGATTCTGTGAGGCAATCGATCAATTATTTGTGTAGCCATTTCTCTTTAATGAATCCAGTGACTTTTCTAAATGAATTCATTAATTCCCATTCAATTCATGCTGTTCAAAGTTTTTCATCATAAAGCAATCCATAGTATTTAACCAGCCTTGTTTTTCTATGTTGTAGAGTTTCCATCCATGGATTTAGTCATTCTTCAAACTGTTCTAAGTTTTCTAATATAGCCATCCATTTTCTATCATTCTTGTTAGTTAACCTGAGCTGAAAGCTCAGTGAGCTTTTTTGATCACCCGTTGTCCGTCATCTGTCCGTCTAAAAACTTTTCAGTTTTTTATCTTCTTCTCAAGAACTACTGGGCTAAATTTAATCAAAGTTGGTACAAAGCATCCTTGGGTAAAGGGGATTCTAAATTATTAAAATGAAGGACCAAGCCTTCTTCCAAAGGGAGATATTCAAGCAAAGGCAAAAAAAGGTGGTGTTAAAAATCCTCTTCTCAAGAAGCACTGGGCCAGAAAAGCTGAAACTTATGTGGAAGCTTCCTGAGGTAGTGTAGATTCTAAATTATTCATATCATAGCCCTCAGGGGTAGGATGGGGCCACAATAGGAAATCAAAGTTTTACATTGAAATATGTAGGAAAAATCTTTTAAAATCTTCTCAAGAACCACTAGCACAGAAAAGCTGAATCTGATATTGAAGCTTCCAGAGGTAGTGTAGACTGTAATTTGTTCAAATCATGTACCTGGGGGTAGGATGGGGCCACAATAAGGGATCAAATCTTTTCATTGAAATATATAGGAAAAGTCTCAAAAACCACTGGACCAGAAAAGATTAAATTTAGGTGAAAGCTTCCTGAGGTAGTGTAGATTGTAAACTGTTGAAATCATGGTCCCGGTGGTAGGGTGGGGCCACAATAGGGAATGAAAGTTTTACATTGAAATATAAAGGAAAAATCTTCTTAAAAACTGCTAGACCAGAAAAGATTAAACTTATGTGGAAGCTTCCTGAGGTAGTGCAGATTGTTGATTGTTCATATCATTGTCCCAAGGGGGTAGAGTGAGGCCTTAATAGGGATTACATAGGAGAGAATCTTTAAAACTCCTCTACTCCAGAACAGCAGAGCTATGAATCATATTAAAGTGGAAGCATCCTCTGGTAGTGTAGATTTATTTTTGTTCAAACCATGGCCCCTCTATAGTGGGGCCATAAAAGACAATCAAAATTTTACATAGGAATACATGTAATTTGGTGAGATAAAAAACTGATGCAGGACAGCAGACCCAAAGTGACACAGGTGAGTGTTGTGGCCCATGGACCTCTTGTTCCATAAGCCTTTCTTCTAAGTATCTGTATATTTAATTTCATTCAGTGCTACTATCCATTGGACAGTCCTATCCTCTGATGAATCCAGCATTCCATCCTGTGTTTTCAGCCAATCCAAATCTTTCCTGCATCCAATTTTTAGCTCACCTGAGCCAAAGGCTCAAGTGAGCTTTTCTGATCAAAATTTGTCCGTTGTCTGTCGTCGTTGTTGTCGTTGTCGTTGTTGTTGTTGTAAACTTTTCACATTTTCATCTTCTTCTCAAGAACCACTGGGCCAAATTCAACTAAACTTGCCACAAAGCATCCTTGGGTAAAGGGGATTCAAGTTTGTTCAAATGAAGGGCCACGCCCTCTTTCAAGGGGAGATAATTAGGAATTAGTGAAAAAATAATAGCATCATTTAAAAATCTTCTTCTTAAGAACCACTGGGCCAGGAAAGATGAAACTTATGTGGAAACATCCTCAGGTAGTGTAGATTCAACTTTGTTCAAATCATGACCCCCGGGGGTAGGGTGGGGCCACAATGGGGGATCCAAGTTTTACATAGAAATACAAAGGAAAATATCTTTAAAAATCTTCTGAAGAAGAACAGCAAAGCCATGATTGGTCATATTTTTATGGAAGCATCCTCAGGTAGTGTAGATTCAAGTTTGTTCAAATCATGACCCCCGGGGGTAGGGTGGGGCCACAATGGGGGATCCAAGTTTTACATAGAAATATATAAGAAAATATCTTTAAAAATCTTCTTCTTAAAAACAGTAAAGCCATGATTAGTCATATTTATATGGAAGCATCCTCAGGTAGTGTAGATTCAAGTTTGTTCAAATCATGACCCCCGGGGTAGGGTGGGGCCACAATGGGGGATCCAAGTTTTACATAGAAATACAAAGGAAAATATCTTTAAAAATCTTCTGAAGAAGAACAGCAAAGCCATGATTGGTCATATTTTTATGGAAGCATCCTCAGGTAGTGAAGATTCAAGTTTGCTCAAATCATGACCACCGGGGGTAGGGTGGGGCCACAATGGGGGATCAAAGTTTTACATAGATAAATATAGGTAAATATCTTTAAAAATCTTCTTCTTAAGAACAGCAAAGCCATGATTGGTCATATTTTTATGGAAGCATCCTCAGGTAGTGTAGATTCAAGTTTGTTCAAATCATGACCCCTGGGGGTAGGGTGGGGCCACAATGGGGGATCAAAGTTTTACATAGAAATATATAGGAAAATATCTTTAAAAATCTTCTTCTTAAGAACAGCAAAGCCATGATTGGTCATATTTATATGGAAGCATCCTCAGGTAGTGAAGATTCAAATTTGTTCAAATCATAACCCCCGGGGGTAGGGTGGGGCCACAATGAGGGATCAAAGTTTTACATAGAAATATATAGGAAAATATCTCTAAAAATCTTCTTCTTAAAAACAGTAAAGCCATGATTGGTCATATTTATATGGAAGCATCCTCAGGTAGTGAAGATTCAAATTTGTTCAAATCATAACCCCCGGGGGTAGGGTGGGGCCACAATGAGGGATCAAAGTTTTACATAGAAATATATAGGAAAATATCTCTAAAATCTTCTCCTTAAAAACAGTAAAGCCATGTATGGATGCATCCTCAGATAGTGAAGATTCAAGTTTGTTCAAATCATTACCCCGGGGATAGGTTGGGGCCACAATGGGTGATCAAAGTTTACAGAGGAATATATAGGAAAAAGTCTTTTTCTCAAGAACAGAAAAGCCATGAATAGTCAAATTGATATGGAGGCATCTTTGGGTAGTGTAGAATGAAATTTGTTCATATGAGGGCCCCCGGGGGTAGGGTGGGGCCACAATGGGGGATCAAATTTTTACAAATGAATATATGGGAAAAAAATCTGCTGCTCAAGAACAACAAAGCCATTTGTTATATTGATATGAAAGCATCATCAGGTAGTTTAAAATTCAACACCCCCCTCCCTGTAAACTTTTCAATACTGTACTGATTTTTGCTTTTTTTCCTAGCCAGTGTGCTCAGGTGAGCGATGTGGCCCATGGGCCTCTTGTTTTATCATTCACTGTATCTGTTCATTCACATATTCAACTTCATCTGTTTCTTTTTACCTAGAAATTTGATATCCATACAAATATCCACCACTTCATTTCTATATTCTTTCCAATCTGTAGAAGATTGATTTTTCCTGTTTTAGGATGATAGAGAGATTTACAGGGGAGGGGAAACAGGACAATATGATAGATTTAAACCTCACCCAGGAACCCAACCAGGATAAAGACAGTGAGTATTTGTGTGTGAGAGAGAGAGACATTGATATCACAGAAAGAGTAGAGAGGTTGTCACATGAAATACCAAATCACCGGGGGGGGTTTGCACACACCACAACATCTAAGGGGGAGAGAGAGAGAATATGAGTTATGTTGAGATATATGTCCACAGACAATGTGTACACATTCTATTTTTATGCCCCGCCATGAATATGACCGGGGCATATAGTGTTTGTCATGTCCGTCTTCCGTCCTTCTGTCCTTCTGTCTGTCCTTTCAAAGAAACTATCCAAGATATTTTTATCAAACTTCATATGCTAATAGATATTGATGAGAGCTATGCAACTGCATCAACATTTTTTGACCTTGACCTTTCTTTTGACCTTGGCCACACTATTGTTAAATTAGTGTTTAGTTCAATTTTATTGAAACCATTCAAGATATTTTTAACAAACTTTATATGATGATACATACTGATGAGAGCTATTCAACTGCATCAATATTATTTACTTTGACCTTTCCTTTGACCTTGACCTCACTTTTCTTAAATAAGTTTTTAGCTCAGATTTAAAGATAGTATTCAAGATAGTGTTATCAAACTTCATATGCTGATACATACTGATGAGAGCTATTCAACCGCATCAATATTTTTTGACCTTGACCTTTCCTTTGACCTTGACCTAACTTTTCTTAAATTAGTGTTTAGCTCAGTTTTAAAGAAACCATTCATAATATTTTTATCAAACTTCATATGCT
The DNA here is from genome assembly GCF_033153115.1 of Saccostrea echinata. NCBI lineage: Eukaryota > Metazoa > Mollusca > Bivalvia > Ostreida > Ostreidae > Saccostrea > Saccostrea echinata. The sequence goes on along the minus strand of NW_026889782.1, from coordinate 30,999,191 downwards.
AATACATACTGATGTAACCTTTTCAACTGCATCAACAATTTTTGACCTTGACCTTCCCTTTAACCTTGACCTAACTTTTCTCAATTTGTGTTAAAATGTTGAATTACTAATATACCCTGGGCGGGGCATTCATGTCCTATGGACATATTTCTAGTTTCATTTGGTTATGCAATGCTAAGTGGAAATAAGGAAAATAAGCAGGGTTTTTAATGCATCATAGTGTAAATTTAAATATTGAACATATGCTATCAGCCAGGATGTCTAGCTGTTATTGTTTTGTTATTCTAGTACAAGTGGAGATGTCTAGTTGTTATTGTTTTGTTATTCTAGTACAAGTGAAGATGTCTAGCTGTTATTGTTTTGATATGCTAGTACAAGTGGAGATGTCTAGCTGTTATTGTTTTGTTATTGTAGTACAAGTGAAGATGTTTAGCTGTTATTGTTTTGTTATTCTAGTACAAGTGGAGATGTCTAGCTGTCATTGTTTTGTTATTCTAACACAAGTGAAGATGTCTAGCTGTTATTGTTTTGTTATTCTAGTACAAGTGAAGATATCCAGTATCAGGGTGGTGGCCTGTCTGGATTTCCTGCTGCCCCTCGGGGACTTTTTCACCAGAGGGTTACCCGAGTCTCAGCCAACAACACAGACTTCAACGCAAACACAGAGCAAAGGTTTGTATTTTATGTCTAATTTTCTAGAAAGGGTAATTATTGGAACTTTTTGTCAGATGTTATCCCCTTTAAACATGTCTCTTTGTATTTCGAAAGATTTAATGACTTTTTAACAGGAAAGAAAGAAAAAGGTACCTCAACATTATTAGGATTTAACAATAACTTTTATATCTTACAATGTTTATGATTGATAAATGATCAATGCCTGTTCTCTTTTACTTACCTTTTCAATATAAACTTTCTTCTGGATGAACTAAGCCAAGATGAAATCTCTGTTGCCTAAATGCCTGTCTATTTCATAGCTTTATTTATATTACTTCTTTTAATTACAAAAAAAATGATATACTTCAGGATCCATGCATGTTCAGAATTATGTAATTGTGCAGAAATTTTTATTTGCCAAATCAATAAAATCTGTCCTGCACACTTGATGATCCTTGCTTTGGTATTTAAATGGCAAGTCCATAAATGGCAAGACCATAAATGCATATGAAGATTGTTAAAGGGAAATGGACACATATTCAAAGTAAAAAGTTTTGCTATAATATCATGACTTACATTCTGCCAGACCATTTTAAACTGATATAAGAGGCGTGTTAAAAACCTCCTTTTTCTGAAAATTATCAAAAGTGTGTTTTTTTGGGTGTATTTGATTGTCATATTTCCATACATCTTTTTGGATTAAATTTTATTCTAACTTATTATTTCAAAAAAGGGGAAAATTGTGGTGTATTAAATCAAAGATATTAAAACTATAATCAAGAAAAGTCAGAACAGAAATGTGGGAAAGCCAAATCAACACACCAGTGCTGTTGGCTCATGTTCAGTGATGTGTGCAGAGTTAGCCAATCTAACATACCCAATAACATTAACATAGCAGATCTCTTGTCCATGTTTACAAACACAGCTGTTTGATGTATGTTATGAAGAATGCCATTGTCATTGAATTTAATGACAAAAAAGAAAATAAAAAAGAAATCTAAAATTGTAAACAAAACTGACAATTCATCTGTGTCCATGCCCCTTTCATGTATTTATTTGATTGACAGCTGTGACACCAGCTAAAGCTCCACCTCCTCCAACTAGTGAAATGTCAATCATCGTTACCATGGAGAAACCAGAAATTATTCTGATTGAAGATCAGATGGACCCCACTTCTAATGCTCTCCTGCTCAGTGTAAGTAAGAACAAGGATAATTATACAGTTATAGATTATAGTTACAGTTAAACCTATATTTATGGCACCTGATCCCACCTCTAATGCTCTCCTACTCAGTGTAAGTAAGAACAAGGATAATTATACAGTTATAGATTATAGTTACAGTTAAACCTATATTCATGGCACCTGATCCCACCTCTAATGCTCTCCTGCTCAGTGTAAGTAAGAACAAGGTTCGGTGTAAGTAAAAACAAGGCTCAGTGCAAGTAAAAACAAGGTTCAGTGTAAGTAAAAACAAGGCTTGTTTTACAGAAATAGATTATAATAACAGTTAAACCTACATACATGGCACCTGATCCCACCTCTAATGCTCTCCTGCTCAGTGTAAGTAAAAACAAGGTTCAGTGTAAGTAAAAACAAGGCTTGTTTTACAGTAATAGATTATAATAACAGTTTAACCTACATACATGGCACCTGATCCCACCTCTAATGCTCTCCTGCTCAGTGTAAGTAAAACAACAGGTTGGGGGGAAACGTAAATTCCACTATAATGGTGGTATATCACTATTATAGTGAGATTCCGCTATATTTTCAGCCGTAGTTACCCTCGATTTCATCAAATAACATATTTGCTGATTAAAGCGCAAGTTATGATGGGTATAAAAATGGACAATAACTTGAATCCTTGCATGTTATGAATTTTATTTAATTTTCTGCTGATGCGTTTTATAATACGAACACACTTTTTAAAGCGGAAGTTACATTTTTAACATAGCAACCAGTGATTGCGGTAGTTTTGAACAAAGACTGACTCTTAATATCTCTCACACATGTTCACAAATTAGTGCTTGTAATAACTTTTAACCCACTTTGGAATAGGTTTGTCGAATTTACAGAAGAAAAGGTGATTTTTGCTTGCATAGTTACTGGTATGGAGGCCCGTTATGACAAATGAAAATAAAGCTCAGCACAAGTTCACTTTAATGGAACCGATTTGTGTCGTCTAAACCGTAAGCAATATATGTCACTTTTACATGTAATCTTAGGTAGATGTAAAATGTTTCCTTTCTTGATGATGAAACCATGAAATAAAATAATTAGTCTTAGCAAGAAAAGGGGAAAAGTTGTGAAAATTACCTGTAGATGTGACGTCTTTTAAATTCTGCACAATTTATTGATTGTGTAAATTGCATAAAATTTTATATTTAACTACATGTACGTTATGCAACAAAAAAGAGACAATGAAATCCTAATTACCAGAAGTAGATTATTCTGGTATAAATGAACGAAATACAAGAAGAAACAGAAATATGAAGATAACGAAAAAGGCCATTTGAACAATAAAATTTTTCGAAAAAGTAGGATCAGGTGCTATGGAGGAGTAGGCATCTCCTGTCCATCATGGATTTTGCGAAATTCATTTGTTAATGGTTATCATGAATTAGTACATCGTTGTCTGCGCCACAGCCGCTAAAATATCAAGCCTGCTTTTTTAAGTACACATAAGCCATTATTTACACATTGAATTGTCTACTGTTTTTTCACGATCATGACAAGGAGCACACGGCGGGTGTGACCGGTCGGTAGGGGGTGCTCACTCCTCCATGGCACCTGATCCCACCTCTGATGTTTTTAGGGGTCCGTGTTTGCTCTGTTTAATTTTTTTTGTTTCAATGGACTTTTGAGATTGATTACTGTTTGTTATCTTCACATTTCATACAGTATTTTAAACTTAAGCAAATTGAAAAAGAAATTGAATCGATTTACTTAATTTTCTGTCTTAAATTGAACGTATTCAAAGAGTAAAAAATTGAGTGAATTACATCAAATTTTTTCTTAAAATCTATTTATTTATTTTCTGTACAAAATTAAGTGAAATATATCATTGCATTTTCATCGATTTATTAAATGTATTTTCTGTCTTAAAGTGTATTGAATTGTAAAAAAAGAAAAACATCTAAGTTGAGATGTAATTAACATAATTGTTATAAACACAAATGAACTTTCAACACAAAGCAAGAGCAGGGAGGATAGATTCTGCGATGTTTACGATACGCATCAAATTGAAGACGAATTTAATTTCATTCTTCAGTGCCATAGATATCTAAATTTAAGGAAAAAATACATAAATGAATATTATTACAAATCTCCAAGTACATTTAAATTACTTCATTTATTCGGTTCACATCGCATATGTACCCTAGTTGGCTTAGGGAAATTTATCCATCATGCTCTTACATTACGTTACGATGATCTGTCAGGTTGACCCAATGTCTATTTGTTCAAGGTTAATTTTCAAATCTTTATATATAATACAACAGCATTGCTACATATATTGTAAAACAATTTAATTGTTTTAAAGTATTCTTTCTTCTGCTTTATATTATAGCATATATTATAGTCTTCTATACAAGTGAATGGAACTGTGGGACTGAGGAACACTTGATCAGGATTCTCCCCCCCCCCCCCTTTTAGACTCTGCGAGAGTCTTACTTATTGTAAAATATGTATAGATTATAAATTATTTTTGTAACTGATGGGCTGTCTGCCCAAAATTATATTCTGAATAAACTATATCATTTTTGCAAGCGGAAATATGTGGACTTCTGATTTTTTTTAAGTGGGAATAGATGGAAGACACCCTTAAAACCGAGGCCCTTTAAATTTGTTATTCGTATTGTTAATTTTGTTTAACATTCTCAAAAAGAATGTCAAACAATGTGTTTGTAATTACCTCCAGAAATGACATCTTACATAATTGTTCACGATTTATTGCAATTAAACAATACAAATCGGTTTCATCAGAATAAAGTGAACATGTAATGAGCTTTTTTCGTTTGTCACAACGGGCCTCCATACCCGTTACCATGCAGGCAAAAATCATCTTTTCTTCTGTAAATTCGACAAACGTATTTCAACGTGGGTTCAAGGTTATTACAAGCACTAATTTGTGCACACGTGTAAGAGATATTAAGAGTCAGTCTTTGTTCAATACTACCGCAATCACTGGTTGCTATGTTAAAAATGTAACTTCCGCTTTAAAAAGTGTGTTCGTATTATAAAACACATCGGCAGAAAATTAAATAAAATTCATAACATGCAAGGATTCAAATTATTGTCCATTTTTATACCCATCATAACTTGCGCTTTAATCAGCAAATATGTTATTTGATGAAATCGAGGGTAACTACGGCTGAAAATATAGCGGAATCTCACTATAATGGTGATATACCACTATTATAGCGGAATTTACATTTCCCCCCAACCTGAACAAGGTTCAGTGTAAGTAAAAACAAGGCTTGTTTTACATAATAGATTATAATAACAGTTAAACCTATATTAAATGATAGACAATATCACTTGATTTGAATTAGGTCAGTTAAAACATGTCAGATTTGTATAAAATTGGATAAAATTTACAGGTGCTCTGTGCTAGCATGCCTATAATTATGTTCCCCAAACGAAGTTTGGGAACATATTGTTTTTACTCGGTTTCTTATTATTATTATTATTAAGGTCTTCCGTTTCAGACGGAAGACCTTATAGTGATTCTACTGTTTATTATTATTATTATTTTTTTCCCGTTTTTTGTCCAAGCGATTTCTCAGAGATGGCTCGATGGATTTTCTTGAAACTTTCAGGAGTTATGATAAATAAAATAAACTAAAAACATTTTTAAGGATTTTGCAAAATTCACTTCCGGTCGTCAGATATGTCCAATTTTCGTTTTTTCAAAAGAGATCATGTCCGGACGATATCTCAGAAACGGTAAAAGATTAAGACCTCAAACTTTCAGGGATTATAGATCATGACAAGTACGTTTGCAGAATATGTTTAAATTTGTCAGCCGTCACTTCTGGTCGTCACAGGAAGTGATTAAAGAAATCAAAAATTTCAACTTTTCTTTTTTGGATTTAATCTTGCATGGCATTATTGTATCTGTTTCGCAGTTTTGAAATATGTTGGTCCCACCGGAAACAAAAACGTCAACTTCCGGTTATAAGCGAAAAAATACATAATTTGAGCATTTTACTTTCCCATAAATATCTCTTATAGATTAAGTGTTTGAAATGGTTTTTTAATATATTATTTAGACTGCAAATGTCTAGAGTAACGTCAAATATCTTGGTAAAATTCACTTCCGGTCGCGTGTTTACTGTCCGCAAAATAAGAATTTGTGCAAGTGAGATCTCAAAAACAGGAAGAGATTAAGACACCAAACTTATAGGAGTAATAGAACTTAAGGAGTAGGCAAAACCATTTGGGTTAATAGCGTCAGCCGTCACTTCCGGTCGTCACAGGAAGTGATCAAAGAAATAAAAAATTTCAACTTTTCTCTTTTGAAATAAAACTTGCATCATATAATTGAATCTCTTTCACAGTTTCTATATGTGTTGGTCTCATTGGAAACAAAAAACGACAACTTCCGGTTATAAGAGAAAACTATGTAATTGGGATTTTTATCTTTCCCAAAAGTATCGCTTATAGATAAAGTTTTTTGAAAAGATTTTTATATATGTTATTGAGATTGCAATTGTCTAGTGTGACGTTAATCATCTTAGGAAAATGCACTTCCGGTCGCGTGTTTTTCCGTCCTCAAATTGAGATTTTGTTTACCAAATTGCTCAGAAACAGTACATTGCTGTAGTCTAAAACTTTTAGAACTGATAGTCAGTCCTCAGTTTATCTACATCATGTAAAAATCGTACGTTGCCGTCACTTCCGGTCGTGACAGGAAGCGATGCAGAAAAGTGAATTGTTACAGTTTTTTTCTTTTTACAGAAATGTTTGGCTTATGCGCATGTTAGATAAACCATAACCATGCAATTTATTATCACCGGAAGTGCAAACCGAAAAACCGGAAGTTGTCTCAAACATGAGTAGTTTTTCATGGAAACTTTTAGGGAGGATCAGTTGTGAATAATTAAGGTGTAGAATGAACATTTTATTCGTTTGGAGCACTTTCTTACATGACGAAGTACATAAAGAAAACAGGAAAGTAATTCCGTTTGTTTTTATTTGTATTTATATATCTTTGGAAGCCTTGAGATGATTTTTGTTAATTATTTAGAGTAATCTTATTGGCAAGATTGTTTTTTTTTTTTTTTTTTTTTTTTTTTTTTTTTTTTTTTTTTTTGGAAGAAGTCAAGAAAACGGAAGACCTGTTATTGCCTAGGCAATAAGTATCTAGTTATTATGTTCCCCAAACGAAGTTGGGGAACATATTGTTTTTACTCTGTTTCTTATTATTATTATTATTTTTCTTCTTCTTCTTCTTCCTGGGTACTTTTTTGTCCGCGAGTGATCTCGTCAACTACTCATCCGATTGAGGTGAAACCTTTTTAGGGTTAATAGGCATGTTATGTAGATTTGCGGAATCAAGGTCATTTTGCGCGCACGTGCATGCACGTGCGTGCGCGTGCAATGCGTAAAATGACTAATATACTTGATATAGCTGTAACTTTTATATATTTTGATGAAATGCTTTGATACTCAAAATATAAGGATATATTAAAAGTGTAAACAAGATGACATGGTCAACATGCACATGCATGCACGTGTGCGCACGCGCAAAGCGTAAAATGACAAATATACTTGATATATTCGTAACTTTTATACTTTTTGATGAAATGCTTTGATACTCAAAATATTTATATATATTAAAAGTGTAGACAAGATGACATGGTCATCATGCACATGCATGCATGCATATGCATGCACGTGCGCGCGCGTGCAATGTGTTAAATGACCAATATACTTAATATAGCCGTAATTTTTATATTTTTTTATGAAAAGTTTTTATATTAAGAATATACAGATATATTAAAAGTGTAGACAAGATGATGTGGACATCATACTCATGAATGCACATGCGCGCGCGTGCAATGTGTTAAATGACCAATATACTTAATATAGCCATAACTTTTATATTTTTTTATGAAAAGCTATGATACTAAGAATAAACAGACAAATTATAAGTGTAGACAAAATGGCATGGTCATTAGGAACATGCATGCAGGTGCGCATGCATGCAATGCTAAGATGACCAATATACTTGATATAGCCGGAACTTATTTATTTTTTGACGAAATGTTTTGATACTGAGAATATAAAGATGCATTAATAGTATAGATGAGATGACATGGTCATCCTGCACATGCATGCACGTGCGCGCGCGTGAAATGCAAAAAACGATCAATATACTTCATTGCCTTATTTAATGAAGCTTACAGGAAATAAGACACCAAGAGGGTGTTGGGGAGCGTTTGGGGAACATCTGTAACGGTCCCCGTTACAATTAATACTAGTTAAGGTCTTCCGTCTCCAACAGAAGACCTTATTGTTTTCGTTCGGTTTCTTTTTCCCTATTATTATTATTATTATTATTATTCTTACCGATTTTGTGCACGCAAGTTCTCGGTAACGTCTTGGCCGATTTTCATGAAACTTTCAGATCTGATAGGTATTGATCTGAACCTTATTGGAAATTTTTTTCGTTGATGACGTCACTTTCCATCTCGAGATATTTAGGATTTTCTGATTTTCAGAGGGTCGGCTTGTCCTGGAAACTCCTCCGAAACGACTTAAGATATTGAGTCAAGATTTTCAGTGAAGGTAGGGGAAGGTTTGTAGATTTGCAGGCAGGTGTCCAAATCTCTCTAGCTCAAAAGGCGCCGAAGCTCGGTAGGGCTCAAAAAATGTCTCAGAAACATCTCACAAAATTTTACACCTTTCTTTCATATCTTCATACATGTTAAGAATTTGTTAAAACATATAGAAGAAAAGTTGTGCAGAATGATACGACCTTTCATTTGATATCAAGAAAAAGGGGCTGACCCCTCAAATTAGGGGCTGAGAGGGGCCAAAAGTCTTTCATCTATAACTCTTTAACCATCAATAATTTGTAATACATTACTGAAGCAAAAATGTTTATCTTAACAATTTACAACAATATATGATAAGATTTTGATCATATGTTACGTAATAAGGGGTCACAAGGGGCCAGAATGCAAAATCTTTGACGCTTTATATTTCGAAAAGGAAGAATATTTTGATAAGCAATACTGAACAAAAGATGGTCAGAATAATGTTCTAAACAACATGCACTCTTTCAATTTTTGTCAGACGGCCCCATTAAGGACCTGAAGGGGTGGCCCCTAAATATTTCCATTCAGTATATCTCCACAACGAAAAGAAATCTCTGAATAGTTGTTGAAAAAAAAGTCTTCAAAATCACAAGACCTTTCATTTGATATCAAGAAAAAGGGGCTGACCCTTCAAATTAGGGGCTGAGAGGGGCCAAAAGTCTTTCATCTATAACTCTTTAACCAGCAATAATTTGTAATACATTACTGAAACAAAGATGTTTATCTTAATGATTTACAACAATATATGATAAGATTCTGATCATATGTTATGTAATAAGGGGTCACAAGGGGCCAGAATGCTAAATCTTTGACGCTTTATATCTCGAAAAGGAAGAATATTTTGATAAGCAATACTGAACAAAAGATGGTCAGAATAATGTTCTAAACAACATGCACTCTTTCAATTTTTGTCAGACGGCCCCATTAAGGACCTGAAGGGGTGGCCCCTAATTATTTCCATTCAGTATATCTCCACAACGAAAAGAAATCTCTGAATAGTTGTTGAACAAAAAGTCTTCAAAATCACAAGACCTTTCATTTGATATCAAGAAAAAGGGGCTGACCCTTCAAATTAGGGGCTGAGAGGGGCCAAAATTCTTCCATCTATAACTCTTTAACCAGCAATAATTTGTAATACATTACTGAAACAAAGATGTTTATCTTAATGATTTACAACAATATATGATAAGATTCTGATCATATGTTATGTAATAAGGGGTCACAAGGGGCCAGAATGCTAAATCTTTGACGCTTTATATCTCGAAAAGGAAGAATATTATGATAAGCAATACTGAACAAAAGATGGTCAGAATAATGTTCTAAACAACATGCACTCTTTCAATTTTTGTCAGACGGCCCCATTAAGGACCTGAAGGGGTGGCCCCTAAATATTTCCATTCAGTATATCTCCACAACGAAAAGAAATCTCTGAATAGTTGTTGAACAAAAAGTCTTCAAAATCACAAGACCTTTCATTTGATATCAAGAAAAAGGGGCTGACCCTTCAAATTAGGGGCTGAGAGGGGCCAAAAGTCTTCCATCTATAACTCTTTAACCAGCAATAATTTGTAATACATTACTGAAACAAAGATGTTTATCTTAATGATTTACAGCAATATATGATAAGATTCAGATCATATGTTACGTAATAAGGGGTCACAAGGGGCCAGCATGCTTAATCTTTGACACTTTATAACTCGAAAAGGAAGAATATTATGATAAGCAATACTGAACAAAAGATGGTCAGAATAATGTTCTAAACAACATGCACTCTTTCAATTTTTGTCAGACGGCCCAATTAAGGACCTGAAGGGGTGGCCCCTAAATATTTCCATTCAGCATATCTCCACAACGAAAAGAAATCTCTGAATAATTGTTGAACAAAAAGTCTTCAAAATCACAAAACCTTTCATTTGATATCAAGAAAAAGGGACTGACCCTTCAAATTAGGGGCTGAGAGGGGCCAAAATCTTTCATCTATAACTCTTTAACCAGCAATAATTTGTAATACATTACTGAAGCAAAGATGTTTATCTTAACGATTTACAACAATATATGATAAGATTCTGATCATATGTTACGTAATAAGGGGTCACAAGGGGCCAGAATGCTAAATCTTTGACGCTTTATATCTCGAAAAGGAAGAATATTTTGATAAGCAATACTGAACAAAAGATGGTCAGAATAATGTTCTAAACAATATGCTTCCTTTCACTTTTTTGTCAAACGGCCCGATTAAGGACTTGTAGGGGTGACCCCTAAATATTTCCATTCAGCATATCTCCACAACGAAAGGAAATCTTTGAATATTTCTTGAAAAATCGTTTCCAAAATCACAAGACCTTTCATTTGATATCAAGAAAAAGGGGCTGACTCCTTAAACTAGGGTCTCAGAGGGGCCAAAAGTATGTCATCTATAGCTCTTTGATAATGGTATATAAATCAAAAGAATGAAATCTAATAAGGGAAGTCTATATATTATTATCTTTTAACAAAGATCATAATCAAAATCATATCTCATCTTATCGAGAAATCGGACGGAAGACCTACTCGTTGCTCGCAACGAGATCTCATCTAGTTATTATTATTATTATTCTTTTTTATTCTTATTTCTTCTCCGGTACTTTTTTGTCCGCGAGTGTTCTCGGAAACTGCACATCCAATTGAGTTAAAACCTTTTTAGGGTTACTAGGTATGTTATGTAGATTGCGGAACTAAGGTCATTTTGCGCGCACGTGCACGCACGTGCGTGCGCGTGCAATGCGTAAAATGACCAATATACATGATATAGCTGTAACTTTTATATTTTTTGATGAAATGCTTTGATACTCAGAATATAAGGATCTATTAAAAGTGTACACAAGATGACATGGTCAACATGCACATGCATGCACGTGCGCGCACGCGCAGATCGTAAAATGACCAATTTACTTGATACAGTCGTAACTTTTATATTTTTTGATGAAATGATTTGATACTGAAAATATTTATATATATTAAAAGTGTAGACAAGATGACATGGTCATCATGCACATGCATGCATATGCATGCACGTGCGCGCGCGTGCAATGTGTTAAATGACCAATATATTTAATATAGTCGTAATTTTTATATTTTTTGATGAAAAGCTTTGATATTAAGAATATACAGATATATTAAAAGTGTAGACAAGATGATGTGGACATCAGTCACATGCATGCACATGCGCGCGCGTGCAATGTGTTAAATGGCCAATATACTTAATATAGCCGTAACTTTTAGATTTTTTGATGAAAAGCTTTGATACTAAGAATAAATAGACATATTATAAGTGTAGACAAGATGGCATGGTCATTATGAACATGCATGCAGGTGCGCGTGCGCGCAATGCTAAGATGACCAATATACTTGATATAGCCGGAACTTATATATTTTTGATAAAATGTTTTGATACTGAGAATATAAAGATGCATTAATAGTATAGACGGGATGACATGGTCATACTGCACATGCATGCACGTGTGCGCGCGTGAAATGCAAAAAACGACAAATATACTTCATTGCCTTATTTAATGAAGCTTACAGGAAATAAGACACCAAAAGGGAGTTGGGGAGCGTTTGGGGAACATCTGTAACGGTCCCCGTTACAATTATAACTAGTTGGAACTTGGGACAACATTTTATATGCTTCTATTTATATGCTTCTATTTATAGATGGAGGTGACATTTAGAATGAGGTTGACCCCAGAGACGCAGGATATGTCTGCTAGCGTCAGTAATCTACAGATCGCCTCAGCTGTCTTCAATGAGAGAGAAAAACGCAAGGCCCAGGTCAGTGTATATGTTAATTTATATGCCCACTAGATTGGTAATCTATAAATCTCCTAGGCTGTTTTCAGCAAGAGAGAAAAATGCAGGTTTGAGTGCTGTAAATCGCTTTTTATTCATGAGAACTTTATTTTCATGTACAGTGGAGCCTCATTTATCCGGACGCTTAGGTTCCCAGTCAAAATGTCCGGATAAGTGAAGCGTCCGGATATCTAAGGGTCCACTGTATTTACATGAGTCTGTCAAGTAAAAATAGAATTCTCGCATATATTAGTATTATTAAAGAATATACAGAGCAATGACCAAAGTTCATGAAAATTTTGTCTCGCTTATAAATACAAAATAACAATTTCATGAAAATAAGATCTCGAGAAAATTCAGTGATCTACAGTATATCATTTATATGTCGCTATTGTCAGTAATCTACAATATTTACTGTGGCCATCTTCAATGAGAGAAACAAAAGGCCTAGGTTAGAGTATATCATTATACCATGTGATATAGGTACTACTTGCATGCCATTTTTTTCAGTTGGTAGAATCCATTTGATATCTGAAATACTTGTATGACATCTTGTTCAGTCGTAGATTTTGACTCCCTGTGATGTCTGAATTAATTTATTGAGATATCATTCCAGATCCTGAATCTTTGTGATGTCTGAATTAAGGAGATATGTCCTATAATTGTAGATCCGAAATCCATGCGATATCTGAGTTAATGAGATATCCTTCAATTGTAGATCCTAAATCCATGCGATATTTGAGTTAATGAGAGATATTCTTCAATTGCAGATCCTGAATCCATGTGATATCTCATTCTACAGTAAAGCACCACAGGGCAAAGCCCCACATATGGACATCTCTACATCAGACCTCATACTCAATATATCCCCTCGCACGATACGGACCATTACTCTGATATCAGTTGGACTGTCCCAGCAAGATGTAAGTAAAGACTTCAGAGAAAATGAAGCCCTTCAGATGTTGTCATGATATTATAATACACTGTTACATCTTGGTACACCATCACCTTCATTTATAACAAATGAATGCTTTGTACAAAGAAAATTTGATGCATCGATCTCTATAGTTGATAACAATAATAGCAGAAAAGAAATTTTGGGCACCAGAAAATATCAATGAATGCAATTCAATGCTTATCAAAATTATCTAGTTTTACAAATTGAAGGAAAATCTGCCCATTTCCAGTTGCTATAAACATATATAAACATAATCCAATCACAAAGATATCTTCACATCTATTTGTCTAAATATGGTCCCTGTGTATTTACTGTATATACAGTACCGACCAGACACAACCTAACAGAAAGCGAACCCAGAGCGCACCCCGGGTTCGCTCTCTGGGTTCCCTTTGGGTTCGCTTGGGGTCTGCTAGTGCTGACCCTGAGCGAACCCGGAGTGCACCCGTAGCGAACCCAGAGCGAACACTGAAAGCGAACCCCATTTCAGTAGCGGTCCCAGAACGCGAAACGCGCGTTCGGTATTGCGTAACAGAGCTGTCAATCAGGATTATCGATTAACTCATCAGCGCTTCGACCAATCAACATGCCGAACAGGTCTGTCAATTAGGATAAGTGATAAAATGTGTTGACCATCAGCGCATTGACCAGTCAACCTGCCAGTTTATAATCTAAACATTGTACAAGCAAAGCGTGTGAATGTACAGTGTAAAAATATTATTAATATGATTTTTAAACATGATTTTACATTTATATACTTTAATTCTCCAGACAACATGCAATATTTACACATCTATTTTCATTATTTTTTATTTTTAAAATCTATTGATACATTATATATTTTTATTTTCCAGGTAGCATGTTACATGTATAGTTAAATATTTATTTTCTTTATGTTTTTAAAATCCATTAATATATAAATATATATTGCGTAAATTTATCAGACAATAAGTACTTTAATTGATAATAGAAAAAAAAGGAAGATAATAATGGTTATAACATATGTTACTAAAAAAATAAGAAAAAAAATGGTCTTCGATAAATTATAGAATTTTATTATCTCAAGATACAGTATAAGAACATTAGTATAAGAACATTTAGTATAAGAACATGTACGTGCTTTAATTTGATTATTTTTTATTAATTATTTCAATTTAATGCACGTTTTAATTTATCCAGATCAACTTCGAAATTATCGATCTTAATAATTGATCATGAAAAAAAAATTAAATGTGCATTGTACAGAATAAATGTGCATTATGTCAATACGTAAATTGGAGAAAAAAAATCTCATTTAACTACTATGATATTTTTTTTAATTAATCTTTCACCAAAATTTAATAAATAGCTTGATTTAAATACATGTACATAGGGAAAGATTATTTTGTCAATTTTAATTATCCTACGTGTAGACCTTACATTGCATGTTTTTGAATTTTTGTAACTACTTGCAAGTCAAAAAAAAAAAAAAAAAAAAAAAAGCTTATCACTTTCCTTCGCGTCGATATGTATAATTATACAGGTTTACATGTTCACGAACCTCTTACATGTACTACATGTAATTTTGGAAATACTTTACATGAACATAATGTAATTCCAACATTAGTAAATTGAACTTGCAAAGATACCTTAATACGAAAACGTACATATATTTTTTCATTAGTTTACATAGGTACCCGTATTTGAACTTTGTAATTGTCATAATTATTTAATTTCAACACTTTAATAATTGTAGTTTCAAAGTGAAGCCAAGGTCATCACGTATCAGTAATCATCCACCTGTTTCCAAAATATTGCGGGTATTAAGAGCAATTGCGGTGGGTTTTTTTAATTGACACTTGCTAGCTGGATGTATACTGTCTCCATGGTCACGATATACCTGAGTATATACTCCCCCTACATTCGATGCCCCTTAAGTTACATGTACCTCGTCTGGGCACGTTATCAATGAGAAATACAATTATTATTCTTTTTTTTTTCTTTAGATTTTTGAATTTGGAAACATCATAATTCTTTGGTACGTTGCATTAAGAGTACATGTTCATGCATGTAATTTGCTGCAACCTGAATGCTGAAAATCAGTAAAATAGCTTTACGAGAGAGAGAGAGAGACACAGAGAGAGAGAGAAAAAAACACTGTATATTATTTGAAATTAAAATCGCTACAACCGGCCCATAGAAAATAATTCAAGTACGGAGAGGGGTGGGGGGCTCATCGAAATAAAACAATATAAAAAACAAACAAAAAAAACAAAAACATCAGGCGTTATTATCTTAATTTCATCTACTTAATCATGCGAGTTTACAGTTATTGAATTCTTGTTTTGTTTTTTCTTTCCTGTATTTATTTATTTTTAAACATTTAGAATTTTGTTTGTTAACAAGCCACTCCAGTATGTACATGTATGTAGTGGGGGGGGGGGGGGGGGGGGGGGATCATGAACCAGTAAGGAACACAAACTATTCAAGTGATCATTTACATGTATTTGAAAACAACTTAAAAAAATATATATATATATTCTTATCAGTGGACCAGTTATTAGTTTTTGTTTGTTTGTTTTGGTATTTTGATTGTTGTTGTTTTTTTTTTATAAGTCTTCCGTTAAACTCGCCTTATAAAACAATGATTTATAGCATGGAAGTAAATTATAAATGATCTGTAAAACGAAACTCAAGTTACACTGTATGAGAATTTTTAGTGATTATCACGACCTACATATACATGTAATGGACGACAACCTAGTTTAAATATAAACTGCTAAATATGAAAACTTAGCATTTTACGTGTACAGTATGTCAAAGCTATTTTATAGATAAGATCGTAATTCATTTGTTTGTCTTTCAAACATTTAAATTACGATTTAGCAATTGCAATTACGATTGGAAGTTCAAACTTATTTTAAAACGCATGAATAATATAAACAAATGAATTTGAAAGCTTTTTTTTAATTAAGATACTCTTATCAATTTCACTCCATCTGATACATCGAAAATAAATTTAACACCTTTTTTTTTTTTCTTTCGAGATATACTTAGCTTGTAAGTTAAGAAAAATAAAGGTGATAATTCTACGTCGAATGTACGGTGAAATTCTTGAAAAATTATCAACGTTCTCAATATTGTCACTTACATGTACATGTTTCGATCGCCATTAAAACAGTAATGATCGATTTCACCACTGTATTTGGAATATACAAGGGGCGGGGCTTACTGGTGGCAAGATTAAAGCGGGGTCCGCTTCACGCATGAGTGCGTAAAGCGAACCCGGAAAGCGAACGCTGGGTTCGCTCTAGCGGACCCAGAGCTGACCCCGAGCGAACGCAGAGCGAACCCGAAGCGCACCCAGAGCGGTCCCAAATTTTCTGAAAGCGAACCCGCAGCGGACCCCGAGCGAACCCAGGAAGCGAACCCGGGGTGCGCTTTGGGT